>NC_135331.1:189075802-189392126 GCF_023851605.1 Tamandua tetradactyla
TTGTTTCCACGGAGATGTGACTCATCCATGTGGGTGGGACCTTTTGATTAGGTGGTTTCCATGGAGATGTATCTCTACCCATTCAAGGTAGTGTCACATATTGGAGCACTTAAAGAAGGAACCATTTTGGGAGAAGTTTCAGAGCCCACACAGCCAGAGACCTTTGGAGATGCAGAGAGAAAATGCCCCCAGGGAAGCCATTTGAAGAAGCCAATAGAGAAAGCTAGCAAGCACCACCATGTGCCTTCCCAGCTTACAGAAGGGCTCCAGACCCATCAGCCTTTCTTGAACCAAGGTATTTATCTCTGGACACCTTAGTTTGCACATTTTTATAGCCTTAGAACTGTAAACTTGCAACTTCATAAATTCCCTTTTTAAAAGCCCTTCCATTTCTGGTATATTGCATTCCAACAGCTTTGGTAAACCAAAAACAACTACATATGATAAATTTTGATATGTAGTTTTCATTTTATTCCATTCAAAATGTTTTCAAATTTACATTGTGATGTTTTTCTCTGACCCATGTTTATAAATGTGTCTTATTTCCAAATAATAGGGATCTTTCCAGATATGTTTTGGTAACTGATTTTTCTTTTTTCTTTCTTTTTGACTGATAAGGCACATAGCTTTGCCTATTTTCAGTACTTTTAAGTGTATTGAGAGTTATTTAATGGCCTAGCCTATTATCAATCTTCGTTGAAGATTCTATGGTTCTTGTGAAGAAAGTGTTTGCTTTTGTTTTGTTTTGTTTGCTGCTGTTTAGTTTATCGGTTTTCCTTGGGTTTACAATATGGATTCCTAAATTATACAGACTACCTGAAGTTTATTACACCTCTTCCTATCTCAGGTACAAAAACTTACAACTATATACTTCTAATTATCCTATTCCCATCTTTGTATTATTTCTAATCATACATTTTATATCATGTATATTATCAATCACTCAATATTTTAAAATTTTTGTTTAAACATGTGTTTTTAAAGACATTAAGAAGCTAAGGGCAAAGTTTTTTACTTACCACATATTTGCCTTTTCCCACATTCTTCATTTCTCTATGTACATATGACTTTCAAACTGATAAGATTTTTCTTCATCCCCCCCAAAGTAATATACCATTAATTGTACTAGAGATATCCCTTTGACAAATTCCTTTAGCACTTGTGCTTTATTTAAAACTTTATTTTGCCATACTCCCTTAAGTTAAATTTCACTGGATATAGAATTTAAATTTTCTTGCTTGTTTCCCCTCCCGTTCTTTTATCATTTGACACATAACATTTGCAAAAATAAATAAGTTACAATGGTTATCTTTCCCTGTATGTATGTGTCTTTTCTTCTGGCTTTTCATAAGATTTCATTTTTACCTCTTGTCTTCTGCATTTTATTATGTTAAATAAGCTTTTATATAGTCTTCTTTCTTTCACTGTGCTTGGACACTAATGTGCTCCTTGAATCTGTGGTTTTGGCATTCTCACCAAATTTTGAAAAATTTTATTCATCATTTCTTTAATACATTTTCTTACCTTTTGTACTTCAGACATTGCAATTACATGTTAGGTCACAGTAACTTTTTAATATTTCATTAAACTCTTTTTTCCTGGTGCTTTCACTGAGATAGTTTCTACTGCTATGCCTTCAAATTTATGGATTTTTTCCTTTTATAGTGTCTAATCTTCTGTCTTTATCCAGTGGTTTTTTTCAGCTCATATAATTTCAAGCCTTAGAGCACAACTTTTAAAAATGTTTCATTTCTTTCATTTTTAGGTTTGGTTTTCTTTTAAATCCTTCAACGTAATTATCTAAGCACTTTTAAGTTCCTTGTCTGCTATTTCTCCCAGTTATTTGTGGATCTGTTTTACTTAACTGACGTTCTTCCTAGTTTGTGTCATCTGTACTGCTGCAGTGCATTTGCATTACTTTGATGAGACACTGCACACTGGGGCTGGTATGTTATCCACTGTTTGGACTTTATTACCGTCCTATAAAAAGTGGGCTTTGTTCAGCAGGTATTTAGGTTGCTTGTGGTTCCCCTTCATGCTTTTGAACTTTTTTCTAAAGCTTTCTCTTTTTTTGGTACAGATCTAGACTAGCTTCACTCTTGGGTTAGGCTGGCCCTACAACTAAGAAATGACTCTCTTGCTCTCTACTAAATATCCCAGGTGTTCTTCAAGTGGCTACATTCTGTGCAGTTGAAACTCAAACATGTCGCAACCTTAGATGACCTCTGGGAATCTCTCAGGGTACAGTTCCCTGTATTTCTCACAGAGTTTTACCATATGTGCTTTGCTTAGTATTCACTGAAATATGGGAGGTGAGCCCAATGCATACTTTGGAAGTCTATATACCTGTCTTTCCCCTACAAATGCCTTAAGCACCACACAGTCTGAACTTCATTTAAAAGCCTGAAAATATTTCAGTCCTCTCCTTGGGTTCTCTCAATTCCCACTATCCCAGAGTTTGTCACGGGCTACCATACGATTGTCTCGTATTTTTCCTTCTAGCTGCTCCACAATATAGGAGGCTAGAAGGCTTAAATACTTCATCATCACAATCGACTTTTTTCCTTCTTTTTTTGTGAACAGTAACATATATACAAAAAAGCTCTAAATTTCAAAGCAGAGCACCACAATCATGGTAGAATATATTTCAGACTTTGACATGGGTCACTATTTCACAATTTTTGGGTTTTAATTTGAGCTGTGCTAAAATACTGGAGACTAAAAGAGATATCAATTTAATGATTCAGGATTCATATTCATTTGTTAAGTCTTATCATCTATGTGTAATTCCACCATCACCTTTGATCTTTCCATACCTCTCGTTGGGGGTGTTTGAACTATGGCAATTCTAAATTTTTGATATTGGAAGGGTCTGTCACTAATATGGGATAAGGAGATGGAACTATCTGATGTTCTGGAGAGGCTGGGCTAGGTTTCAGGACTTACCTGGACCAGGGACCTATCTGGAGGTTGTAGGTTTCTAGTGCCTGGAACCCTTATGGAATCTTATATATTTCCCTAGGTGTTCTTTAGGATTGGCTGGAATGGTCCTGGTTGGAGGTTGGCAGGTTATGATAGGTAGAAAGGTCTACCTGAAGCTTGCATAAGAGCAACCTCCAGAGTAGCCTCTTGCCTCTATTTGAACTCTCTCTGCCACTGATACTTTATTAATTACATGTCTCTTTCATCTTTTGGTCAGGATGGAATTGTTGATTCCATGGTGCCAGGTCTGTATTCATCCTTGGGAATCCTCTCCCATGTTGCCAGGGAGATTTTCATCCCTGGATGTCATATCCATGTAGGGGAGAGGGCAATGATTTCACTTGCGGAGTTGGGCTTAGAGAGAGTGAGGCCACATCTGAGCAACAACAGAGGTCCTCCAGAAGTAACTCTTAGGCATGCCTATAGGTAGTCTAATTAGCTTATTTTTTATTCCTTCTCTCAGGGATTACAATATTGCACTTCCTGTTTTCCAAGATCTGAAAAAGTTATATTTTTCATATATTTTTTCCAATGTGCTAGTTGTTTATAGCAGAAAAATAAATCTACTATTAGATATTTGGGTTTGAGAAAGCAGTTCTTCTAATGAATTTCAATTATATGTGTTGGGTTTTTTTTTTTTTTTTTTTTTTCACATGTGCCAGCACTGGGAATTGAACCCAGGTCTCTGGCATGGCAGGCAAGAATTCTGACGCTGAGCCACCATTGCACTGCCCAATATTTTTTTGTATTTTTAAACTCACACAAAAGATTTTGTTATGAATTGTATACTTCATATACCAACTATGACTAAGGTATATCATTATGTAACTAAGTTTATCATTATAACCTTCACAGATTTTGTATTAAATTTACAGCAATAAAATTCTATTTATACTTCTTGTTCTTTTTTGTCTGTGGTTATCTTATACTTCTGTATATGATCTAAACCCCACAGTTCCTTGCTATCATTTTTACAGTAAACATTGATTCTGAAAAACTAAACTGTCATCTTTTTTTTAGGTCTTCTGGTTTATAATGCATCTATCTCCCCCACCTTCCATTCCCAGCTGCTTTTAAGATTTTCCTTAATTTTCAGCAGTTTGACTATGTCATGTATTGGTGTGATGTTCTTTGTCTCTAACCTGGTTTGGGCTCCCTGAATTTCTTGGGTTAGTCATTGTGATGGTTACATTCATATGTCAATGTGGCTATATTTTGGTGTCCAGTTCTTTGGTCAAGTAAGCATTGGCCTTATTGTACTGTGAGGACATTTTTGGGACTTAAATCATCAGTAAGTTGATTGCATCTATGGCTGATTACGTGTACAATCAACTGAGGAGACTGCCTTCAGCAATGACAGACTCTTAATTCAATCCGTTGAACGCTTTAAAAGGAGAGGAGATCATTTCAGCACTCAGAAGAGAAAATTTCCATCTCTACTTCAGTCAGCCAGTTTCCGGGGAACTTCACTGAAAATCTTCACTGGATTTCCCAGCTTGCAGCCTGCCCTATGAAATTTGGATTTGAGTATCCCTGCAGTTGTGTGAGATAATTCTTATAAAAATGTCAAAATATTTACAGGTATCACCTATCAGTTCTCTTTCCCTAGAGGACTCTGACTAATACAGGAGGTTATAGTTTTTATCAGATTTGGAACTTTCTAACAATATTTCCCTTTCTCTCTCTCCTCTATTTCTTGGATTCAAATTGTTAATACGTTAGACCTCTTGAAACTTTCCCAGAGATGATTGAGGTTCACTTTATGTGCTTTAGTTCAAATTTTAATAATTATTTGCCTTTAAATTCAATAATCCATTCTTCTGTTATGGCCAGTAAGCTGCTAAATCCACTCATTTTTTAAATACATATTGTCTTCACTTGACCAGATTTTTAATTTTGTTTTTCTTTTATGCTTCAGAAATCCCTCACTTTTCTCTGTAAATTCATCTACTCAACATTACATTTATCTTTTTCCTCAGGATACATTAACATTTATAATTGCTATTTTCAAAACTGTTTTTAATAACCTTCGGGATGAGTGTGGATCCAGTAATTTTGTGTAAATTTTCTTTTGAATCTGAGGCTCATATTGGGTCTAATGAAAAGTTTGGCCAAATCTTAAAACCGAAACTGTTTGGGGGGGAGATAGACACATTATAAACCAGGTGCTTATTGGAACAGGACTTCAGAGGTCAGGCCTCCTCTCCCCAAGTTGATCAAAACCACACTCAGGCAGTACGGATTGGTCTCTCTTCCAAGAGCATGTAGGACTTGTGCAGCTGCTATGCATTGACCCCAGTGTGGAGCAATTTCTGACCCTCCAGACACCAGCCAAAATGGGGGTTTTCCCCTGCTCTTTTGTACTCTTTATACTATGTAAGTGACTGGGAGATTATTTGCCCTTTCTGAACTCTTTATTCTCTGTAAATAATTAAGGGTTCAATTGTTGAAAGCTTCTGTTGTTCCCTGAACTTGATTTCGCATGACACACTGTTGTAGCAACTCACTCAAAAAATTTGAAGCAGAAATTTTTCTTTCTGACTTATGAAGTCTTCAATTCTGGCTCTTATCACTTCCACTGACTGGATGTGGATACTTCCCACATTCTTGAGGTCAAGTTTCTTTGTTGATTGTAGATGCAATCAGCTATAGATGCAATCAGTTGAGTATAGATACAAACTCATCTATGAAATATCTGCAATAGCAATCAGGCCAGTGCTTGCTTTACCAAAAAGTGGATACCACAGCCTAGTTAAAATGACATAAGAAATTGATGATCACCAATCAGTCGTCTATACTCTAGCTTGGAACTCAGTGTTTCTAGAAAGCTTTTCTGTTTTACATCTGACTTTTATTCTTGGTGTAGTCATTGAGGTTACTTTCGAGGTTCCCTAATTTTACCAGATCATTTTTTCATGAAACTCTCTTGTAAGTTACTTTCTTTGAAAGCAACTAATCTCCTAAAATACACATAAAAGGCATGTTATAGATTGTGCCTTGGTTTTTAAAATGATTTCTTGCACAGTTGCACCATTGCTAGCAGCTCTTGATTATTTAGGAAGAATGAAGTGACCAACAGTGATATGAATTGCTCTCCTGGCCCTGCCCAGTCAGCAAGAAGAACTTTTTTTCTAAAAGGTTTATGGTCCTAGCTCTAATGTTTGGGTCTTCAATCCATTTTGAGAGTTAGTTTTTGTATAAGGTGTGAGATAGGGGTCCTCCTTCATTCTTTTGACTATGGATATCCAGTTCTCCAAACACCATTAGCAGAAGAGGCTGCTCTGTCCCAGTTGAGTCAACTTGCCTGCCTTATCAAAGATCAATTGTCCATGGATGAGAGGCTTTATTTCTGAAGACTGAATTCAATTTCACTGGTCAGTATCTCTGTCTGTTTAGCAGTGCCATGATGTTTTAACCACTGTAGCTTTGTATACTTTTATGCAGCATAAGGTACACTGGGATAAATCCTGATATTTCTTTTATAACTATTTCTATTTTTCTCTGTAATTTTTGGAAGGACTAATCAATTTAAGAAACAAATAAGAAAGTTAAGTCTGAGTGTGGCCATTTCTCAATTATCATGTGCCACACATTTTAATATTAATTTATATAGGATCATCAAAGAAGGTGATACTTTAAGGTACTCAGGGTTTCAAAGTATACTGGGCCCTTTGTGTGCCGTGTCTGAGCTCCTTGCCCCTAACAGCTAATATATATTCCATATTATTAGTTGAAGTCTAAGCCCTTCAGGGATGTGGTTTATTACAATCACTATTATGATATTCCTGTTTTGTATCTTTGTCTTTGTCTTCATGTTTTGTGTCGCTGGTTATCCTGGTTTCTACTTTACACTCAGGTTGACACTTTAAATGGGTCTCTTGTCAAGCAGACACACGAGAGGAAGGACTTCCCTGCCGGAAGCATGGAGTCATGAGTGTGACCTGCTGAGCCATGCTCCTGTTGGCTTAGGAACAGCCCAGCAGCCGCCAGATGTGGCAGATCAGAAGGACTCAAGGTCAAGCCCAAACGGTCCCGAGCCAGGGTGTGTGCAGCTGCCACTGCTAGCACCTGCTGAGACAAGATAGCCACAAGGAGCAGGAGAAGGATTTCAGATTGAATGCTAGGGAGATGTTTGGGAGACTGGCTGGAAAGGAAGTCAGAACTGTGCATCTCAGAGAACGGAGTGGGCAGAACAAGTAGTAAATGCAAGCTCTCTTCATATCTTCAGGCAGTCTCCATGGGCAACATGTTTTGACAATCATTTACATGTGGTCCTAAATCTGAAGCCAGTAGTTTCCTCATTTACAATGTTTATTACATACCTCCTATTTGAGGGGCAAAACTATTTAGAATTTGGATGATGTGGTTTTGCAGTTGGAGTGGGTTCTGTGATCCATATATGTGGAAAATTTTCTGACTGGGATTTTCCATAAGCTTTCCTGTTACTGCACATTTCTCAGAACCAATAAATTCAACTGGCTGGTTTGAGGAATAATCTGGTCATGTTATACACACATAATCTTAATTAATTTGCTAATACCTCTTTTTAACAGACAATGGATGATTCCTGTCACCTCCCTGCTGTTCTATTGCAAGATTTAACTTCCATGTTACTCTTATACCTATTCCTGCTCCTCTTGACTCATTTTTTTGGACTTAGCATATGAGATTCAGATACAACCTCAAGAAGAACATGGTCCTAAATTCTGTTATTTAAATGTGAGATATTGTGCATCTTACCCATAAGCTATGAATACAGCCAACCATTATCTTCATGTTTAACAATGTAACACATTTTTGTAAGAAGTACGCATGAAGTCTCTGAAGCTCTTCATTTGGATTTATTATTTAATATTCAACTAAAGTGGATTTGTGTAGGCATATACAAGTATAAGTACAGCATTAGCTTCCTTCTTTCTAGAATTGTTTATGCTGTTACCCTGAAATTATACTATATGAATAACTAATAGCAAATAAATCAATGATCTGTTTATAGTAACTGTTTACTTCAGAAAAAATGAGATCATTTTCAAATTGTTTTCTAAAATGAAAATATTTTATCATGCAAATAATTAAAGCAATATGTCTAGGTAGTTAGCTAAAATCGTTTAAACAATAATAAGATTCAAGATATATCTGGCTGTGACTGAATTTATTGTCATTTGGTTTCAGTTCCCTACTCACAAGAATATATAATTTGTTCTTTTTCTTTTTCTTTTTTTTTGCATGGGCAGGTACCAGGAATCAAACCCAGGTCTCTGGCATGGCAGGCGAGAGGTCCACTTGCTGAGCTACTGTGGCCTGCCCAAAATTTATTCTTTATTTTATGAAATCCAGGAAGAAATATTTCATCATCATAAATGTCTCTATTCACATCACAGATGAGCGCACAGGGATGGTTTATATGTAGGAAGTCTTTCAAGCAGCCACTGATGTGGAAATGCCAAAGTTCAGTAATAGATCTGATACAATCTCAGTGTTAATATTAATTGTAAGTTTCTTTCTTACATTGCAAATAATAATATCCAAATTGTTGATGCAATAAATATAGATTTCAAGTGTTTTCTATAATATCTCATTAGATAGCATTTCCATTTTTAGTTCAATCCATAATATTCATCTGGTCCACCAGTGAAGCTTAGGGATGTAGTAGAGAACAGGACAAGCATACATTTTCCAGGTGGGGACTCCACAGTACTCCTTCCTAGGACAGTTCATAAGAATGCAATTCTTCTCATGAATCATTAAATTTTTAGAGGTTCAACATGCAACCAATCTCTGTTCTTCTGGATGATTTTGCCAAACCTCTACAAAGAGGTTTTGAAGTGCTAACTGCATATTTACAAATTCTGTTGTATCTACAATGTCATCAAGTACAGGAAATATTTTAAAGAGATATTTTTGAACTATCCTTTTTACCAAAAATATATAGTGGGGTGAACTTTTTGAAAGTTAGCATACACGCAGGAAGAAACAGGAATTATCTTACAATAAACAGATTTTTATGTGAAAAAAGTTTTCAATTCACTTGGATAAATTAAAAAAATGGGGATTGGCAGGTCATATGGAAAGTAATATTTTAACTTAATCAAAATTTGCCAACATTTTTTTCAAGCATGGATATACCACTTGCATTTCTAGTAACAATGAATCAGACTTATTACTGCTCCCCTTCATCGTCAGCACTTGGTATTTTTAGTGCACTATTATTATTTTAGCCATTCTTAAAAGTGTATAGTGGTAGTTCATTGAGAGTTTCTACATTTCCCAAATAACTCACCAGGAATTAAACCCGGGTCTCTGGCATAGCGGGCAAGAACTCTGCCTGCTGAACCACCGTGGTCTGCCCTGCATGAGACACCTTTATAAAACTCATATTTACAGATTTTTCCTGTTGTTTCTGTTTCTCTAAAGAACCCAGACTAACACAACTATCTAATAACTCCTTGTCAAATATAAAGTTATGGAATTTTCTCCTAAGTTTTCTTATAGAAGTTTCGCACTTTTGTTTTTGGCATTTAGCCTTATAATCTATGTTGAGTTAATTTTTATAGAGGTATGTATCAGGGTCACTTTTTTGCACTGGATCTTCAATTGTTTCAGAACCAATGTTGAATAATTATCCTTTGTCCATTTAGTTGCTTTTGCACTTCTGTCAAAAATCAGTTGACTCTATTTGTATATGTTTATGGACTATCTCTTTTGTTCCATTTATTTATGTATTTATCCATTGTCAATAGTGCAGTGCCGTGATCACTGCACCTTCATAGTAATTCTCAAAGATTGGTAATTTAATCCTACAAGATCATTCTTCTTTTTTAAGTATGTTTTGCTATTTTATTTTTTTGTCTCTTAACATAAAGTTTAGAAGTGGCTTGTCATTATGTTCAAAAACTTTTTAGAGTTTTGAATGTGTTGAATAATATTAGCTAGAATTGACATCTGAGCTGTATTGAATCTTCCAGTTCAACACCATAGCAAATCTCAAAAGAGATACTTTTGTTTCATTCATCAATGTTTTCAGCATCCAGATCCTGTCCATGTCTTGTTAGATTTGCACTTAGTTATTTCATTTTTAGTTCTTTTATAAATTATGTTGGCTTTTTAATTTATGATACCTATAATTTATTGCTGGTATATATCAATATGATTGACTTTTGTATGTTGACCTTTTATCTTGCAATCTCACTAAACTCACGAGTTCAAGCAGAAGGTTTCCTTTTATTTGGATTATTTAGAATTTTATATTTACTCAGCTATGTTATCTGAAAATAAAGAAGGTTTTATTTTTTCCTCTCCATCTATCTCCTTCATACTTTTTTCCTTTGTCTAATTAAATCAAATGAGATATCCATTGAAATGTTGAATTTAACTGGTGAAAGAAGAGATCCCTGTTGTGTTTCTGTTCTTTATGGGAAAACATTCTTTCTCATTCCATTAAGTATGATGTCAGTTATAGATTTTTCTTAGATAAGTTTTATTGGGTTAATAAAGTTCTCTTCTAATCCTGGCATGCAAAAAATAGTTATCATGAATTGAAAATGAATTTTTCCAAATGTGTTTTCTGCACAGACTGAGATAATTATATGGTTTTCCTTCCTTAATCTGATAATTTGGCTAATTACATTGATTGCTTTTCAAATGTTGAAACACACTTGCATTCATGGGTTGAACCCCTGTAGGTCATGATTAATCTCCTTTTAATATTTGCTGGATTCAATCTGTTAACGTTTTTTAAAGCAGTTTTTGCATCTTTAGTCATAACTTGGACATATTGCAGGATCAGTTCCAGACCAACTACAGCAAAGTGAGTTGCACAATTTTTTTTGGTTTCCCAATGAATATAAATATTATATTTACATTTTACTGTAGTTTCTTAAGGGTGCAATAGCATTAAGTTCAGTATAACAATGTACATATTTTAAATAAAAATACTTTATTGCTAAAAATGTTAGCCATTGTCTAGCCATCATCAAGTAGTAATCCATTTGCAGGTGGAAGGTTTGAACTTGATTTGATGACTGCTGACTGATAAGGGTGGTAGTTGCTGAAGTTTGGGTGTCTGTGGCAATTTCCTAAAATAGAACAAAACGAACAATTTCTCTGTAGAATATGATGTTGTTTGATAGTATTTAACCACAGTAGAACTTCTTTCAAAATTGGAGTCAATCTTCTTAAACTTTGCTGCTGCTTTATCAATTAAGTTTATGTAATATTCAAAATCCTGTGTGGTCATTTCAACAACAGTCACAGCATCTTCACCAAGAGTTGATCACATCTTAAGAAACCTCTTTTGTTGCTCATCAATAAGAGGAAACTCCTGGCTGGTTAGAATCAACTTCTTCCAACCCGCTGTTAATGTTGATACTTTGACTTCCTCACACGACTAAATAACTGCATTGCCAAGAGGCACAAACATTTTGAAAATAACCTTTTTTTTTCTGAGCAGGAGGTCTAAGTATTGAACTTAAATATTGAGCTTAAAACATTGGGTTTAAAGTATTGGGCTTAAAATACAACCATGTTGTAAATAGATGTGCTGTCATCCACTCTTTGTTACTCCATATATAGAGCTCATCCAGAGTTTATTTAGTGTTGTTTGAGGGCCCTCAGATATTAGGAATGGAAATGAGCATTAACTTCAGCTTGCAATCACCAGCTGCATTAGCCTATACCAAGAGAGTCAGACTGTCCTTTGAAACTTTGACACCAGGTGCTGAATTTTCCTCTCCAGCTATGACACTTCATCAATTACCTATTGATCGTCTGGAAAACTTGCTGCACCTTCCACATTAGTGCTTGCTGCTTCACCTTGCACTGGTATGTTATGGAGATAACAAAACATAACATTTATGAAGTTTATGGTTTTAAACCTCATGAACCATCTTCTGCTACCTTCAAACATTTTATTTTTGGCTTCTTCACCTTTTGTCAGTATTAAAAGAGTAAAAGAGAGTTAGGGCCTTACTATGGATTAGCGTTTGGCTCAGGGGATCATGGGACTGGTTTGTTTTTCTATCCAGATCACTGAAACTTTCTCCAAATGAGATATAATGCTGTTTTGCTTTCTTATCATTCACGTGTTCAGTGGAGTAGCCCCTTTAATTTCCTTCAGTAAATCTTCCTTTGCATTCACAATTTGGCCAGCCACTTGGCAGAAGATGCATAGTTTTGACTTATTTTTGCTTTAGATATGTCTTCCTCACTAAACTTAATAATTTTTAGCTTCTGATTTAAAGTGCGAGACTTTCAACTCTTCCTTTCACTTGAACACTTGGAGGCCAATGTAGGATCATTAATTGGCCTAGTTTTTAATATTGTTTTTTCTCAGGGAACAGGGAGGCCCAAAGGGTGGGAGACTGATGGGGAACAGCCTGTCAGTGGAGCAGTCTTATGCTGATAAGACAATACTTAAAGGGAAGTTTATAGTTTTAAATACTCATATTAAAAAGACTAATGGGGAGATGGCGGCTTAGTAAGACGCGCGGGTCTTAGTTCCTCCTCCAGAACAGCTACTAGGGGAGTAGAAACGATACAGAACAGCTCCCAGAGCCACGACAGAGATCAAGAAGACAGCGTACCCCATCCTGGAATGGCTGACTGGCTGGGAGAACCCGCTCTGGTAAGATCGCCGAGGGGCGTGGGCTTCCCTGGGAGGGGCAGCAAGTGGCCGGAGTCCCTCCCTTCCTCCTTCCCGGGCCAGCTGGGAGAATTGGACAGGTGGTCTCCTCAAGCCACTGTGGCTGGCGCCACCCCCACGCGCGGCCCCCCGGACCAACTGGGAGAATTGGATCGGAGATCCCCATGCCGCAGAGAATGGTGACCAGGGTCCCTTCCAAACACATGGCTTCCCGGTCCGGCTGGGAACGGTGTACTCTCCTGGGCCGTGGCGGCTGGCGCCTTCCCGCCATGCTTGGCACCGCGGGCCAGCTAGGAGATTCGGACGGGCACTCTCCCGGGCTGCGGCGGCCAGCGACCCTCCTCGCGTTCGGATTCCCAGGCTGGCTGGCACTCTTCCAAGCCACTTCGGCTGGTGATCCTCCCCCACGGTGAGAGTTTTCCAAAGTTAAAGGACCCATAGCACCTTTTACTGGTGGGACCCACAGACAAACGAGTGCCACAAGCACCACCTACTGGGCAGGATAAGAAAAACAGAACCCAGAGATTTCACAGAAAAATCTTTCAACCTGTGGGGTCCAACACCCAGGGAAATCTGACTAAATGCCCAGACGCCAGCAGAAGATAACGGATCACACTCAGAAAATTGAAAATATGGCCCAGTCAAAGGAACAAACCAATAGTTTAAATGAGATACAGGAGCTGAGATAACTAATGCTGAATATACGAACAGAAATGGAAAACCTCTTCAAAAATGAAATCAATAAATCGAGGGAGGACATGAAGAAGACATGGGCTGAACAAAAAGAAGAAATAGAAAAACTGAAAAAACAAATCACAGAACTTATGGAAGTGAAGGATAAAGGAGAAAAGTGGAAAAAACAATGGATACCTACAATGATAGATTTAAAGAGACAGAAGCTAGAATTAGTGATTTGGAGGATGGAACATCTGAATTTCAAAAAGAAACAGAAACTATCGGGAAAAGAATGGAAAAATTTGAACAGGGTATCAGGGAACTGAAGGACAATATGAACCGCACAAATATACGTGTTGTGGGTGTCCCAGAAGGAGAAGAGAAGGGAAAAGGAGGAGAAAAACTAATGGAAGAAATTATCACTGAAAATTTCCCAACTCTTATGAAAGACCTAAAATTACAGATCCAAGAAGTGCAGCGCACCCCAAAGAGAATAGACCCAAATAGGCGTTCTCCAGGACACTTACTAGTTAGAATGTCAGAGGTCAAAGAGAAAGAGAGCATCTTGAAAACAGCAAGAGAAAAACAATCCATCACATACAAGGGACACCCAATAAGACTATGTATAGATTTCTCAGCAGAAACCATGGAAGCTAGAAGACAGTGGGATGATATATTTAAATTACTAAAAGAGAAAAACTGTCAACCAAGACTTCTATATCCAGCAAAATTGTCCTTCAAAAATGAGGGAGAAATTAAAACATTCTCAGACAAAAAGTCACTGAGAGAATTTGTGACCAAGAGACCAGCTCTGAAAGAAATACTAAAGGGAGCACTAGAGTCAGATACAAAAAAACAGAAGAGAGAGGTATGGAGAAGAGTGTAGAAAGAAGGAAAATCAGATATGATGTACAGAATGCAAAAGACAAAATGGTAGAGGAAAATATTATCCAAACAGTAATAACACTAAATGTTAATGGACTGAATTCCCCAATCAAAAGACATAGACTGGCAGAATGGATTAAAAAACAGAATCCTTCTATATGCTGTCTACAGGAAACACATCTTAGACCCAAAGATAAACATAGGTTGAAAGTGAAAGGTTGGGAAAAGATATTTCATGCAAATAACAACCAGAAAAGAGCAGGAGTAGCTATACTAATATCCAACAAATTAGACTTCAAATGTAAAACAGTTAAAAGAGACAAAGAAGGACACTATATACTAATAAAAGGAACAATTAAACAAGAAGACATAACAATCATAAATATTTATGCACTGAACCAGAATACCCCTAAATACATGAGGAATACACTGCAAACACTGAAAAGGGAAATAGACACATATACCATAATAGTTGGAGACTTCAATTCACCACTCTCATCAATGGACAGAACATCTAGACAGAGGATCAATAAAGAAATAGAGAATCTGAATATTACAATAAATGAGCTAGACTTAACAGACATTTATAGGACATTACATCCCACAACAGCAGGATACACCTTTTTTTCAAGTGCTCATGGATCATTCTCAAAGATAGACCATATGCTGGGTCACAAAGCAAGTCTTAACAAATTTAAAAAGATTGAAATCTTACACAACACTTTCTCGGATCATAAAGGAATGAAGTTGGAAATCAATAATAGGCGGAGTGCCAGAAATTCACAAATATGTGGAGGCTCAACAACACACTCTTAAACAACGAGTGGGTCAAAGAAGAAATTGCAAGAGAAATTAGTAAATACCTCGAGATGAATGAAAACGAAAACACAACATATCAAAACTTATGGGACGCAGCAAAGGCAGTGCTAAGAGGGAAATTTATTGCCCTAAATGCCTATATCAGAAAAGAAGAAAAGGCAAAAATGCAGGAATTAACTGTCCACTTGGAAGAACTGGAGAAAGAACAGCAAACTAACCCCAAAGCAAGCAAAAGGAAAGAAATAACAAAGATTAGAGCAGAAATAAATGAAATTGAAAACATGAAAACAATAGAGAAAATCAATAAGACCAGAAGTTGGTTCTATGAGAAAATCAATAAGATTGATGGGCCCTTAGCAAGACTGACAAAAAGAAGAAGAGAGAGGATGCAAATAAATAAGATCAGAAATGAAAGAGGAGACATAACTACTGACCTCCCAGAAATAAGGGAGGTAATAAGAGGATACTATGAACAACTTTATGCTAATAAATGTGGAGAGCCGCCTCCCGGGTCGGGCCTAGTGGACACGCCGCAGCCTGCTCTAGAGTTCCCCCCGCCCATCGAGTGAGTCAAGATGGCGCCCGCATCCTGTTTCCGCGTATGACGCACGCGCCCACCAACCCTATCTTCCAATCACCTCTGTATACGTGGCACTAACCTATTGGGTTTGGGCACAGTATATAAGAGGTTACCCGGATAGGGTGGGTGGAGACGACCCATAGGGAGCCGTACCTGACGGCCGCATAGAGGTTGTTCCCCCGCGGGGTATCTTGTCCCGCGTGGAACCTGTAACAGAGAACGCAAGCTTAACTCCAGTAAAGGTCTGTGCTCACAACTGCAGCGTGTCTCGAACCCGTGTTTGCCGCTCGAGCTGTTTTGTCTGCGCCTGTCTCTCTCTCCCCCTGTCCCCCTCGCCGGCCGGGGACCTGACACCGAGCGAGAAGTCCCGGACAAGTGGTGGCCCGTACGGGGAACCTCTCTCTCCGAACTTCCGGAGTTCGCAGTGGACTTTCTGCGCCTGATCACCGCGGAAAGGTGAGTACCTATTATTAAGTGGGAGTTAAGGGCCGCGGGCTTTCAGGTAGCCCCGGTGACTCGGGAGAGCTCCCCGAGTGAATAAAAGACAGTACCGACTGCAATCATGGGGCAGTCTGAAAGTTCACCTCTGTTAGCTCCTTTAAGGACCCTCTTGAAGCAGCAGGGTATCTCAATTAAGAAAAATTCCCTCCTGCGGTTCCTTGATGATGTGGCAACTTTCGCCCCTTGGTTCCCCCAGACCGGGAGTCTTAGTTTGCCTTCTTGGATAAAGCTTGGCAGAGACATAGACAGGGCGCGCCGTACAGGCTTGTGCATGGACCCGATCCTAGTCCCTGTCTGGGAGGCCGTCCGCGCCTGTCTTGAGGCAGAGGTTGCTACAGGCCTCGGTTCGCCCCTTGCCCTACAGCAGGCACGGCGCGCGCTTCAGGAAGCTCAGTCGGTCTCGTCTGCAGACGGCTCCTGTAAAAGTGAACCGTCAATTCATAAACCGGCCAAGCCAAACAACAGTTCAGACACCTCTGATTCTGAGTCAGATAGTGATGGGACCGAAGGTGCGGATGCGCCCCCGTTAATCGACTGGGAGAGGCCCCCTGTCTCGCCCACGCAGCCCTCCGCCCCGCCAGTGGTCACTGTAGGGGCGCGGCAGCTTCCCAGTGATCCCGGCAAGAAACCTCACCGAGAGCTCCCCCTAGTGTCCGAATCCGGTAATTACGCTGGTCCGCCTTTGCGGAACCCGGAACCCCTTGCAGGCGGGCCGGGGGAGGGGCATCTACAGCTGTATCCCCCACCTGAATACTCAGGCCCTCAAGACCCCATATCATCAACAAGTGGAAGGAGGCATTTCTGGAAATGGGTCCCCTCTCTAACCTTTAGGCCTTTCGGTATACTAGGTGGGTACCAACCGCTTAAGCCAGAGCCAACCCCAGAAATGTACCCGGTTATCATTAATCCCCAGGGTAACAATCAGTATGAAGCATATGATTACAAAGTATTAAAGGAGTTGAGGCAAGCCGTCCATCAGTATGGCCCCAATGCCCCTTTCACATTGAATTTGGTTGAAAATCTTTCTGCCCTGTGCCATACTCCTGCAGATATATACCAGCTGGCCCGTGCTTGTCTGCCACCGGGCCGATATATAGATTGGAAAGCATGGTTTGAGGAGTTAGCTGAAGAGCAAGCCGCAAAAAACGCGGCGGGGAGACGCGGCGGTTGGAGTGCAGATATGCTACTAGGGAAAGGTACCCACTCACAAAACCAAACAGGGTTCCCTACAGAAGTCTATGGACAGATCTTTCGTTGCTTCATAGGCGCCTGGAAAAAGTTAGCAGGTCAGGGAGAAGCTCAAGCTTCACTTAGCAGCATACACCAGGGCCCCACTGAGCCATTCGTAGACTTTGTAGCCAGGATGCAAACTGCAGCTGAGAGAATTTTCACAGACCCAGGAATAGCAGAGACTGTAGTTAAACAAATGATATTTGAGCAGTGCAATAAAGAATGCAAAGTAATTCTAGTACAAAATAAGGGAAAGAGCTTGACGGACTGGGTTCGGCTGTGCAGGGACGCTGGCAGCCCGTTAACTAGTGCAGGCCTAGCTGCCATGCTGGCCAGCTCCTTATGAATAAATGCAGTGCAAACCGAAAACCCAGGAGCAAAGCCTAAAGGATGCTACCAATGTGGCCGATCGGGACACATAAAAAGAAATTGCCCTAATAAGGACCAACCAACCACCGCCCAACAATCTAATAAGCCTCATGCGACAGCCAGACTCTGTGGCCGTTGCCATAAGGGACCCCATCGCGCAGAAGACTGTAGATCAGCCTTCGATGCGCAAGGTAAGCGCCTTTCTGGCCGTCCTGAGCAAATTCCAAAAAACGGGCAGAGGGGGTCCGCCTTTCCGGTGGGCCCCCTTACTGGCAGTGTGGCGACGCAGTACCCATCCAGCTCCGCGCCTCCCATGGATCAGCAGGACTGGACCTCTGTGCCACCTCCAGGCTCGTACTGACCCCATCTATGGGAGTCCAATCAGTGAGAACCTCCTTTAAAGGGCCCTTACCGCCAGGTACAGTGGGGCTCCTTTTAGGGAGAGCATCTACAGCCCTGAAGGGACTAACAGTGATACCAGGTATTGTGGACCCAGAGTCCACAGATGACACCCGGATTATGATACAATCTCAGCAAGGCACCTCAGTTATTGAAGAGGGTGATAGGATAGCACAGCTTCTACTCCTACCCAGCTTGCATGCACTCCTTCCAAGCAGAAACAAGCAGAGAAAAGATAAGGGAGTTAGGTTTACTGAAGGAGTTTTTGAGGGCCTTCATATGTCCTTAGAGAATCGACCCATGTTGACTCTTAAAGTGCAAGGCCGACCCTTCTTAGGCCTGCTAGATACCGGGGCCGATCGGTCGATTATAAGACAGCAAGAATGGCCCCCTGCCTGGCCGACGTGCAAGGCGGAAGAAACCATTAGAGGAATAGGCCATGTCTCAGCACCCATGCTGAGTGCAACTGCCCTTCATTGGGCAGATGAAGAGGGACATCAAGGTAATTTTCAACCCTATGTACTAGCCTTGCCCGTGTCCCTATGGGGAAGAGATATTCTAGCAAAAATGGACGTTACCTTGACCAGTAACTGTTCTCCAACTTCAAAAAGTCTGTTAAAAGGAATGGGATACGTCCCTGGCAAAGGATTGGGAGTCTCATTGCAAGGGCATACAGCGTCCATACAGGCTGCCCCCAATTCTGATAGACGAGGCCTGGGTTTTTCCTAGGGGCCACTGAGGGGAGACTCCCACCCACGCCTATAAGACTCAGGTGGAAAACCAATACTCCGGTGTGGGTGCCTCAGTGGCCCTTACCAAAGGAAAAACTTTCAGCACTCCACGCTCTAGTATCAGAACAGCTAAAAAAGGGCCACGTCATTCCTTCCACATCACCTTGGAACACTCCCGTATTTGTCATAAAAAAGAAATCAGGTAAATGGAGACTGTTGCATGATTTAAGAGCCATCAACAACTGCATGGAGTCCTTAGGACCTGTTCAAATGGGGTTGCCACTCCTCTCGGCCCTGCCAAAACACTGGCCTGTTTTTATCTTAGATCTTAAGGACTGTTTCTTCTCCATTCCACTTCATCCCGAAGACACTCCAAAATTTGCGTTTACTGTGCCCTCTCTTAACCATGAGGAGCCATGCCACCGCGTCGAGTGGACAGTCCTGCCCCAGGGCATGACTAATAGTCCCACCATGTGCCAGCTATATGTTGCTGCAAAGCTGGCCAACACTCGACAACAGTTCCCCCAAGTAAAAATCATTCACTATATGGATGATATTCTGCTTACCCATAAAAACACTGACATTTTCAAGACAGCTCTATCACATTTAGTCCTCACACTTAGAAAAGTCAACCTAGAAGTAGCCCCTGAGAAAATTCAGATGGCAGAAGTTTCCACCTTCCTAGGAGCAAAAATCACGCCTACTCATCTCTCCCCTCAGAAAGTGTCTCTCAGGCTAGATAACATACATACCCTTAACGATCTGCAAAAACTTTTAGGAGATATCAATTGGGTCCGCCCGTACCTAAAGCTGCCCAATGCCAGACTAGCGCCCCTATTTAACTTGCTGAAAGGAGATTCGAACATAACCTCGCCCCGGTGCCTCACTCTAGAGGCGAGACAAGCGCTTAGCCAGGTAGAACAGGCACTCAGTAGCGCTGCTTTAAAAAGAATAGACCCCCAAAAGCCCTTCGAAGCCTGCTTGTTGCCGACAGAATTCCAGCCCACGGTAGTGCTATGGCAACAGGGGCCTTTACTCTGGATCCACCCTGGAATTTCACCTAAAAAGAGTTTAGAGCACTATCCTACAGCGATTGCAGGGCTGGCATTAGAGACCGTCAAAAAAGCCGTGCAGCATTTTGGCCAACAACCAAAAAACCTCAGAGTACCTTACTCCACCCAACAACTTGAAATACTTACTGGAGCTATAGATCAATGGGCCATCCTCCGATGTACCTTTTTGGGAGAAATTGATAACCAATACCCAAAAGATCCCCTCTTACAATTCGTCACCCGTCACCCAGTAATCTTTCCTAAGGTGACTTCATCTAAGCCACTAGCGAACGCTCTCACCGTGTACACAGACGGTTCCAGCTCCGGTTCAGGAGCATATTGCGTAGAAGGAGGTTCTCCTAAAACTGTGTTCTTCCAACCACAGAGACCTCAATGGGTAGAGCTGCAAGTTGTTATCACAGTCCTGAAAGAACTTACCGACCCCCTAAACATTGTATCCGATTCCCTTTATGTAGTGAACTCTGTAACAATTTTAGAAACGGTGGGAATTATAAACCACTCCTCCTCAGTCAGACCATTCTTTCTCAAACTTCAAGAGACAATATATGCCAGACGATGTCCTTTCTTCATAACCCATATTAGAGCCCACACAGGCCTGCCAGGCCCCATGGCACAGGGAAATCACGTAGTGGATGTGGCCACTCGACAGCCACATATCTTCCCTGCGCTGACACCGTGTCAACAGGCCCAAGAGTTTCATACTAAATTTCATGTCAATGCAAGCACCTTAGTCAGACGGTTTCACATACCGCGTGCAGCTGCCAGAGATATAGTCAGAGCCTGCAATAATTGTGCAGAACAGAGGGTAGTCCCTTCAGTTGGAGTTAACCCCAAGGGCCTCATCCCGGGGGACATTTGGCAGATGGATGTCACTCATCATCCAGAGTATGGCAAAGCCAAATATCTACATGTGTCAATAGACACATGTTCTCAAATTATATTCGCATCTGCTGAAACAGGAGAGAAAGTCCACCAGGTTATTGCTCATTGCCTCGCCGCTTGGGCGGCTTGGGGCAAGCCAAAAATATTAAAGACAGATAACGGACCTGCTTACACCAGCAAAGCCTTCCAAAGATTTTGTGAAAATATGGAAGTGCAATTAAAACATGGTATCCCCTACAACCCTCAAGGGCAAGGAATCATTGAAAGAGCACACAGGTCTCTTAAAGACTTGCTCAAAAAACAGAAAGGGGGAATAGGCCACGGCTTGTCCCCGAAGGCTCAACTGTCTGTAGCCTTATTTACATATAATTTTTTAAATGAAAATTCACTAGGAATGACACCTGCTCTTCAGCACACTACTCCGAGTCCTCTACATAGAGGTCTAGTCCGTTGGAAGGATGTCCTGTCAGGACAATGGCAAGGCCCTGACCCAGTGCTCAGCTGGGCCAGAGGCTCTGTTTGTGTTTTTCCCCAGGAACCAGGACGTCAACCTGTGTGGGTTCCGGAAAGACTGGTGAGAACCGTGACGTCGCCCGAGGACGCCAAGGAACTGTTGCCCAGAAAATTGATAAGCCTCCAACCAGAGCCACCAGATCCGGTCTCCAACTCTGCTGATGATGGCGACGAACGACAAGATGACAACAGGAGCGCTAGTCACCCTTCTATCATATAGAAAGGGGACCAGCTTTAAAACCTCCCTACCTTTACTAACCTCTCCCAACAGGTGGATTCAGACCTTCGAGTGCTTGGGGATATCAAGTTGACCCCCGTTGACTTCGACCTTTCCAAACTGGGCGAGACTGTACAAAGTCTGTGGAACCGAGTCACCTCATGGTTCTCTTGGCCCAATTTGACTACTTGGATCCTCGTGGCAGTGGGACTATTAGTGGGTTTAGTCACTGTTAAATGTTTGTTAGAACGCTTGCTCCAGACACAGCAGCAATTACGTGTCACTACCATGTTGGCTATGTCACTCGCCCCTGATGCTCCTGGCAACGAACCAGCTCCCCCCTCACTGTATGACCCGTCCCGGCCACTCAGGGCGGGGCGCTCGAAAACAGGATCTGCTGCAAAGCCCATGGCCGTGTCCCGGGTGTAAAAGGCGGCACCAGAAGTCATAATTTTTGTCTAAAGGATGATCTCTACGGCGGAGTCACGGTCCTGGCCAGACTAGACTCCGGCCATTGCACAGAGACACCTAATGACGCTCTCGGCTCTGGTTGCCGCTCTCCTGCCCCCCTACATAACCTAGTTGCGAGGCGAAGCACTGCAGGGAGAGTCACGTTGTTTCCAGTTCACGGGCTCTCCGGTCTCTATATGAGGAGGCATTCTGGTTGGTGCCTAGCAAGCCTAGTCCAGACTCCCCAAAGCACCAAAACATGCAGTGGGCCTGAGTGGCCCACGGGAGCTCACTCATCAATGGAGACACTGGGTCAAAATGAATAAAAAAGGGGGAGATGTGGAGAGCCGCCTCCCGGGTCGGGCCTAGTGGACACGCCGCAGCCTGCTCTAGAGTTCCCCCCGCCCATCGAGTGAGTCAAGATGGCGCCCGCATCCTGTTTCCGCGTATGACGCACGCGCCCACCAACCCTATCTTCCAATCACCTCTGTATACGTGGCACTAACCTATTGGGTTTGGGCACAGTATATAAGAGGTTACCCGGACAGGGTGGGTGGAGACGACCCATAGGGAGCCGTACCTGACGGCCGCATAGAGGTTGTTCCCCCGCGGGGTATCTTGTCCCGCGTGGAACCTGTAACAGAGAACGCAAGCTTAACTCCAGTAAAGGTCTGTGCTCACAACTGCAGCGTGTCTCGAACCCGTGTTTGCCGCTCGAGCTGTTTTGTCTGCGCCTGTCTCTCTCTCCCCCTGTCCCCCTCGCCGGCTGGGGACCTGACACCGAGCGAGACGGCGCCGGACAAATAAATACAACAATGTAGATGAAATGGACAAGTTCCTAGAAAGGCATGAACAACCAACTTTGACTCAAGAAGAAATAGATGACCTCAACAAACCAATCACAAGTAAAGAAATTGAATCAGTCATTCAAAAGCTTCCTAAAAAGAAATGTCCAGGACCAGACGGCTTCACATGTGAATTCTATCAAACATTCCAGAAAGAATTAGTACCAACTCTCCTCAAACTCTTCAAAAAAATCGAAGTGAAGGGAAAACTACCTAATTCATTCTATGAAGCCAACATCACCCTCATACCAAAACCAGGCAAAGATATTACAAAAAAAGAAAACTACAGACCAATCTCTCTAATGAATATAGATGCAAATATCCTCAATAAAATTCTAGCAAATCAAATCCAGCAACACATTAAAAGAATTATACATCATGACCAAGTAAGATTCATCCCAGGTATGCAAGGATGGTTCAACATAAGAAAATCAATTAATGTAATACACCATATCAACAAATCAAAGCAGAAAAATCACATGATCATCTCAATTGATGCAGAGAAGGCATTTGACAAGATTCAACATCCTTTCCTGTTGAAAACACTTCAAAAGACAGGAATACAAGGGAACTTCCTTAAAATGATAGAGGGAATATATGAAAAACCCACAGCTAATATCATCCTCAATGGGGAAAAATTGAAAACTTTCCCCCTAAGATCAGGAACAAACAAGGATGTCCATTATCACCATTATTATTCAACATTGTGTTGGAGGTTCTAGCCAGAGCCATTAGACAAGAAAAAGAAATACAAGGCATCAAAATTGGAAAGGAAGAAGTAAAACTATCACTGTTTGCAGACGATATGATACTATACGTCGAAAACTCGGAAAAATCCACAACAAAACTACTAGACCTAATAAATGAGTACAACAAAGTAGCAGGTTACAAGATCAACATTCAAAAATCTGTAGTATTTCTATACACTAGTAATGAACAAGCTGAGGGTGAAATCAAGAAACGAATCTCATTTACAATTGCAGCTAAAAGAATAAAATACCTAGGAATAAATTTAACTAAAGACACAAAAAACCTATATAAAGTAAACTACAAAAAACTGTTAAAAGAAATCACAGAAGACCTAAATAGATGGAAGGGCATACCGTGTTCATGGATTGGAAGACTAAATATAGTTAAGATGTCAATCTTACCTAAATTGATTTACAGATTCAATGCAATACCAATCAAAATCCCAACAACTTATTTTTCAGAAATAGAAAAACCAATAAGCAAATTTATCTGGAAGGGCAGGGTGCCCCAAATTGCTAAAAACATCTTGAGGAAAAAAAATGAAGCTGGAGGTCTCGCGCTGCCTGATTTTAAGGCATATTATGAAGCCACAGTGGTCAAAACAGCATGGTTTTGGCATAAAGATAGATATATTGACCAATGGAATAGAATAGAGTGCTCAGATATAGACCCTCTCACCTATGGACATTTGATCTTTGATAAGGCAGTCAAGCCAACTCACCTGGGACAGAACAGTCTCTTCAATAAATGGTGCCTAGAGAACTGGATATCCATATGCAAAAGAATGAAAGAAGACCCGTATCTCACACCCTATACAAAAGTTAACTCAAAATGGATCAAAGATCTAAACATTAGGTCTAAGACCATAAAACATTTAGAGGAAAATGTAGGGAGATATCTTATGAAACTTACAATTGGAGGCGGTTTTATGGACCTTAAACCTAAAGCAAGAGCACTGAAGAAATAAATAAATAAATGGGAGCTCCTCAAAATTAAACACTTTTGTGCATCAAAGAACTTCATCAAGAAAGTAGAAAGACAGCCTACACAATGGGAGACAATATTTGGAAATGACATATCAGATAAAGGTCTAGTATCCAGAATTTATAAAGAGATTGTTCAACTCAACAACAAAAAGACAGCCAACTCAATTACAAAATGGGAAAAAGACTTGAACAGACACCTATCAGAAGAGGAAATACAAATGGCCAAAAGGCACATGAAGAGATGCTCAATGTCCCCGGCCATTAGAGAAATGCAAATCAAAACCACAATGAGATATCATCTCACACCCACCAGAATGGCCATTATCAACAAAACAGAAAATGGCAAGTGCTGGAGAGGATGCGGAGAAAGAGGCACACTTATCCACTGTTGGTGGGAATGTCAAATGGTGCAACCACTGTGGAAGGCAGTTTGGCGGTTCCTCAAAAAGTTGAATATATAACTGCCATACGACCCAAGAATACCATTGCTAGGTATCTACTCAAAGGATTTAAGGGCAAAGACACAAACGGACATTTACACACCAATATTTATAGCAGCGTTATTTACAATTGCAAAGAGATGGAAACAGCCAAAATGTCCATCAACAGACGAGTGGCTAAACAAACTGTGGTGTATACATACGATGGAATATTATGCAGCTTTAAGACAGAATAAACTTATGAAGCATGTAATAACATGGACGGACCTAGAGAACATTATGCTGAGTGAGTCTAGCCAAAAACTAAAGGACAAATACTGTATGGTCCCACTGATGTGAACCAACATTCGAGAATAAACTTGGAATATGTCATTGGTAACAGAGTCCAGCAGGAGTTAGAAACAGGGTAAAATAATGGGTAATTGGAGCTGAAGGGATACAGACTGTGCAACAGGACTAGATACAAAAACTCAAAAATGGACAGCACAATAATACCTAATTGTAAAGTAATCATGTTAAAACACTGAATGAAGCTGCATCTGAGCTATAGGTTTTTTTTTTTTGTCTGTTTGTTTGCTTGTCTTTTTTTTACTATTATTATTATTTTTATTTTTTTCTCTTTATTAACATTCTATATCTTTTTCTGTTGCTTTGCTAGTTCTTTTCCTAAATCGATGCAAATGTACTAAGAAATGATGATCATGCATCTATGTGATGATGTTAAGAATTACTGATTGCATATGTAGAAGGGAATGATTTCTAAATGTTGGGTTAATTTCTTTTTTTTTTCTTTAATTAATAAAATAAAAAAAAGAATAAAAAAAAGAGACTAATGGTATAAAGTTGGTGAACCAACATTACACTTTAAGGAGCCAAAAAAAAAAAAAAAAAAATCAAGAGCATTTTAAACTAAAGTAAGAAGAAAGAAGGGCTTTCTACAAATAAGAGCTGAAATGAATGAAATAAAAATGGGCAACTTAAGAAAAGTCAAGGAATCCCAAATCTGGTTCTCTGAAAAAATCAATAAAAATGACACGTTTTACCTAGATTTGTTAACTAAATAAAGGGGATAAAGCACAAGTTACAAATGTCAAGAGTGAGAGAGGATACATTGCCTCAAATCCTAATGGCAAAAAAATATCAGTTATTGGCAGAGCGGTTTGGTCAATCGCTACGGGAGCTTTGATCGTTGACGGCGGCTCTTGGTTGGAGCTGCCGAAGCGGCGCGTGGCTCAAGGAAGCGGTCTAGGGTCCCACCTTTGGGTAGAGGAAAATGGCCCGAACCAAGCGGACTGCTGGCCTGTCCACTGGTGGAAAGCCCCCCGCACACAGCTGGCCACCCAGGTTGCCCGGAAGGTAATGTAATACGTTGCATTTGTACTGAAGTCACTCCATCCTTCACTCAGGATGATCGCGCGGTGACTGTCCACAGACCTCAGTGACGCGCGCCGTGCTCAGGAGTGACAGGCTGCTCGACGGAGAAGGGGTGGGTGATGTTTCTTGCTTCTCACGAGGCTTCTGTGTGTTCTTGACTTGGAGGGTAGCTATTAAGGTACTAGAATTGACAAATGTGTGCAGGGCCCTTTTGCAGTAGAACTGATCCAAGTATTTAACATTTAAGGCTAAATCTGACCACACATCACTGTGATTGAATGTGGGCTTTTCCAAGGGTGAAGATACAAGTCTTAACCACAGTGTAACTTGAAGTTTCCTTTTAAAAAAAATAATAAACCTAGCAGCTTATAGAAAACACTACATGCATTTATAAAAGCTGTTTTATATGTTGTAGTGTCAACAGTTTTAAATTAAATGTTTTACATTCACATGTGGTAGGGAATCTTGTCATTAAGGTGTGTGCAATTTGAGAGTCCAGTTGGTTTTCTCCGAACTAGATTGCACTTGATTTCATAGTAAGAAATGCTATTCCACATTATATCTTCCATAAGTCCTCATTCTACCACAAGTTAGCTCACCCTCTAGCTGATAATGCAGACACTATTGGGAGATATAATTTATAAGGGCTCTGGAATATACAAATGTTTCACACTAGCATCATCTGTTACTAATAATCTGAACTGGTTAGTGCAGCTTTTCATTGTGTCATGGTTGGTCTCATAAATAGGGTAACTTTTCCCCCTCTACAAAGAGGAAACAATAAGTTCTTTACCTTTGTCGAGTTTGTATTGTAGCAACCCTTAGAGTAAACTTGCTGTGGGAGAGGGCACACAGCTCCAGCTTGTTGAACTTTCGCAAATTAAGTTGTCGGGTTAGGTTACATCTAATGTACCATCCTGGGAAAACCACTTTTATAGAGGCAGCCTTCAAAGTGGTTTTAAAATTGATCTTCTTGCATTTGATTCCCAGTGCCTGCTCATGCAAAAAAGGAAAAAAAAAAAAATTATCTTCTTCCATTGAAGAACTATGTGTGCTGAATAAATTTTCAAATAAACTTGTTTATCCAACCTAAGTGTCAAAACTAAATTGAATAGGCAAAGCCTTAACAAATCCATTACTTAGTTTCTTTGTATCTTAAATTTTGAACTTAAATTATTTCTGCTTCTGTTTGGTAGGAAAAAAGAATCCTATTTACAAAGATAATTGTAGAAAGCTTGTAAACTAATCCCAACAGCCCATATTCTGCTCAATAAGAATGCTGTGATTGCTCTATAAATCACAAGTGAAGCCTTGAGACAAAAAAAATACTAAGAGAGTTTTTCCCGAAACTGTCAAGGAATTCAAAATACTTCTATCACATTTAAGGAATAACATAGTACAGGCCAAGGGAAATCGCTTTAAAATTCTCCAGTTATGATTTGGGGATCTGTTCCAAGAGACTGCTTTTGATGCAGGTTTTGTAGAATGTTTTTATACAGCAATAATTTTAACACAATTCCACAGCTGTAGAATTCATTGACCTAGGCCACCCTTTTGGCGTTTTTTATTTTTATTTTTTATTTTTCACATGGGCAGGCACAGGAATCGAGCCTGGGTCTCCAGCATGGCAGGCGAGAATTCTGCCCCGGAGCCACCTCTGCACCACCGACCCTTTTGGTTTTAAACCCGTTTTCTTAACCGGTGATGGCTGCTATTGACGAGGTAGTATGTTAGCATCAGGAAAGCATGGGCCCAGCCCCATGGTCATCAGGCAGAGCATGCCATATGAAGCCAGTGGTTGTATGAAGGAATACTTGCCCTACAAAAATGTGGATTAGTTTCAAGCTTCAAGGGCTTATGAAGGAGGAAAAGTTATAGGGTTTTGCAGTCAAAACCTTAGTAAATTAATGAATCTCTTGAGGTGTCAAACGTGGGGACCAGCAGCGTCCAGGGAAGTGGTTTTCTGCAGCCAACGAGTTCCGGGACATGCACGGTTGACAGTTCTGACAGTCCCTTTTCACTGCGCTTCTGACTCTGCTCCTCAGGCTGGGCCCTGCTCTGCAGGCTGGGTACACGGAGGTCACGCTATTAGCGATGATGCATTAGTTTGTTGGGTTTTACTACCTGTGACCATCCAAGTGGATGACAGTTGAACCTCTGTCTGCATCCTGATACAGAAAGACTTGGATTTTATCTTAGTACTCAGCTTGGAATCTGCTGCTGAGGTGCATTTCGTGCTTCACACTTTTCTTAAGCCCATTTAACCCAATCAAAATGCTGTTTGGTTCCAGGAAGCTTCCCTCACAGGGTATTGCTGGGTTAAGGGTGTATGAAAGAAAGCAAGGTATTCTGTGCCCTTGATAGATGGGACAAAAATAAAGTTGAAGTTAATGAGAAAAAAATAAATTATTACAAATAATTTTATGTCAATACATTTGGAAAGCTGAATGAATTTTTTAAAATACTATGAAAAAACAGTTTAGAAATGACACCATAAAAAGACAAGATGTGAGTAAACCCGATGCTTATTAAAGAAATGGAACTGAATTTGTAATTTAAAAACATTCAACAAATTTTTTCAGTATTTATTCATAAAACCTATGAGATGTTTAGGGAAGAGACAACATGATTTTTACACCAGTTTAGGATGTGGGCCACCTTTGTATCAAAACCTTGAGATTCACACAGCCCATGAGAACTACGTGACAAGAACCCTACCTGTGCTGCAGCTGTATGCAATGCGTTGTATTGTCCGCAACAATCACAGGCCACACATTAGCTGTAGGTTCTCAGTAATAAAATTTTAGCAACCAGTTAAATTGGCTTCCTTTGGTATACAGCAAACACCGCAGGCAGAGCTTGTTTATTTATTTTAGGACCAGGTTTATTCCTAACTTTATGGAGTTAGTTTTGCAAGGATAATTCAGATATCAAACATCAGGTGCCATTAAGCCTGGAGGAAAACTGTTCAGTGTCTGTAAATCCTTTCTTTCCAGATGTTGAAACTGCACCTCAAACTTAACAAGCCAAAAAACAAGTTCCTGATTATTCCACTCTCGGATGGATTTCTCTCATCTCAGTAAGTGGCTCACCTAGCTTTCCAGCGGCTCGGTAAGTGGCTCACCTAGCTTTCCAGCGGCTCAGACTAAAGACCTTGAAATGACTGTTTTTAGTATCTTTTGTAATAGTCACTTTCTTATTGAAAGGTCTGAAATACAGTAAATATATTTTTTCCCCTGAACTGTTTGAGATGAAGTTGCTGAACCACTGGAGAGTAGGTTGTAGACCTGATACCCTGTCACCTCCAAAAGCATGTGGGTGTGATCCCTACAAGCAAGGACCTTGGCTTTCACACCGGCAATGCCACTATCACAACACTGGTTTATTACTGCTATAGGACTCTCCAGCCCTATATATTCCAATAATGTTTTTCATAGCAAAAGAAGCCAGTGCAAAATCAACAAGCCCTTGCAATTAGTTATCATGTCTCTTTAGTCTCCTTCGAACTGGAACAGATTCTCAGTCAGTCAGTCCTTATCTTTCATAAACTTGAACTTTGGGAAGGTTATAAGCCAGTTATTTTGTGGAATTATCCTCACTTTGATTTTGAGTGATATTTTCTCATGAGTAATTCAGATTATGTATCTGGAGTAGGAATGTCACAGAAGTGATGATTTCATTGCTTTTGGAAAGTTGGTATCTGATTTTGATTTGTCCAATTTTTATGATGCTCACTTTGATCAATGAATTAGGTGTTATCTGCCAGTCCTATGCGTTGTAAATGCATAATTTTCCCTTTTGTACTGAATATGCTTTTGTTGGGAATTAATTATAGAATATAGTGTCTGACAATAGTAGAAGCAAACTGTAAGCTATGTAATTATCTCAAAGATGAGGGATATACACTTGTCTAAATTAAATATCCAATCATAGTAAGTATTCTTAGCGATCAGAAATAAAAAAGAACTTCCTTGATATGATAAAGAGTATTTACAAAAACCTGATGGAAATCATGAAATATCATGAAATATCAAACGGTTTCTTTCTGAGACCAGACAAATGATAAGGATGCCACCGTTTCTACTTCTTTTAAAAATGTACTGAAGGTTTAGCCATTGCAGAACAGAAATATCTTGAATGGAAGATAGACTGATTTTTACTCTCCACACGTCACTGTGGAAACTAAGTATTCAGCCCCATGGTATTTTCTGCTCAAAGAATGCAGTAATATTTTAGAAGTGGCATGCATGAATTCAGTGAAGTGCTTCCATTAAATATATGATTTAAAATTGATGCATTTGAAATTATAAATATATGGAACATCTACCTCCCCTCTGGAATTTTTCCTGTTAATATTCTGAAATGATGCTAACTAATCCAGCCGCTCCACACATTGCCCAGCCCAAACCAGCTCCATAGGTTGAAGGGCTGTATTTCTTTTATCCTGGGGGGGGAATTGAAATGCATTTTTTTTCTTTTTTCGTTTTGACACGGGCAGGCACCAGGAATTGAACCCGGGTCTCCGGTATGGCAGGTGAGAATTCTACCTGTTGAGCCACCATCGCACCTGAAGTGTATTTGTTAATGTCCTTTATGTTGTTTGTGACATGGCCAGATTCATTTATGTCCTCTGAATGAAACCACACTATGTGGTTAATATTAAGAACCTCTCTTAGGTAAGTTAATTTAGTATTACTTTTGGCAACAGTTTATGTTTAAAATACTGTGACAGAAATTCTCCTTCAAGTTTGGGGCACTCTCTCTGGGAGCTCTAAGGCTTCAAAAGTTGCCACCCCTGTCCAGGGAGACAACTGTACTTGTCTGAAAAGTGGTTTCTATGTGAGAATAGGTCAAATTTCCAAATGAACAGGTTGGCTGTAATGATCTGGAGAGACAGCATATTATTGCAGTTCAAGGGATGACAAAAACAGCAATAGATCCACAAAAGCCTAAATCATTATGGACCATGGGTGATTGGATTTTTTTTAACACTGTGAGATACTCTGGGAGAGAAAGAGACATTACTAACTCCCCCTCCCCTAGCTTCCTGAGGGAGAAAATGCTCTTACTCAACAACTTGAGGTGAAATTTGCCCAAATATAGTTACCCAGGTTTTTGGTTCAAGCCAATAGCTGGAACTTTTGTATCTGAAGTGGAACTTCAGTGTCACTTTCTGGTGGTAGATTCATCGGCAGCCATACCAAACTATAAGGTCCATGTTGGGTCAGCATGGGAATTCCATTCATGTTCTGCTGCATATGTCCCTTTGCCATGGGAATCATGGCTCCTTCCCAGCTTGTAAATTGTTGCCACAGACCCTGTCTCCATACCTCCAATAGTGCAATCATTGACTCGCCAGTCACCAGACCATACGACTACCATATGTACAATGGCCCATGATTCTGTAAACACTTTAGCAGGAGGTTATGTTTGGAGTGGCATGCACAGCCATCACCACTATGTGAACTTAGCCCATTGAGCAGAATACCTTCATCCAGTTTTGGTCAGTAGGTGGTTATCCTTGGGACAAATGGCCACAACAGCTCAGTGGAATCCATCATGCTTGAATGTTGCAAATGCATCAGCTGTGAAATCTTTTAACCAGGGTCCTGCTTAGATGAGGAAGGAGCAGGAGTAGTCCCTCTGAGCCATTCTGTCTCCTTCATCAAAGCAAGTATTTGTTCCTGGTGATGTGTGATTCCCTGAGAACACAACAGCAGTTTGGATATACTGTTTCCATTTAAAGGTGGAGTTTGTTGAGCTTATTTTACTTTATTAATATGACTTGTGGGTACCCACATGATGATGGTCAGTTCTACTCTTAGAGTAATATATGATGCATGAATCATTGAACAATTGGTCCCCACAAAGGCAAATAATAGGGTAAAAGTTGCCAATTGATTGGGACAAACCTAGTTGCTATCATAGGTAGCTTGTGTGTCTAAAACCCAAGGGGTTAATGCACACCTGTGGCAGTTTCATGTTGCCATAGGCTCCAGCTCTCATTGTAGGAGTCACCAAGACTTCTAGTTCCATAGGCCTGCCATTCTCCATTAGCCCTAGTGTCAGAGTCTGTGCTTCTGCAAGTTGTACAACCTTTAGAGTGTACCATTGTTAGAGTCATCAAATGGATTTATAGTGGGCATAGTAAACTATAGGGGCCAAAAGAATGACCAGATTTGGCATATGTGGTTTTCAGGAGCCAAAGAGACCTATCAGCAGTTGGGCCACTCTCTTGGAAGGGGAACTGAAAGTTTCCTTTGACTTTGTCTCTTGTGCTCCTCTGTATACCAATCCAAGTTGATCCCAGAAATTGGACCTGTCAGACAGGACACTGGATCTTGTCTGGACTGATTGCCTAAACTCCAGTTGTTGTAACATCTTTGTGGGGCATACTCCACCCGTTCCCCACTGGTTCCTGCCATGAGGATGTCATCAATACAGCAGATGACAAGTACTCTAGGCAAAGCTGGGCTTGTTGCAGGTGTAGTCTTACTTATTCATGAAATATTGTGGATGAGTTAAAATATTATTGTAGTAGTACAAAAAAAATGTATACTGAAGTCCATTCCACTTGAGTGCAAATTGGGCCTGGTCCCCTACCCACAGAATGATGGGCAGAGAGGTGTCAGTCCAATCAATGACAGTATACTAGTACCCTGCATGGACTGCCATGGTCTCAGAGACAGCAGTGATATCAGGTATTTCAGGGACCAAGGTCAGCACCTCATCATTTAATCTGCAATAATCTTTTGTCAGCCTCCAGGCTCCTGAGGTCTTTTTAACCTGCCAGTCTGGGCTGTTGAACTGTGACAGGGTGGTTCTCAGCCCACCTGCCTGTATTAAGTCCTGAACCAAAAAGGAATGTCCTTTTTCCCACCCAAAAAGTGATATTACTCTTGTTGAACAACCCTGCTAGGCTCTCACAGTTCCGGTGGGACTGGGCATGTCCACAGTAATAACTCAATATCTCATAGCAGGTCATCCTCCCTCAAGCAATAGAGGTATTCCCTGATGTGCCACAGGCAGCCAGAGTGTTGATACTGATAATGTACTCAGCAGTGGGAAACATGAACATTGTCACCGAAATTGCCCAAAGGTCCCCACGTACAAGCACATGTGCACTTGCTTGCCACAAATCACTGCCACGCCTCCAAGCGCCCCCAATGCCACCAGTTTGCCCTTGACCCTATGGGGACCCAGAATTACTGTCCCTGGGCACTTGTATCTAAGATCACTGGATCTTCTTCTATCTTCACCCCTTCTATCTGAATGGGATAAATGGCCGTTAATCCCCAGGGGGACAAAGGGATTTTGGTCCAACCTCTAATCAATATTTTTAAGGGTAGTACTAGGTAAGGGGGATCATCCTCCCAATCCAAAGAAATAGGCTCCTGGGTGGAATTGTCTTCCTCCTTGTTCTGTGCTGGGTGCAGGGAGGCCTTATCAGTTGTTCTATCCCATTTCCCCCAACTGTCTTCAGAGGCTCAGAGGGCTGCAATGTGGGATTCAAAATCTTTCCAGTCCTGTGAGCCTCTCATCCTTTCCCTTCTGGCTCCTGTGAGGACCTTAACCACCAATTTAGAGTAACCCCCTTTTTCCAAAAGCTTTGGTGTGATCCCATCCATCAGCTCTACCTTTTACTTTGGCAATCAAACAATATTGTCTTGTGGCTGGGTCCTGCCCAGTTCTTTGTGTTTCCCTGGTAGCTCTTTGTGTTCCCCTTCTGGCCTTCAGTGAGGCATTTCTTATTGCGCAGCTCGTCCTGTTCCTCCAGCTCTGCCTCAGTGAAGGCAGCTGAAACATCCTTGATATCCTCTACCCAGAACTGGACTTCAGAGTGGAGCCTTCCTACCTTCCTACCATTTCCCCGACATCATCCTGTGGACCACAGATGAAACTGGGCTCCTCTGTTGGGAGGCCCCTGGTACACGTAATTCTCCAGTGCTCCTGGCAAGACCATCTTACCCACATCCTGCTGGATCATATAGCCGAGTGTCTGTTGTCTTCACCCTCAGGGTGGTTATAGCCTTATAGACAGTTTTCCATTTGAGGAAGTTTCTGGCAGTTGGGCACACTGCTCTCATACGCCCAGCAATCCACTCTAGAAGTGGCATAGACTTGTCTATGTCTTTATCGTAACAGTTGTTCTGTTCAGCAAAAATGCCTAGAAGCAGAGAGTCAATACTTAAAATCCCTCGACCACTCCACTTGGCCCTAGACATCTGAGTGTGCAATGCCCCTTCATTGAAAAGATGCACCAATCAAGCCTCAGGCCCCTCCTGTGGCTTTTGCCCGAATCTGTTGTGCTGATTTGAAACTTTGTGTACCCCAGAAAGTCATGTTCTTTAATCCTCATTCAATATTGCTGGGTGGGGTCTTTGATTGTTTCCATGGAGATGTGCCCCACCCAATTGTGGGTGATACCTTTTGATTAGATGGTTTCCATGGAGATGTATCTACCCATTCAAGGTGGGGTTGCTTACTGGAGCCCTTTAAGAAGGAACCATTTTGGAAGAAGTTTCAGAGCCAACAGTGCCAGAGACCTGTGGAGATGCAGAAGGAAAATACCCCAGGGTAATCCTTATGAAATGAGAGGCAAGACAGAAAGCTAGCAGATGTTACCAGGTGCCTCCCAGCTGACAGAGGTGTTCCAAATGGCATTAGCCTTTCTTGAGAGAAGGTAACCCTCTTGTTGGTGCCTTAATTTGGACATTTTCATGGCCTTAGAACTGTAAACTTGCAATTTAATAAATTCCCTTTTTAAAAAAGATTCCATTTCTGGCATATTGCATTCTAACAGCCTTAACAAACTAAAAGGTGTCTTTTAACTTCAGTATTTTGCTCTCAGATAAAGGACCCACTTCAATACTTTGGCATTCAGAACACTATCAGTCATTCTGTGTTGAATGGGAACAGGTGTTACCCGGAAATGGCATGTAGTGACCCGCCTCCCTAGCCCCCAACCCTCTTCTGGTGTTCTTTGAGACCCTTGAGACACCTTAGGTGACAGTGGATGGTGGGAGAGGACACAGGTGGTCAGGACCCAGGGTATAATTTTGCTACTCTTCTTGGAACCCTCATCCATGGTACCAGTTCATCCCTTTTAGCAGGGAGACTGCGTACATCCTTCCCGTCCCCAAATGTTAGAAACAGGCTGGCACCTCAGCCAGCGTGTCACTCCCTGGGAGCTGGCACCACACTGAGAAAACTGCCAGGAGGTGACTTATGATCAGCACTATAAGTGCTCTTGCATTTCTCTGCCATAGTGGAGGGGCCCCATTCCTTTCCCGGCAGGGACAGATCCACCACCAGAATCAAACCATCTCCAGTGAATGTTTAGGTATGCTCAGAATAAATAGGTGAAGGGATTTACCACAGTCCCCTTATCTACCATGAGATCGCATTGTACCCCACCAACCTGACACACCGGGTCCTAAGCACAAGATCTATTTGTGGGTCCCAGGAAAAGGTGGCAGAGGCGGGCCCCCTTAGGACCTCCCCTACAACACACACATGCTACCATTCATGCAGTCCCCTAAGAACTTGAAATAAGCCTCTCTTTTTTTTGCATCTTGTCTATTTTAGATGGTAGCAACTGCAGGTAAGGTCCTCCTGTAGGTACATTGTTTTATTACTGAGGATCCCAGACTTTATCTTACTCTTCAGGATCACCAGATTTCCTGAATTACCTTAATATATTCCACCCCATACAGACACAACTTCAAAGTGAATTCCACATATTTTATATTCTTACACATTCTTCTGTTATAAAATTTTCCATAGTTTTAGACTTATCTGCATGTCAGCAATATCCTAAATTCCTATTTTGTATTCAGGAACTACTCCAGGCAACCAGATCTGGAGCAATTACTTCATAACCTTAGGAATCGATGCTAATTTTTTCTTCTTTTTTTTACTGATAGAGTATGGACTTGAAAGATGCTTCAAGAAACTCATCTCTGCATTTTGGGGATGCATGTCCTACATTGCTAGGGAGATTTATACGCCTGGACATCATGCCCCACATGGTGGGGTGATGCAGTGAGTATATTTGTAGAATTTGGCTTAGAGAGAGACTACATCTGAGCCAAAAAAAAAAGAAGTTTTATAGTTTTGGCTCTTATATTTAGGCCTTTAGCCTACTTTGAGTTGATTTTTGTACATGATGAGTAGCACGTTTTCTCTTCATTCTTTTGCATAGAGATATCCAATACTCCCCGCACTATTTTGTGAAGACACCATTCTTTCCCAATAAAGAGAACTTTGCATATTTGTCAAAAATTGACTTGCCAAAATCTGAGGGTGTATTTCTGAATTCTCAATTTGATCCTATAGCTCTCTATATATCATTGTGAGAGTACCATGCTATTTTGAAGTGTAGCTTTTTTTTTTAGAGTAAACGGGTAAACAGTTTATTGGGAATGAATGTGAGAGAACAAGCAGGCACTCTCTCAAGAAAAGAGAGTTGATCAACTTCTATTGGAGATTAAAGCAAGAAATGTTTATTTGGTACAAAATTTATACTTTGACTAGTGCATTTCCTGATTTAACTTGTATAAACAGTTTAACAGAACATGGAACCTTGAGTAGGCATGAGATTTTGTGGGTTTGTCCAGAGTTATGCCCCAATAAATCCCAGAGTGATTTGAGCAGTGAATAAAAAAGTATTTGCAAAGTCCCCTTGGGGGAATGGGGAGAAAGAGGGAAAATTCAAGTTCCCCATTTGGAGAATTCCTGATATTCTCACAAGCAGTAGGGATAGCCAAATCAATAGGCCGAGTCCTCAATCTTGGGGTTTGTTCCTAGGACACTTATTCCCACAAAAGATAAGCTAAGCCTACTTAAAGTTAGGCCTAAGAGTCACCCCCAAGAGAACCTCTTTTGTTGCTCAGATGTGACCTCTCTCTCTCTCTCAGCCAACATGGCAAGCAAACTCACTGCCCTCTCCCTCTCTACATGGGACATGATTCCCAGGGTGTGGACCTTCCTGGTAACGTGGGACAGAAATCCTAGAATGAACTGGGACTCAGCATAAAGAGATTGAGAAAACCTCGACCAAAAGGGAAATGAGAGAAATGAGACAAAATAAATTATCAGTGGCTGAGAGATTTCAAACAGAGTCTAGAGTTTATCCTAGAAATTATTCTTATACATTATATAGATATCCCCTTTTTAGTTTATGGTGTATTAGAGTGGCTAGAGGGAAGTGCTGTGTTCCAGTAGCCATGTTTCTTGAAGATGACTGCATAATGTTATAGCTTTCACAGTGTGACTCTGTGATTGTAAAAACCTTGTGTCTGATGCTTCTTTTATCTACAGTATGGACAGGTGAGTAAAAAATATGGATAAAAAATAAACAAATAATAGGGAGAACAGAGGTTAAAATAAATTGAGTAGATTGAAATACTAGTGGTCATTGAAAGGGAGTGTCATGGGGTGAGGCATGTATAAGTTTTTTTTTCTTTTGTTGGGAAGATGCGAATGTTCAAAAAAATGATTGTGGTGATGAATACACACTATGTGATGATATTGTGAGCCACTGATTGTAATTATGTCAAGACTGTTCATATGTCAAGAATGTTGGTATGTCGGTTTGTTGTTCATAATAAAAGTATTAAAAAGAAAAAAGAAGAGTTGAGAGGCAAGAGTCCCTGATACTGTGAGGAAATCTGCTTTCATAGAATTTTGTTACTTTTATAATTTTTATTAACTATTTTACTATCCTCCACTTTTCCTCCATGGTAGATAATTCAGATGACTCGCCCTTCTCCATAGAGTAGTTGTGGGGTCTGTTTGGCCCCCAGGTGCTGTTTATTGCTGTTATTCTTAGACATATATTTTTCCTGGGGACTGACTGACTGCTCCTTGGAATATACCGTTTGCTCATCAGCCAGCCACAACCTAATTCTAACCCTACCTTTCTTTTCCCCTCAGATATTTCTTGCTCCCCTAATCTTAAGGGAATTTGGGTGGATGGTCTGTCTTCTGGAGCTGTTTCAAGCTTGTTGTAGGTCACAGGCCCAGCCTGTGGGAGCAGAGAAGACTGGATATGCTATTAAGGGTGGTTGGTTGAGTGTGGAGAACAGGTATGTAGCCTCTGGTGAGACATTTGTTGTGAAAGACTTCTAATCTGGACAAAACAGATGGGTGGGAGCTCAGGGTATCCTTTAGAGTTACTGTGATGCTAGGGCCAGGCTTATTTTGGGGATTCATGTCCTACATTGCTAGGGAGACTTACACCCCTGGACATCATGCCCCACATGGTTGAGTGATGTGGTGAGTACATTTGTAGAATTTGGCTTAGAGAGAGACTACATCTGAGCCAAAAAAAGAGATGTCATAGTTTTGGCTCTTATATTTATTATTTTTAGGTCTTTAGTCTACTTTGGGTTGATTTTTGTACATGATGAGTGGCACGTTTTCCCTTCATTCTTTTGCATAGAGATGTCCAATACTCCCAACACCATTTTGTAAAGGCACCATTCTTTCCCAATAAAGAGAACTTTGCATACTTGTCAAAAATCAACTTGCCAAAATGTGAGGGTGTATTTCTGAATGCTCAATTTGATCCTATAGCTCTCTATATACCATTGTGAGAGTACCATGCTATTTTGACCTGTAGCTCTCTAATACATTTTAAATTCAAGAAGTGCAAGTCCTCCAACGTTGATGATTTAGGGCGATTGCCATTTCAATTAAATTTGGCCACTGGCTTTTTCAGGTCTGCAAGGAAGTCTATTAGAATTTTGATTGAGAAAGTGATGAATCTGTAAGTCATTTTTGGTAACATTGATAGCTTAACTATATTTAGTCTTCCAATCTATGAAAATGGAATGTGCTTTAATTTATTTAGGTCTTTGTTCATTTATTTTAGCAAAATTTTGTAGTTTTCTTTGTCCTTTACATCCTTGGTTACATTTATTCTTAGATATATCATTCTTATAGTTGTTAATGTAAGTGAAATTTTTTCTTGATTTTCACCTCAGACCGTTCATTACTAGTGTTTAGAAGTACTACTGATTCGGGTTGTTGATTTTGTACCCTACCACTTCGCTGAATTTGTTTACTAGCTTTTTTTTTTTTTTGCATATTTTTCAGGACTTTCTATATCTAGTATTATGTCACCTACTAATACTGAAAGTTTTACTTCTTCCATTCAAATTTCAATGTTTTTAAAAAAATTTTTCTCTTGCCTAAGTTCTCTGTGTAGAACATCCAGCACCAGGCTGAGTAACAGCGCTGATAGTGGGCATCCTTTGACCTTAGAGTGAAAGATTTCAGTCTTCCACCATTGAGTATGATGTTAGCCATGTTTTTTCATGTATGCCATTTATTATCTTGATAATGTTTCCTTCTGTTCATTTTTCCAACTGTCTGTATCAAGAAGGGATACTGGGTTTTGTTAAATGCCTTTTCTGTATCAGTTGAGATAATCATGTGGCACTTTTCCTTTACTCCATTAATGTGCTGTATTATATTAATTAGTTTTCTTATGCTGAAGAACCCTTGCATAGCTGGAACAAAACGAACTGATCATGGTGCTTCATCCTTTAACTATGCTGGTGGATTCTATTTACCGAAGTTTTTGAGGATTTTTACATCAAGATTCATGAGAGATTTATCCGTTAAGTGTGTTATCTTGCACTCTCTGCATCTGGCTTTGATATTAGATTGTTATTGGCCTCATAGAATGAGTTCCATAGCAGTCCTTCTTCTTCAAATTTTTGGAAGTGTTTGAGCATAATTAGCATTACTTCTTCTTTCAGTGTTAGGTGGAAGTCATCTTTGAAGTCTTTTGTCGAGGGACTTTTGTTGGGACGTTTTTATGACTGATTCAATCTCTTTACTTGTAACTGCTCTATTGATATTTTCTACTTATTCTAGAGTCAGGTTAAGTTGTTTGTGTGTCTCTAGGAATTTCCCGTTTCATCTCAGTTGTCTAATTTTATCATTGTTCATAGTTTCCTCTTATAATACATTTTATTTCTGTGGGATCAGTAACAATGTCACCACTGTCATTTTTGACGTTATTTATTTGTGTCTTCTCTTTTATTCTTGTGTGTCTAGCTAAAACTTTGCTAATTTTGTTGTTTTTTTCAAAGAACTAACTTTTGGTGTTGCTAATGCTTGCTATTCTTTCTTTATTTTCTATTTCTTTTATTTCTCTATAATATTTGTTGTTTTATCCTACTGCTTGATTTGGATTTAGTTTGCTGTTTTTTGCTATGTCCTCCATCTCTGCAGTTAGGTCTTTGATTTTAGTTCCCTTTTAATATAAGCATTTGGGGAAATAAAAATCTTTCCAAGCACTACCTTTCCTAAACCCTATAAATTTTGGTGTTTTGTTATCTCATTTTCATTTGTCTCAAGACATTGACTGATTTACCCTGTTATGTCTTCTTTGTCCCATTAATTGCTTAGGAATGTATTCTTTTAAATTTCCATATATTTCTGGAATTTCTGCTTCTCTGCCTGCTATTGATTCCTATCTTTATTCCATTGTAGTCAGACTTCATATTATTTTAATATTTGTAAATTTATTGAAATTTGTTTTGTGACCTACTATGAGATCTATCCTGGAGAATGAGTCATGTGCACGTGAGAAGACTGTGTATGCTGCTGCTTTGGTATGCAGTGTTCTCTATATTTTGCTTAGTTCTAGTTCATGAATCATATTATTCAAGTTCTCTATTTCCTTATTGATGTTCTGTTTAGATATTGTATCTATTAGTGAGAGTGTTGTATTGACAGCCTCAACTATTATTGTAGTGGTGTCTATTTCAAAGTACATCACAACGAATAGTTGTAAAACAGATTTAACAGTTTGGTATCAGTTACAATTCCACAATATTAGGTTTTTAGCTGCTCAAAGGCACTGGAGGCTAAAAGAAATATCAATAAAATGATTCAGCACTCATTTGTTAAACCCAACTTTCTCTATATAACTCCACCATCACATCTGGTCTTTCTTAGGGGTATTTGAGTTATGCTCATTCTAACTTTTTTTAAAACTTTTTTTTATTGTATAGTATAACATATATACAAAGCAAAGAAATTAAAAAGAATAGTTTTCATGGCACTCTTCAAAAAGTGGTTACAGGATAGATACTGAGTATCTCGTGGGCTACCGTAGATCCTCTCCTATTTTTCCTTCTAGCTGCTGTAGAATATAGGAGGCTAGAGGGCTTAAATACTTTTTTATCTTCACAATCAACATTTTTTCCTTCTTTTTTTGTGAATAATAACATAATGCAAAAAAAAGCTATAAATTTCAGAACACAGCACCACAATTCGTTGTAGAACATATTTCAGAGTTTGACATGGGTTACAATTCACAATTTTAGGTTTTTACTTCTAGCTGCTCTAAAATACTGGAGACTAATTTAATGATCAGCATTCATATTCATTTGTTAAGTCCTAGCTTCTGTGTATAATTCCCCCATCACCTTTGATCTTTCCATACTTCTCTTTGGGGTTGTCGAGAGGTTATCCTGGAGGTTATTCTTATGCATTAAGTAGATATCACCTTGTTGTTCAAGATGTAGTGGAGAGGCTGGAGGGAACTGCCTGAAAATGTAGAGCTGTGTTCCAGTAGCCACGTTTCTTGATGATGATTGAACAATGACCAGTAGCCATGTTTCTTGATGATGATTGAACAATGATATAGCTTTCACAATGAGACTCTGTGAATGTGAAAACTTTGTGTCTGATGCTCCTTTTATCTACCTTGTCAACAGATGAGAGGAACATATGGAATAAAAATAAATAATAGGGGGAACAAATGTTAAAATGAATTTAGTTTGAAATGCTAGTGGTAAATGAAAGCGAGGGGTAAGGGGTATGGTATGTATAATCTTTTTTTCTCTATTATCGTTTTATTTCTTTTTGTGTTGTCTTTTTATTTCCTTTTCTAAATCGATGCAAATGTTCTAAGAAATGATGAATATGCAACTGTGTGATGATATTAAGAATTACTGATTTTATATGTAGAATGAAATGATATCTTAATGTTTTGTTAATTTTTTTAATTAATAAAAAAAGTTAAAAAAAAAAAACTTGTGGGATGTAGTAAAGACGGAGCTGAAAGGGAAATTTATAGCCCTATATGTCTACATTAAAAAGGAAAATATAGCTAAAATCAAAGTCCAAACTGCACATTTGGAAGACACAGAAAAAGAAGAACAAAATAAACCTAAAGCAAACATAAAGAAAGAAAGAACAAAGAGAAGACAGAAATAAATGAAATAATGAATAAAAAAGGAGTAGAGGACACAAGCAAAACCATCGGTGACCGATAAAATTGACAGACAGCTTCACTGACAAAGGAAAAAAGTGAGAAGATGCAAATAAATAATTCAAGAAATGAGGGGAATATTCACTGCTGACCACATAGAAATGAAAAGGATCATAAGAGGATACTGAAATCAACTGTATGCCAACAAATTTAACAGCCTAGAAGAATTGGGCAAATACCTAGAAATGCACAAACAACTGATTCTAGAAGATATAGGAAATATTAACATACCATTTACAAGTGAAGAGATTGAATGTATCATCAAAAACCTTGCAAAAAATTAAAGTTTAAGGTCAGATGATGTCATGGTTAGGGACATGTGTCAACTTGGCCAAGTTGTGGTACCTGTTCATCTGATTGGGCAAGCGCTGGCCTGTCTGTTGCAATGAGGACATTTCATAGGATTAAGTCATGATCATGTCAGCTGCATCCACAGCTGATTCCATTTGTAATCAGCCAAAGGGGAGTGTCTTCTACAATTAGTGATGCTAAATCTAATCACCGGAAGCCTTTTAAGGAGGACTCAGAGGAGAAAGGCCCCATTCCTGCTTCGGCTGGTGAGCCTCTCCTGTGGAGTTCATCCAGGCCATCCATTGGAGTCATCGGCTTCACAGCCTGCCCTGTGGATTTGGACTCTGCATTCTTGTGGTCACGTGAGACACTTTCATAAATTTTATATTTGCGAGTGTTCCCTGTTGATTCTGTTTCTCTAGAGAACCCTAACTAATACAGATGGCTTCAAGGTGAATTCTACCAATCATTCATAAGAATTAATATAAACCTGCTCAAACCCAACAAAAGACTTGAACAGGAGGATAAACTTATTCTATGAGCCAAATTCAGCCCCATGAAGAAAGCCAGAAAAAGATACTACAGGAAAAGAACATTACAGACCAATTTCTCTTTTGAATACAGACGTAGAATTCTCAAGAAAACTCCGTCGAATGGAATCTAATAGTCCAATATAGAATTATTCATCATCATCAAGTGGGTTTTTTCCAGGTATGCAAGGGTGGCTCAATAAGAAAATCAATGAATGCAGTACCCCACTTTAGCAAAATGAAGGGAAAAAAACCACTCCTCTTAATTGATGTAGAAAAAGCATTTGACAAAATCATTAGTGTTTCTTTATGCTAGAAATTAACAATCTGAGGAGAAAAATCAAGAAAATAATTCCATTTAAAATAACAACTAGAAGAATGAAATAGGAATAAATCTAACGATAAGTATAAAGGACTTGTACACAGAATACTACAAAACTTTGATAAAAAGAATTTATAAAAGTCCTATGTAATTGAAAAAACATTCCATGCCCTGAATTGGAACACTAAATATTGTTAAAATGTCAATTCTACCCAAAATGCTTTGCAGATTCGTTGCAATCCCCATCAAAATCCCCAGCCTACATTTCAGGAAAGGGAAATACAATGGACAAATATTTTTGTGAGGGTAAAGCACCCTGACTCACCAAAAGATCTTGAAAAAGAAATTTTTAGACTCACGCTTTCTGATTTTAGGGCTTATTATAAAGCTAAAGTAGTCAAACCAGCATGATACTGTCACTATGGTAGATTTATACATTGATGAAATGGAATTGAGAGTTCTGATATAGAACCTCACATCTATAACCAATTGCTTATTGACAAAGCTGCCAAGTCTACTCAATTGCAGAAGAATAGTCCCTTCAACAAACGATGCTGGGAGTACTGCATAACCATATACAATAAATGAAAGAGGGCCCCTATCTTATACCATATACAAAACTTATCTCAAAATGGATCAAAAGCGTAACTATAAGAACTAGAACTATAAAATTCCTAGAAGAAATATTGGGAAACATCTTCAGGATCTTGTATTATGTGATACTTTCTTAGACTTTAGCTCCATAACACAAGCAACAGCGGGAAAAATAGATAAATGTGTCTTCCTCAGAATTAAAGCCTTTTGTGTATCAACAGATTTTATCATGATAGTGAAAAAAGAACCCGACTGAGTTGGAGAAAATATTTGGAAACCAAATATACAATAAGTATTTAATATCCAGAATATGTAAAGAAAACCAGCGATAAAAAGAAATGCAATTAAAAAATGGGTAAAAGACTTGAAAAAATATTTCTCCAGAGAGGATATACAAATAGACGAAATCACATGAAATGATGCGCAATATAATTTTCTATTAGGGAAATCCAAATCAAAACCACAATGAGAATTTCAAGCCCATACAAATGGCTATGATTGAAAAAAAAAAAAAACAGAAAGTTGCAGGTGTTGGAAAAGATGTGGGGAAATATGAACAATCATTCATTGCTGGTGGCAATGAAAAGTGGCAAAAACACCATGGAAGACAGTTTAACAATTCCTTGGAATATAAAGTACAGAATTTCCATATGGCTGGGCATTTTTGCTTCTATGTATATCCGCGATTATTTAAAGTAGGGACATAGATTAGATAATTAAAACCCAGTGTTCATGGCGGCATTATTCACAATTACCAAATTGAGGAAGCTACCCAAGTCTACATCAATGAATGGATAAATAAAATGTGGCCTATACTCCCAGTGGAACATGCCTGACGTGTATAATGGAATAAAGTTCTGACACATGAGACAAAATGCGTGCATGCTCCCTGAAGACGTGATGTTGTGTGGAATAAGCCAGATACAAAGGACAGATATGGTGTGAGCTCACTGACATGAGATAATTAGGACAAGAAAACTCACACAGTTAGAATCTAGAATATAGGTTACCAGGGAGTGTTGGGAATAGAGAATGGGGAATTAGTACAAAATTTCTATTTTTGTGTATTGCAAAGTTTTGTTAACGGATGGTGATGATGATGACACAATATTGTGAGGATAACTGACACCATTGAGTAATATACATGAATGTGGTTAAAGGGGTAATTTTTAGGTCATAAAAATGTAACAAATAAAAATTGAGAGATAAAACATGGGCCTCCACAACCCAGTGAATCCTAGTGTAAACTGTGGACTATAGTTGACAACGTCCTTCTAAAAATGTTCTTTCGTGAACTGTAAAAAATGCACCACACTGTACAAAGTGTTGTCAGTAGGAGGATATATGGGAATACTGCATTTTTATAAGATTTTTTGGTAATCCTACAACTTCTTTACTGAAAAAAACTATATATTGTCTGCTATAAACAATAATATACACAGAGTTAATAGAAAGTTTGGCGACCCTGAAGACACAGGAAAAGAAACTCCCCTATAGAAATGCAGAGAGGAAAAAAAGATTTTTAAAACAAAATTAATCAAGATTTAACTAACGTTTTTTAAAACTCTATACGGGATCCTGTAGCCACAACTTAACTACTAAAAATATTAAAATAGACAAGTCCATCAAGGTGTCACAGTGCTGATTTAGCCAAAAAGTGACTTAACTGCCTAAGTAGATAATACACATCCCTTCCACTTATCACTGTATTAAACTGATGTTTTATCCCTAAGGTCACACCTTGACTTCCCATAGCTCTGATTCTATCTTCCCTAAGTAAGTTTGCTTCATAGGTTGATTACTGTGCAAGAGAAAACAATACTGGCTAGTACTTCAAATTAGCACAAAAGTTAATGATGCATTAATTCTGGACACAAAAATAAAAGTCAATTTCTGAACCTGAAAAGCTGAGGAAATTACCTGAGCAGAAGTAACTACTGCCTCAAGCAAACCCTATCTAAAAAATTAATAAACAAAATAATCTTATTTCATTGTTTTCTATGTGTAAGACTAGATTCCTGTTCGCTTAGGAATTATATGCTGGGCATCGTGTTAGGGGCCAAGGAAAACCTGAAAAGACACGGTTCCTGCCATCAAGGGGCTGAAGCCGAGTGAGGCAGGTCAGGAGTGAGCACAGGTGCCGAGGAGCCCAGAGAAAACACCTCTCATGGGAGTGCAGAGTCTGGCAATGTTTCCACTGGGGCTGAGTTTTGAACTGGAATTTTTAAGGTAAGGAAGGAAGTAGAGGAACTTTCCAGATTCGTGCATTCTTGTAAGAATGGGAAGTTTTGGAAACTATAAATAGGTAGTAGATCATATCTGGAAAGGTGGTTTTCATAGGGGTGGTAGTAACTTCTGGGGAAACTTTGAAAAACTGGATTTAATTTTCTTCCCAATGAATAGAGGGTGCTAATGGAATTCAGTGAAGGGCAGGTGGAATTATGCTCTACCTACAATCACAGGACCATCCGTGTGACTTGAAGACAAGCTACAAGACACTCACAAAGTTTAAAAGTCTGTTTATGGTAAACTGAGTCTAGAGGGTATCTCTGATTTACAAATATAAAATGAATCTCACACTTCTAATATGTGCTTAATTTTCTAAAATTGCAACTACTACCTATTTCAAAGACAAATAGTGCATACTTTTCAGTAACTGGTTGAATTTTTCATCATTTTGGAAATGGCACCAATGGCAATTCTCCTTATATTTTAGTGGTTTATATAAAACCTACTCACACTTATCACAATTGAGTGTTTTGACTAGAAAGAGCAAATGTCTAATTATTCAATATCATTTCATTAATTGTTGCATAAAATGTTTTGTGCATTGGAATACATATTCATACAGATTTTGATTGATATTTTCTGCTTCTGGAAATGGGTTTCATCAAATTTCTTTATAAATCTATGAGTAAGGGTAGTTTATGTTATTTCCAAAAATCATCTTATGATAGTAAAGATGAGTCATAAAGTTTAATGCAACCTACATCTGATCCAACACATCTGTCATAGAAAAAGTACATAGAGAGTAACTAGTATGAAAATAACCGGCAGAAGAAAAAGTACTTGAGGGTCTTCAGGAGGTTATGAAAGATGAGGTTGGAGAAGAGGTAAAATTCAGACTATCAAGGGCAAGAATTATCAAGTGAATGGATTTTATCCTGAAAGTTATGGGGAAAACTATTAATAGTTACGAGAGGAAATAGTAACACTAGTTTTAGAAATATTTTTAATGAAATTTAGGGTATGCATTCTATTTGAAGAGGGGGACACTTGTTTGAAACAAGGATATTGTCCGGAAGTTGTTTTAAGAATTGATCAAAGTGTCTCAGTTCAGGTACTGGTTAAGGAAATGAAAGAGGAGGATCATTAAAGGACAATATTTAAAGAGTCAATTGACTTTTGTGATTAACTCAGTGCGAGGAGTTCTTGACATTTAAACCTTGGATGACACACAAGATTCTGTTTGTGTGCTTGAGGCATGTTCCTTCCCAAGAACGTTAAAGCAGGAGGCAGAATAAGTGAGGAAGGAAAATGGCTAATTCACTGAAATTGGTTTTACATATATTTGTGCATATGAAATAGAGGAGACAAATCAGAGAGGGCTGTCATGGAGAGCAGTAAAATGAGATCAGCTTCAAATAAGCTGTGGCCCTAGGTAGAGGGATTTTCATTCTCCTAAAAATATAACTGATAATTTTATGCAGTAACGCTATGAGCCAGGAATTCTGATGGGTTCATAAAATGTAATGGAGAGTAGTCTAGACTAAATCTGTGTTATACTGGAATTACAAAATAATTCATCCTTTGCTGAGTATCTTTGTTCTAGATTGACATTTTTTTTTTCATTCTACTCTCTTTAACAACGATCTTGTAAAGAGAAACTTTCATCTCTATTTGTGGCTATTAAACCTGAAGCCCAGAGAATTTTTAATTACTTGAGGTCTCTCTTTAACACCGGGTAATCCCTCTTTCAAAATCATCTTTCCTTCAGAACAATAATAAAAACACCAGTTTCTAACTGGATACATGGCTACACCAAAAAAGGAGCTTAATACCTGAACCTCCCTTGAAACTATATGAGACTACGCGATGGAATCCATTCCAGTGAGACCAGAAGGAAGATTTGTCTGCATATATTTAAGGGTTAAAGGGAAGTGTTTTCCTTTATGGACACACACTCATTCCTACTGGTTAAGGGGTGAATGTAGAGGTAGGATTCCTTTATTCTTATTGTCAAGACCAGACTCTACTAGGAAAGGAATAATGATTAAAAAAAATCCAAGATTCCTAGAACCATAAAGCAACTGCTTGAACTTGGGTTGCCTGGAGCTGTTCCTGAGTACAAAATTAAATTCTACCTTGTTTGATGATAAGGTATCTAGGACACTTATTGCATATAGATAAGTCTCTTTTAGAGAATTTTGTAAAGTTCTATGGAATTTTGTAACAAAAACATGTGTAATATATGACAGTATCTGAACTATGTGGAATGAACTTTGTGGTTGTGTTTGTGGTTAGGTGGGGAATATTCAGAAAATTCAGGCTGGAAATTTGGTGACCCTAGAGAAAACAGGCATGAAAATAGTAAGGTAAAGTCTGGAATCTTCAGTGTTGAAAACTGTTCCTACATATGGACTTTAGATTCTATTACTACCATATAAAGCAGACCAGATGAAAAGAAGATAGGATTATTCTTGATTTAAGGGATTGTATTTACAAAAGCACGTGCTCTGTGATAGGGGTAGTCCAAAGTGGTCTGCTGTCTTTCCCTGGGACCCAAAACTACATTCTCTGCTCAGGACAGGTGTGTCAGGCTGGCTGGATAAAATGCGATCCCCTGGTAGAAAAGGAAACTGCAGGTACATTCCTCATCCTATTTGTCCTGAGCATATGTACACATTCCCTGGAGACTGTCTGACGCTGGTGGTGTACCTGTCCCCGGTGAAGAGAGAGCAGGTTCCACCACCATGGCACACAAATAAAATAGAGGGTGCTGCTCATAGATCATCTCCCTGCATTACCCAAGGACTGAGACCCATTGTCTTGGGGTTGCAACGCCCACCAGTAAAGCTGAACTTGCTCTGTCTCTTTTTCATGTGAGTAAACCATCTTTCTATCAGGGTCTGTGTCAGTGGTGCTTTAGCTGGAGTCCCAAACATCTATAGTGTAATAGGTTGACATCTCTTTAAATGTCCCTCCTTCTGACCAATAGTTTGACACAGTTGGCAGGATTGCTTAAAAAAAAAAAAGCATGCCATGGCATGTTGAATGCATGAGAAATCATCAGTTCACTTGTCCCAATGTGGTGCCATCTTCCCTGGGGGTGGCAGGCACTGAGGTGCCGGCCTCCTCTGACACATCGGGAGAGTGGGAGGGACGCAGTCTCCTTTCTAACAGGGATGAACTGGCGTGGTAGATGTGGTGGAGAACAGAGAGGCGGGTTAACATGCACACTCCATCACAACTCGCTGAGCCGCATGGTGGCTCGAGGGTCTCAAACAACAGTAGAGGAGAGTCTGGGGATGGGAGGAACTCTGTCCCCCTCCAGGCTGTTTGCAGGTTACAGGCTAGACTTGTTATGACTCAACACAGAACTGTGGATGGCATTGCTGTAAACCAAATGGTTGAAAGCTAGGAAAACTCCACTATAATGTCCATCTGGGGGTAGAACGAGCAGGGGGGTGTCAGTTACCTTCACTGGGGCAGAGCTGGTGGGACAGGAGGGGCTGAGCAATGAGAAACAGCCCGTGCAAAGGGAGAAGGGGCAGAAAGACCTACCGGCGAGAGACAGAGGGGTGGCAGGGCCCAGGAACAAGGCAACGCTCCTTTGGTTGCTTAAGCAATGATTAGAGCTAAAATGGATGGGATTCTACCAATGTTATTGGGTGGAAAGGGATCCCTCTCAGTTAGGGGTTAAGGCATAAGTAGGTGCCAGAAGGGAACAAGAGGAAGAGGGCCGACAGGCCTGGAAAGATTGAGAATCCCACAGTGCAGCCTTCAGGATCCCTGAACCCAGTTCTGGGGGACAGGAAGTACAGTTGATAAGGCTTCTCCGCACCCTGAACAGTAGAGTAGGGAGGACAATTCCACCTATAAATGCAATTTTTGGATAAGAATAAGGCTCTCCCTCACCTACTATTCCCATTAAAAGGAAGGATTAGACCAAGATGTCTGTGTCCCCCAAGGCAACGGCAGCCTTTTCCCATTCAGGTGGAAACCATAACGGGGAATCAGACCATCATCGGGATTTTAGATACAGGTGTCAAGTGACAGTACTCAAGACCCTGCAGGGCCTAGGTCAAACCGGTGGCGTCGGAGAGCTTAGAAGGGTCAAGGTGACCTATGGCAAGTAAGTGCACATTTGCTTATGGGTGGAGATATTTGTCATTTTGGTGCCATTTTGGTGTCACTGGTAAGTGCATTATAGGTACTGAAATTGTAGCAGCTAGTGGCCCAGCAGGGTACACCTCTGTTGCCTGAAGGAGGATGCCCCTGTGATGAGATATTGAGCCACTACTGTTGGATGTGCCCATTTTCACCCAATACTGAGGTTGCTAGATCTTAGCAGGGTAGATCAACAAAAGGTAAAACACCTCTCAGGTGGGGAAAAGTACATTTCTTTGTTCATTCAAGACACAATGCTGGCAGGTGTGCTGAGAACCACCCTGTCAGTTTAACACCCCAGTCTGGCTGATGAAAAGGACCTCAGAAGTCCAGAGGCCGACAACATATTAATCCAGATTAAATTATGAGGTGTTGAGCTTTGTCCCTGAATTACCTAACATCACTGCTGTCTCTGAGGCCATGGCAGCCCACTCAGGGTCTGGTATGCTGCCATTATCTTGATAAGGCTCTGTGAGTTAGGGAAAGGTCAATTTGCATTCAAGTAGAATATCCTCCAATATATATTTACTGTTCTCCTACAGGAATTTCATAACTACTCTGCAATTTTTCACCAAAGTGTAGGAGTAGACATGCAACAAGCCCAATTTCCTCCAGAAGTACATGTCGTCAACTATATGGATGACATCCTCACTATGGAACAGGTTGAGCACACCTGACAAATAGTCACAGAGGCTATGACAACCTCAGGTTAGGGAATCAATCTGACAAGGTTTAGGGTTCTGCCTGACATGTACATTTTCTAGGGGACACTTGGGCTAGTAGTCAAAGGAGCACGACAGGCAAAGTCAAACAGAAGTTATTGTTACTGGCAGCTCCCCTCACATGAGAGAGGCCTGGGAGCTGATAGGTTTCTTCACCTCCTGAGACAACATATGCTGAATCTGGGCATTCTTTTGGTCCTTCTACTGAAGTTCAAACACAAGGCTGCTACATTTGAGAGTCACAATGAGAACAAAATCTAAAGACTCTGCAACTTGTCGTGGCGCTAACTCTGCCACTAGGGTGAATGATGCCCTCCAGTCCTGTGAAACTACAAGTCTTGGTGACACCTACCCATGAAAACTGAAGCTAATGGCAACAAGAAACTGCCATATGGTTGTTCCAGCCCCTAGGTATTTGGACACACAGACTACCTGTGGCAGTAACTAGGCTTATCCCCCTTCGATTGGCAGCTTTTATCTTGTTTTGAGGACTTGGTGGAGACCAAGCATTTAAAGATTCAGGTGTCATTTATTACTCTAAGACCACAAGTGCCTATCCTCATGTGGCTACTCACTAATCCTACCAATGAAGTAAGACAGGCTCAGCAAATCTCCAACATTAAATGGAAATGGTTTATGCAAGGCTGGCCAAATGGTACCTCAAGGAATTAGCCAATTCCATGAACAAATAGCTGATGTGATGAAGGGGACTAAACAACTCAGAGGGCCTGCTCTTGTTTCTGCTTTGGCTAAGTGGGGCACTGGTTTAAATATTTTCTGGTTGACGTTCCTGCAAAACACAAAGCTGCTGGATGGAGTTCATTGGGCTGCTGTGGCCATCTGTCCCAAGGATAACTATCTACTTACCAAGACTGGCTGTGGTAGTTCTGCCCAATGGGCTGAACATCATGCAGTGGTGATGGCTCTGCATGCCACTCCAACCACAAACTCCTGCTTACATATTTACAGACTCATGGGCCGTTGTAAATAGACTAATCATATGAGCCAATGACTGGCAAATCAACAATTATGCTATTAGAGGTAGGGGGACATGAGCTGTGGCATCACTTTCCAATCTGGGAAGGAGATCTATTTGTCATCCATGTTGATGTCTCTGGGAAACTGACATGTATAGGAGAACATGAATGTAATTCCATATGGAATAAGCATGTACCTTATAGGTTGCCACAATTGCCTGCTGGGTCTACCATGGAAAGGGACATCAAAGTCCACCTCAAATGCAGAAGTTCCAGCCTTTGAGTATGGACAGACTGCCTGGGTATCCACCTCCAGTTGTTGAGCAAGAGCACTTTCACCCAGGAATTAAAGTCGTGTGTGTGTGTGTGTGTGTGTGTGTGTGGAGGGGGAGTTAGTTATATCACTTTCTCTACCAGTGAATCTCAGTGTTGAACAATCCTGTCACCCATGAGCTCCAATGATACATCCATTTTTAGAGCTACCAACGAGATGAGCTGTGTTTCTGTCAGTATTTGAACTGAGATGATGGCTGTCTCTCCTCATCATTCCATCTAACCTGTCCACATGGTGGACCACACTGGTCTACTGGATGCTAAACTAGTTTCACACAGAAACCGCTCTATAGACATGTACCATTGACTCCACTGGACATGGGAGGCATCTTTTGAAGACCAAGAGCTCCCTAGATAGTTCCCCGAAGCTGGAGGAGAATTTTTGCTGCTATACTGTAAACATGAACGACACTGGGCCCTCTGAGGGAGAGGCTCCTAATGACTAATGTAACAAAATATTGCAGCTTGATTCTGAGGACATAAATGAATCTGGATATGTTGCAAGTAACAAAGAGGACATAAAAAATGCAATTCAACTCTTCCCCAGAATTGGAGAAATACAGCCTTCAACCTATTCAGCTGGTTGTGGCTTGACTATAGATGAAGCAACTGGTTGTGCTCCCATGTCACGGAGGCCTGAATACCCTGCTGGGCGTGATCCTATTCACAGTTCCCCTCAATTTTTGCCTAAAGATTTTAGAAAAATGGTGCACACAAGTGACATCAATCAGAGTATGCTCCATGCCCCAGCCTGATGGGTCACCATCCAATATGAGTGATGGGCCCAGCAAGATATTCAGTTTGACTACTGAGATTTCAAGAAAAGTAGGGGAATGTTCTCTATTAGGGGGCAGTACTAGTGTGACTTGTGACTGTCATGTTTTCCTCACTCCACAAATACATCCTGAGCTCAGGACTAGGAGTGCTGGCCTGGAGGGATCAATCCCCTAGCAGATAAGGAGACTCTAGGTATATTCCATCTCTTATGGTCCTAAGCATGTGAAAATAACCACTGGAGATAGTGTGATTGTTTTGAGGCATCTGGCTCCCTCCCTGGAGGAGTGTCTTTCCCTGGAATGGAAGGAGTAGTGTGCCTCTTCTATAGCACGCAAACACAAGAGAAGGGTGCTGCGTGTGGATCATCTCCCTACACTGGCCACATATTGAGACCAGTGGGCTATGGAAATTCAGCATCGTGATGAAGGTGATCTTTCTCTACCTCTTTTCAATGTGAGCAAAACATTTTCTCATCAGAGCTTGCATAGGTTGTGCTTTACTGACAAACCCAACAACTGTATTGAAATGGGTTGACATCTCTATAGCTGTCTCTCTGAAGAACAACATGCCAGTGCTAATGCCTAAGCCACCTCCAAGTACCTAATCTGGTGTGAAACTGACTACCTAAGATCTATGGCCACCATATCGTCATGTTCCCTAATTGCAACTTCAGTTGCGGCAGGAAAGTTTATGGACAAGTCAAGACAACCTAGAAGAAAAAATCAGGTTTCTCAGAGTTCAGAAGATAAAGGGCAAAGAATTTACTCTCACAATGCCACCCCAGCACATCCTGTTTGACCAAGGTGGGTGTATATATAATCAGGATGGAATAATAGCTCTAGAGAAGTGACTGCTCTGTTTTTATTACAGTTAGGCTGTTCCTAGTCTATACTTTATATTCACAAATATATAAATAATTGAGCAAGGAAGAAAATATGCCTAGCTTCCTTAGTGGTCATTATTGCAACTGATCATAGGGAAGTGACAGTTTGTTTTTCCAAATTCATTCATATTTCTGTTATCAGTTGTTGTTTGTTTGGGGCAACATAAACCTCTTTTGGTCCTGAAGTGTCTGAATTGCATTAGTCATCCCTGTATGGACATGTGGTGGGTTTCCATGAATTTTTTTTCACTGGCCCTAGGAGTATTGAAATGAAGCCCAGAGAATCTCCTGGAAAGCAAGTTTATTGCTACTCACTGTGTATGTATGCAACAACCCTAACCACCTGGGATTATCAACTCCAGTCACCTTAGAGCTGAAGCAAACACCGTTTTTGTCTGGTGATCCTATGACATCAGGAGTCCCAAATGGTAGCAAAAATTCTTTCTTCCCCTTCAGTAAAATAGTTTTGTGTTTCCTGAAAACTAATACATTTAAACTAGCAAAATGCAATATCAGGGGGATAAATATAAAAAAGAAAGTGTGTGTGATCCATTTCCACTTACCAGTTGCAAGCAGAGAATTCTAATAAAGATAAGGTAGCATTTGTTAAACATTGAGTCAGAGTATATTCTGTATCTTACAAAATCACTCAACTCTACAAGACAGTGTTTAACTGAAATATAAGCTCTTTTACTGTATCATCATGTATGCTGCTTCTGGTGATGGGTATATTGAAAGCACAATGAATACCTTGGACATTTATTTTGTTGTAAAGTGAATGTCTTGATCCAAAACAATGTTATGTGGGAAACTGTAAAATAATTAGTCAGGAAGACCACAAAGATGGTGTTGTCAGAAGTTTGTAAATAGGGAAAGAAAATCCACATTCAGACCTGGCTCTAGTCCACTGAGAACAAATTCTGGCTCTTTCAATGATGGACGATCCGCCTGCTATAAGGGAGGGTGCTGGCAGCTTCAGGGGGTGTTGAATGTTGGGTGCCCAGAGTTGTTTGCTGCTCTTAGCAGGTTGAGCCATCAGGCAGCGATTTAGCCAGATCCACCTCGGTTAGAGGAAATTTATTTGTTGGACTGTTTGCATCATCGCCATGTCTCCACCAGCGTCTTGTCCTTCCGCCTCGGCCCATTAACCTTGAGGCAGTGTCGATCTTTATGTCTGCCGTCTCTCACAAACAAAGTAAAGAACAAGGTGCAGTATTTAAAGTTCTTCCCACTGCAGATGTTTCCTCTAGCTATTCTCCTTCTGTTCAACATTTGAATACTGCAAAATTACTTTCTGACTGGTGCCAGCATAACATGTACAGCTTTCAGTAATCTGAATCATTGTTTTCTTTTCTTTCTTTTTCTCCATCATTCTGAATGGGGATAGGAAATTCCCTATTAGGCCAAAATGTGTACTGAAGAAGAGTTAGCAACACAACAGTTATAGTATTTCTAACTCCTAAATTTCTAACAGTGTTTCTAACAACCATAGGGTTGGTACCAACATGACCAAATGTCTTTAGAGAGAAAAAACTTACAAAACTCAGTTGTTGCAAGGTTAACCCATGCACATTTGTCACAAAATGCACACATGTGATGAATCACTGGACATATAGATAGGGATGACTTTCCCACTTATTCTCACTATATATAGTCACCTCCGCTCATTCAACCTCTACAATGAGGTAGTCCAGCTCATATAGAGTTGCCTGGTTTAAATATTTCAGTTAAAGACTGATTAAAAAATTAGTAGTACTAGTAATAGGATATAGTATCATAATAAAATGTCATAATATTATTCTGCACCTAGGGTGATCTTTTAATACACAAATCAGATCATGATTCTGCCTTGTACATGGATGTATAAGTATATATATAGCATATGTATAAATACACACATATATATGTATGTATATGTAAATGTCTATTATGCATGTTGCATACAAATAAAGATCAAAGATACTATGCTCTATATTCCTGGGCAGTCAGTTGTCTTTTAATATATGTCATTATTTGTCTGCTGTTAATGGATAGTAAAAAATGCTATACCCACTTTCTGTCACTACAAACAGTGTCTCCTAAAATATATTTCATATAGCTTTTCCTATGGTAGTTTTAGAGACTTTAGAATGAATCCCACTCAAGATTTTCTAATGCAAAAGAGATGATGTCAAATTTTAATAACACCTGTATATTTTAGAAAAATTGGCAAAAAATTTTGAAGCAAGTCATAAATCATAAGCAAAGTATTTGCAAATATTGTACCTGTGAATTTTTCCACAAATATTTTTCTTTTTACCCTCTTTCAATCTGACGGTAAATCAATGATATTTCATTTAGCTTCTTTAATTTGCTTTCCCTATTGTTGTGAGTGGACATGTTTTCAGGCAGGTAAATGAAATCCACATTTTCTCATTTATGAATTAACTGTATTGTTTGCCAAGTTGTCAAATTCAATAGATGAATAGGAAAAAAGCACCCATTGCCTGTGTATTTATAATTTACATTACCCTGACTGCTAATGAGGTTAATTTTCTTACTTTTATTGCTACTTTGCTCTCATCTTTCATGATTAGTCTGATCTTTCCAAATTCTACTGATTTTATCAAATTGTAATATCTCTCTATGTTATTTTTATTCAGTTTTTCCTCTGGTGCTAAATGTTTTATTTTTCCTCATGTCTTTCAATTTTCTTGTTACTTTATGCACGGGTAACTTTTGCCATATAATATACCAATTAGTTATAATCAATTATGTCCATTTATCTGTATCATATTTAAGTATCTGACCCAGGTTTAGATAATATCTTATACTTCAAAGTATACAGAAGCTCACTAAGTGGTACTCTACATATTTTTATTTTATATTTTACCATGTCATTTCAATATCTCTGGAATTTATATTAGTAAATTATTTGAGAAAATTGCTTATTGCATTTTTCCTGCCACATAGATTTTCAAATATGTCAGTAACATTTATTTTAAAAACTGCCTTTCATTCAATGAGTTGACGTGTCATGTCTGTGCTTTATATAAGTTTATGCTAAGTTTGGAGTCTATTTTGTTCAATTGATTATTTTACAGTAAAAAGTTTATTGATGTAAACATGTATGGAAAAAATGCACAAGTCATCAATATCCTGATTGTTGAAATTCACAAAATCACCTGCCTGCCATAGTAACCCCTGTTTCAGAAAACAGGTCAGCACTCCAGCCCCATCAGGTTCCCTTCTGACCACTCCTCTCCAGCTCGAGGAGGGGCCACTCTGAGCTCCTCCTCATGTATTAATGGAATCATGCAATATAATCTAACTTCTTTCTGGCTTCTTTGGTTCAATACACTGTAGTTTCACACATGTTGTCATATTGATTGTAGTTAGCAATAAAATATTTCATTGATTATTTACACTACAGTTTAACCATTGAACTGCTGATGGTCATTTAGGTTGTTTCCACTTTCTGTCTATTATGAATAGTACTGCCACACACAAAATTATGTTTCTCTTCTGGTGGGCAGAGGCAGGCATTTCGATTGGGTACATTCTGGTGGAATTGCTGAGTAATAATATTAGGAATGTGGCAGGTTTGAGTACATTCTGCCAAAGGGTATGCCAAAGTGTTTGCACCAACTTACACTCCCAAAAGTGGTTTTGGAAAATCCATTTACCTCACAAACACAAAACACTTGGTTTTTTTTTTTTTTTTTATCTTTTTTGTATCAGTCAATCTGATGTGTATATAGTGCAATCATAGTACAATTTTAATTTGCATTTCCTTGGTGATTAATGAATTTGATCAGAAGCCATTGGCTGCCCCCTTTTGAAGGGCTATTCAGTTTGGCCCAATTATTTTATTCTTTGTTAGGGATTCTTTACATATTCGTCATACAATTTCTTTGTTTGGTTATATCTATTGCAAATTTCTTCCCCAAATCAATAACTTCATGCTTTACCACCTTAAAAGATGAACAGACATTTTTAATTTTGCCATAATTCAAAATAAAAATTTATTTCCTTTACAGTTAGTGTTCTTCCATGTCTTTTTAAAAAATATAATTGGTCTTTGCAATTTCTGAATAAGGTGTGTCCAAATCAACAATTGATTCAAGAGTAGGCTTAGAGTCCCAGGGACTTGAGTCAAATGCATTTGAGTCTCAAATAGGTTACCAGAACCCCAGGTGATTTGCAGACTTGTGAGAAATAATTATTTATTTTTGTTTTTTTCCCCAGAAAATGAAGATCTTTTAATACTTCTAGTGTATTTTTATGATTCATCTTAAATAGATTTCATTAAATAACAGGGGTTCAGTATTCTTATAGGGGTGTCTGATCAGCATGGTTTATGGAAAAGATCATTATGCACTTCATTGATTTCTATCCCTCTTTATAGAAGTGCTTTCCTTCTTTTGAGGGGAGGGGTTTAAAATGCTCTTCATTTTTCTGGCTTCTTAATGTGTAGTTTCAGTTCACTGATATATGCCACTGTTTTTTAAACTATGAATGTTTAAAACTAAAATTTTCACTTTAAGTATTGCCTTTAGTGTATGTGATATTTTGATATATAATTTTCGTTTTATTCCACCCAAAATATTTACGAATTTCCATTGTGATTTCTTCCTTTCACCCAATATTATAAATGTGTGTTAATTCCAACAATAGGGAATTTTCAAGACATGTTCTTGTTACTGATCTTTTCATTTCGTTTTAACTAAGGGCAAATATCTGCATCATTTCAGCTTGTATAAGTGTATTGAGAGCTGTTGAATAGTTCAGCCTACCATCAGTCTTGTTGAATGTTCTATGGGCACTTGAGAAAAATGTGTTTTCTGCTACTGTGGGGTTTGACATTTCATGTATGTCAGATGAATGTGGTTGATAGTGTTATTCGCACCTTTAATGACTTATTGATTTTCTGTCTAGTCGTTCTTTTACTTAGAGAATAATGTTCAAATCTCCAACCAAAATTTTAAGTTTCTATAATTCTCCATTCAATTCTATCAATTTCTACTTCGTGTATTTAAATATATGTTTTAGGTGAATGCACATTTTGAGTTGCTACATTTTTTTTTAATTTTTAATGCAATTTTATTAAGATATATTCATACACCATACACACTATCAGAAATACACAATCACTGGTTCCTAGTACTATCACATAGTTGTGTAAACGTCTCCATGGCCAATTTGAAAACATTTTTGTTACTCCAGAAAAGAAATAAAAATAAAAAAGGAAACCCAATCCTCCCATACCTCTTATCTGCCCTATTATTGACCCATTATACTGGTGTGCTACATTTTTTACTGTTGGTTGAAAGAATATTAAATACTACTGTCTATAGTATAACTGGCAATAGGTACAGTATTTCCCATATAGCCCTCTATTATTAACTTCTTGTAATAGTGCTGTACATTTTTTTCTAGGTCATGAAAGAACTTTCTTGTATTTCTACCTTTAATCACAGACATTGTCCACAACAAGATTTGTGGTTTTCTACATTCCCATGTTTAATCTCCAACCTTCCTTCTGGTGACATACATGACTCTAAACTTGCCCTTTCCACCACATTCACACACCATTCAGCTCTGTTAGTTATTCTCACAATAACATTGAACATTGTGCACATATTAAAACACTGCTCCCCATTCTTTAGCCTCATTCCATATCCTGGTAACCTATGTTCTTTTTTTTATGTCCTTTGGTTTACATATCATAAATAGTTCATATCAGTGAAATAATACAGCATTTGTCCTTTGTGTCTGGCTTATTTCATTCAGCATAGTGCCCTCACGGTTCATCCATGTTGTCGCATGCTTTAGGACTTCATTGCTTCTTACTGCTGAATGATATTCCATTGTACGTATATACCACATTTTTTAATTCAAACATATGTTGATGGGCACTTGGGTTGTTCGCATCTTTTGGAAATTGTGAATATTTCTCTTATGAACAGCAATATGCAAATGTATGTTCCCATACCTCTTTTCAGATCCTCTGGGTATATCCTAAGTGGCAGGATTGCTAGGTTGTAAGACAACTGTATACTGAGCTTCCTGAGGAATCACCAAAACACCATTTTGGTTGTACCATTTTACATTCCCAGCAGCAATGACGATGTTCCAATTACTACTGTCCTCTCTAATACTTGTAGTTTCCTGTTTGTTTAGTAGCGGCCATTACGGAAGGAATGAAATATCTCATTGTGGCTTTGATTTGCATTTCCCTAACAGCCACTGAAGTAGAGCATCTTTTCATCTGTTTTTTAGCCATTTAGAAAAATATCTATTCCTGATCTCTTTTGCCCCTTTTTAAATTGTGTTGTTTGTCTTTTTATTGCTGAGCTGTAGGATTTCTTCATATATTCTGGATACCAGACCTTATCAAATATGTGGTTTTCCCCACATTTCACATTGTGGGAAACACTGGTCCATGATAAATTATTAGAAAAGAGGCAAGTATTTTGTGAGCATCTGCTGCGTACCAGGTGCTAATTCATGATCAAAATGTCTAAGATACAGGCCTTGCCCTCAGGGAGACTTGTCAGAATTGTGAGCTGAACATCCATGAAAAAAAATCAATATTATAACTAAACAGTGAAATAAACTTCTGTATAGCCAAAAAGAAAAAAAAATGTGGTTTTCAAATATTTCGTCCCATTGAGCTGGTTGCCTTTATACCCTTACAACAAATCCTTTGAAACACTGAAGTGCTCGATTTTGAGAAGTTCCCATTTCTCTCCTTTTTTTTTCATGTCTGGTGTGGTGGATGTAAAGTTTAAGAAACTACCACCTCTCACTAGAGCTTGAAGATATTTCCCTACATTTTCTTCTAGGAGTTTTATGGTACTGCTTCTTATATTTAGGTCTTTGATCCATTTGGAGTTAATTTTTGTATAGGGTGGCAGAGAGGGCTCTTTTTCATTCTTTGTTTCTGGCCATCCAGAAGTCCCAACAACACTTATTGAAAAGACTATTCTGTCCCACTTGGGTGGACTTGGGAGTCCCTGTAAAAATCAATTGAACAAAGATCTGAGGGTCTCTTTCCAAACTCTCAATTCAATTCCATTGATCAATATGTTTATCTTTACACCAGTATCCTACTGTTTTGACCACTGAAGCTTTATGATACGCTGTTAAGTCAGGAAGTATGATAGCTCCCACTTCATTCGTCTTCTTTTTTTTTTTAAGCCTTTAGCAGTTTAACTCCTTTCACCTGACTTGTTACTTTGTCTCTCAGACAAACTTAATTTCCCTTACCTGGGGTAGTGCTAGAGACTGAGAAGCCTTACAGTTGAATCTAGTGAGCTGTTAAGCAGTAGAGACATTACCAGCAATAGAGAATGTGTTCCTTTTTTCATATCCTCTCCAACACTTGGACTTTTCTATTTGTTTACTAGCAGCCATCCTAGTAGGTGTGAAATTATATTTCACTGTGGTTTTTATTTGCATTTCCCTAATAGCTGGTGATGTTGACCATCTTTGCAAGTGCTTTTTAGACATATATATTTTCTATTTGGAGAAATAGCTATTCAAGACTTTGGCCCATTCTTTAATTGGGCTGTTTAGGTGACAACCTAAAATTGTGGAATTACAAACCATACAAAACTCTAAAATCTTTCTACAATTAATTGTGCTGTGCTTTGAAATTTATTGCTTCTTTATATATATGTTATTTTTCACAAAAAAGAAAAGAAGTTGATTGTGATGATAAAAAAATATTTATTCCTTCCAGCTTCCTATATTCTGGAGCTGCTAGAAGGAAAAATCTGACAGGATGATACGGTAGCCAATGACAAAGCGTGGGATCTGCCCTGTAACTACTTGTTGAAGAGTGCTTTGAAAACTATTGATTTTTCCTTTCTTTGCTTTGTATATATGTTATATTATACAATTAAAAAAGTTAAAAAATTTATTGAGACCTGTTTGTGACCCAACATGTGGTCTATCCTCTTCAGCCATTGAGCGGAATTTATATCCTGCTGATTTGGGATGTATTTTTCTGTATATGTCTGCTAAGTGTAGGCCATTTATCAAACTATTCAATTCTCTGTTCCTTTACTGATGCTCTTTATAGAAGTTCTATCTGTTGCTATGAGTGGTACATTGAATTCTCCAATTCTTATTGTGAGCACCCTGAAAAGGTGCATAAATATTTATGATTGCTATTTCTTCTTGGTGGATTGCCTCTTTCATTAATATATACTGAGCATCTTTGTCTCCTAACAGATTTGCATCTAAAGTATATTAGTATACTACCCCAGCTTTTTTTTATTACTGTTTGCATGGAATATCTCTTCTAAACTTTCACTTTTAACCTATCTATGTTCTTGAGCCTAAAGCGAGACTTTTATATACAACCTTTAAATGTATGTCCTGGTTTGAAACTGTTATGCACCCTTAAAAAGCCATGTTCTTTTAATCCTAATTCAACCTTGTGGGGATGGGTCTATTGTAGGGTAGCACCTCTTAATTATACTCTTTCCATGGAAATGTGATCTATTCAATTATGGGTGTGACCCTTTGATTAGATTGTTTCCATAGAAGTGTGGCCATGCACATGGGCCCCCAATCTCATTATTCAGCTCTGGGAACCTCAGATTACAGCAGTCCTGAACCCGCACATGCACACAGCCCTCACATTTCCCAGCTCTGAGAAAGTGCTGACCTGTACAGTTGGGTCACATCTACCCCTGATCCATGAAGGCATAAGACCAACCTGCTGCCACAGCTCTATGCACAAAGACCCCATGTCTTAGAACAATGCACACCAGGGTTATACTCCCCCAGTCCGGTGCACCCACATAGCTACATCCTCCGTGACCACAGGGCACCCACATTCACAAGCATCAGGTAATATCCCCAACCTGTCCCTATATCTGCCTTGAAATAAATCACTGTACTAGGTGCTTCACAATGTACCCTGTTCCCTGCTGTACAACCAATCTGCAAACACAAGGCCTTAGACTGCTAAAAGACATCAACTCCCAAAGTAAATCAATCAAGATATTTACATGTCATGAACACAACAGAAGTACACTAAGCCTATCACAATGCAGACAGATAGAACCCTGCCTAATGACCAAATTAAAACACCAGAGGAGTCACAGACGTTGGAAAACTAATCAAAGATGTTCAAACAACTCTACTTAATAAAATAAACAGGATAGCAAATGATATAAAGAAGATCAAGAAGACAGAAGAAGAGCAGAAAGAGGAATTTGAAAGAATAAATAGAAAAATAGCAGAAATCACAGAGATTAAAGACTCTGTTGACCAAATAAAAAACATACTAGAGGCACAAAACACCAGATTTGAAGAGACAGAAGAAAGAATAAGTGATATAGAGGACAGGATGACTGACTTGGAAGACTCAAAACAACAAATGGCAAAAAAAAAAAGATGGAAAAATTTGAATTGGATCTCAGGGAAATGATAGATAAAACAAAGGACAAAAATATAAGAATCATTGGTGTCCAGGAAGGAGAAGAGAGAAGTAAAGGGCTAGGAAGAGCAGCTGAATACATAATGACAAAGAACTTCCCAACCTTCATAAAGGTCATAAATATACAAGTCAAAGAAGCCTTTATGAGGGTCATAAATATATAAGAGTCTCCAAACAATAAATCCAAATAGGCCTTCCCCAAGATACATACTAGTCAGTCTGTCAAATGTTGAAGAGAAGTAGAAAATCCTGAAAGCAGCAAGAGAAAAACAATCTACTACATACAGGGGAAACCAAATAAGACTGAGTTCAGACTACTCAACTAGCATCCTGGCGGTGAGAAGGCAGTGGTTTGATATATTCAAGACCCTGAAAGAGAAAAACTTCCAGCCAAGAATTCTTTACCGAGCCGAATTGTCCTTCAAAACTAAGGGAGAGATTAAAGTTTTCAAAGACAAAGAAGTCCTGAAAGAATTTGGCAACAAGAGACCAGTCCTACAAGAACACTAAAAGGAGTTCCTCCGGCTGAAAAAAAAAAAAAAAAACCACAGGAGAGGGAGGTCTGGAGGAGGGCACAGAATTGAAGAGTACCACTAACGGTAATTTAAGGAATACAAACAGTAAGAGGGAAAAGAATATATAGATCTGACAAATAAAATAAAAAAGATAAGATGGTGGAATCAGGAAATGCCTTTTTAGAAACAACTTTGAATGTTATTGGACTAAACTGACCAATTAAAAGATACAGATTGGCAGAATGGATTAAAAAACATAATCCAGCTATATGCTGTTTACAAGAGACTCATCTTAGACACAAGGATACAAATAGATTGAAAGTAAAAAGATGGAAAAAGATTTTCCACGCAAGTTGTAACCAAAAGAAAGCAGGAGTAGCTATACTAATATCAGACAAAAGACTTTAAATGTAAAGACATCGTAAGAGACAAAAAAGGACATTATATACCAATTAAAGGGTCAATTCACAAAGAAGATATAACATTCATAAATGTTTGTGTTTATGGTCCCAATCAAGGAGCTCCAAACATGAGACAGACATTAGCAAAACTGAAGGAAGCGACAGATGTTTCAACAATAATAGTAGGAGACTTCAATACACCACTCTCCTCTATAGATAGAACAACCAGACAGAAGATCAACAAGGAAACAGAGAACTTAAATAACTTGATAAATGAATTAGACCTAACAGACATATATAAGTCATTGCACCCCAAAGCACAAGTATATACATTCTTCTCTAGTGCTCATAGAACATTCTCCAGGATGCTGGCGCACAAAACAGGTCTTTTCAATTTAAAAACATTGAAATTATTCAAAGCACTTTCTCTGATTACAGTAGGATCAAGCTGGATCTCAATAACCACCAAAGAAAGAGAATATTCACAAATATATGGAGATTAAATAACACACATTTAAACACAACCAGTGGGTCAATGAAGAAATTGCTAGAGAAATCAGCAGTTATCTGGAGATGAATGGGGATGAGAATATAACTTTTCAGAATTTATGGGAGACAGCAAAGGCTGTGCTGAGAGGGAAATTTATTGCATAAATGCTTATATCAGAAAGCAAGACAGAGCAAAAATCAAGGACTTAACAGCACACCTGGAGACACTTGAGAAAGAACAGCAAACTAAACCCAAAGCAAATAGAAAAAGAGAAATAACAAAGATCAAAGCTGAGATAAATGATTGGGAGAACAAAGAGCAATAGAAAGAATCAATAAAACCAAAAGTTGATTCTTTGAAAAAAATCAATAAAATTGATGGCCACTAGCAAGACTTAGAAAGAAAAAAAGAGAGAGGATGCAAATAAACAGAATCAGAAATGAGAAGGGGTGCATTACCACACACCCTGGAGAAATAAAGGAAATCATATGAGGACACTATGGACAACTATATGCCAACAAACTAGGCAACTTAGATGAAATAGACAAATTCCCGGAGACTCACAAACAAACCACACTGTCTCAGGAAAAAATAGAAGATCCGAACAAGCCAATCACAAGTAAAGGGATTTAATCAGTCATCAAACCCAGACCAGATGGCTTTACAAGAGAATTTTATCAAACATTCCAAAAAGAAATAATACCAATCCTGCTCAAACTTTTCCAAAAAATTGAGGATAAAGGAACTCTAACTAACTAATTTTATGAATCTAATATCATTTAATACCAAGACCAGGTAAAGATGCTATAAAAAAGGAAAACTATAGGCCAATCTTCCTAATGAACACAAATGTCACAATTCTCAATAAAATATTTGCAAATCGAATCCAACAAAATGCCACAACCAAGTGGTGTTTATGCCAGAAATGCAAGGATGGATCAACACAAGAAAACCAATTACTGTAATACAGCATATTAACACATTGAAAGGGAAAAATCACATGATCATTTCCGATGATGCTGAAAAAGCATTCAACAAAATTCAGCATGCTTTTCTGATAAAAACACTCCAAGAGATAGGAATCAAAGGTAACTACTTCAATATGATAAAGGGAATATATGAAAAACCAAAGCCAGGATTGTACTCAATGGAGAGAGACTGAAACCTTTCCACCTGAGATCAGGTACAAGACAAGGGTGCCCACTGTCACCACTATTATTCAACAATGTGCTAGAAGTTCTAGCTAGAGCAATCAGGCAGGACAAAGAAATAAAAGACATCCGAATTGGAAAGGAAGAAGTAAAACTTTCATTTTTTGCAGATGATATGATACTATATGTGGAAGATCCTGAGAAATCTACAGCAAAGTACTTGAGCTAAAAAACAAATTCAGCAGGGTGACATGATATAAAATTAATGTGCAAAAATCAGTAACATTTCTACACACAAGCAATGAGCTAGCTGAAAAGTCAGTTAAGGAAAAATTCCATTCAAAATAGCAACTAAAGAAATCAAGTACTTAGGAATGAACTTAAGTACGGACGTAAAGGACTTATACATAGAAAACTACATAATATTGCTAAAAGAAATCAAAGGAGATCTAAATAGGTGGGAAGACATTCCCTGCTTATGGATAGGAAGGCTAAATATAGTTAAGATGTCAATTCTCTCCCAATTGATCTACAGATTCAACACAGTACCAATCAAAATTCCAACAACCTACTTTGAAGGTTTGGAAAAGCTAATTACCAAATTCATCTGGAAGGGAAAGAGACTCTGAATAGCTAAAAGCATCCTAAAAAAGAAGAACAAAGTGGGAGGATTAACACTGCCTGACTTTAAAACCTATTATGGGGGGGGGGGGGTGCAGTTTCACCTGCCATGCTGGAGACCCAGGTTTGATTCCCAGTGCCTGCCCATGCAAAATAAATAAATAAATAAATAAAAATGAAACTATTATAAAGTGTCCAAAACAGCATGGTACTGGCACAAAGATAGAAGCATTGACCAATGGAATCAAATCGAGAGTGTAGAAATAGACCAATAAATCTATGGTCAAATGATTTTTGGCAAGGCCCCCCCCCAGAACCTCTGAACTGGGACAAAATAGTCTTTTCAATAATGCGGCATGGAAAAAACTGGATATCAATGGCCAGAAGAATGAAAGAGGACCCCTACCTTAGACCCTACACAGAAATTAACTCAAAGTAGATGAAACACCTAAATATAAGAACTAGTACCTTAAAGCTTCTAGAAGAAAATGTAGCAAAACATCTTCAAGACCTAGTAATAGGAGGTAGCTTCCTAAACTTTACACCCAAAGCACAAGCAACAAAAGAAAAAAACAGATAAGTGGGAACTCCTCGAAATCAAATGCTTCTGCACCTCAAAAGACTGTCAAAAAGGTGAAAAGGCAGCCAACTCAATGGGAGAAAACATGTGGAAATCATATATCAGACAAAGGCTTGATTTCCTTTATATACAAAGAAATCATACAACTCAAAACAAAAGAATAAACAACTCAATTAGATATGGGTTGTTTATTGGCTAAACAATAAACAACATATGGCTAAAAATGTGACTAGGCATTTTTTGAAGAGCGAATACAGATGACTCAAAAGCACATGAAGAGAAGCTCATTTTTATTGGTTATAAAGGAAATGCAGATCAAGACTACAATGAGATACCACCTCACAACTGTAAGAATGGCTGCTATTAAACAAACAGGAAACTATAAATGTTGGAGAGGATGTGGAGAAACTGGGACACTTATGCACTGCTGGTGGGAATGTACAATGGTGCAGCCACTACGGAAAACTATTTGGCAGTTCCTTAGGAAACTAAATATCAAGTTTCCCTATGACCCAGCAATAGCACTACTTGGTATATACCCAGAAGAGCTGAAAGCAGCGACACAAACAGACATTTGCACACTGATGTCCATAGCAGAATTATTCACAATCACCAAAAGATGGAAACATACCAAATGCCCATCAACAGACGAGTGGATCAACAAAATGTGGTACATGCATACGATGGAATATCATGCAGCAGTAAGACAAAGTGATGTCCTGAAGCACATGACAGGATGGATGAGCCTTCAGGACATAATGCTGAGTGAAATTAGCCAGACACAAAAGGATAGATACTGTATGATTCCACTTTTATGACCAGCATAAAGGTATAATCAGAGGCTTATATTACAGAATATAGGGAACTAAGAAATACATAGAAACTAGACATGGATGAATGGTTAGCTAATAAGGGTGAACTCCAATGTTAGGGAATAGTTAAGAGTGAAGGTGATTCTCTAGTGGGTCTATAAGTAATATTACCATATTGAAGATGATGAACCCCTTATGAAAGGGGTTGCATAAGCCTACGTGTCCCGCTGATTAACACTAGAAATATAAATTAGTTCTTGTAAGAACTACTTCAAAGACATGATTCTTGTACAAGGAATGTTTAAACCCAGGTTACGTGGGGGAAACGGCTATTGCATGCTATGAGCATATTCAAAAGGAAACCATCAGCACTATCACAGCAACACCAGGAGTCAATAATGGGGGGTAGGACGAGAGTTAAGAGGAGGTTTAGATTTCCTGTTTGGCAAGGGTGGGTTTATTGGTTTTCCGTGTCTTGGGAACAATGAAATTAGCTAAAATTGAGAATGTTGATTGACTGCGGACCTTGAGCTCTCCACATAATGCCTGCTGACTGCAGATGGCTGACGGATGCACTGACGAAGAAGTAGACTGGCAAAGAATGGTGTGTACTTATGAACGAAGGTTGTGCTGCTACAAAAAGTAACAAAGTCGTGAGGCATGCAACGATGTGAATGAACATGTGGGACATTTGGTGAGACAAAATAAGCCAGAAGCAAAAGAACAAAAATGGTATGATCACATTTAGATAATGCTTATAAAAGAACAGGGGCCTAGATTGTAAGCTTTTAGAGCAGACACATTAAGTCCAGGGTGGTGATTGTTATTTCTGGATTTGAGAGGCTGTTTTATGTATATAACCTGATACTTGGAGGTAAGAACGAAACTGGACAGGTTATGAACCACACACACTCTTTGAGACCAATGGAAGAAAGGTTTATTTGGCCTGGAACTGAAATTTTCTGTAGTGCATAATCTAATTCAACCTGTCTGTATAGCTCAATTGAACAATTGAAACACAGGAGGCCTAGAACAAGAAAGGAGTCCTTTAATCTTGTACAGATTATTGTAATACCTGCATACATCCTAGAGTATATTAAGCAGATAATTAAAAGAATTGGTAAAGTCCCTTGAGGGATGGAATAAAGAATATGAAACTATTAAACCTCACCATCAGAAAATCCCCTGATACTGCATCATACTTTAGGGACACCCAAATCAACAGGCCATGCCCTCGATCATGAGGCTTTCTCTTGTGAAGCTTATGTAGGTAGCAGAGAAGCTTAAACTATCTATAGGCATACCTAAGAGTTACTTCTGGGGGACCTCTTTTGCTGCTTACATGTGGCCTCTCTCTCTCTCTAAGCCCAACTCTGCAAGTGAAATCATTGCCCTCTCCCCAACATGGGACATGATATCCAGGGGTAAAAGTCTCCCTGGCAACGTGGGAGAGGACTCCCAGGGATGAATCCAGACCTCACAGTGGGATCAATAACTCCAACCTGAACAAAAAGGGGGAAAGAAGTGCAACTAATAAAGTATCAGTGGCAGAGAGAATTTAGATAGAATCGAGAGGCTACTCCAGAGGTTGCTCTTAACACAAGCTTCAGTTAGACCTTGCTACCTAACATAACTCTCCAAACACCAACTAGGACCATTCCAGCCAATCCTAAAGAACACCTAGGGCAATATATAAGATTCCACAAGGGTTCCATGCACTAGAGTAACTTTCCAGAGACTTACAACCTCCAGATAGGTCTCTGGTCCAGATAAGTCCTGAAACCTAGCCCAGCCTCTCCAGAACATCAGATAATTTCATCTCCCTACCCCATATTAGTGACAGACCCTTCCAATATGAAAAATTTATAATTGCCATAGCCCAAACACCCCTAAAGAGAGGGATGGAAAGACCAAAGGTGATGGTGGAATTATACAGAGAAGATAGGATTTAACAAATGAGCATGAATGCTGAATCATTAAATTGATCATCTCTTTTAGCGTCCAGTATTTTAGAACTGGTGGAAATAAAAATCTAGAATTGTGGAATTGTAACCCATGTCAAAGTCTGAAATATGTTGTACAACTAATTGTAGTGCTGTGCTTTGAAATTTATAGCTTTTTTATATATATGTTATTTTTCACAAAAAAAAAGGAAAAACAGTAGACTGTGATGATAAAAAGTATTTAAGCCCTTTAGCCTCTTATATTCTGGAGCAGCTAGAAGGAGAAATATGAGAGGATCATATGATAGCCCATGACAAACTCTGGGATCTGTCTTGTTGAGGAGTGCTTTGAAAACTATTGCTTTTTTATTTCTTTGCTTTGTATATGTGCTATACTACACAATAAAAATTTTTTAACTATTTTATTGTATAGTATAACATATATAAAAGCAAAGAAATAAAAAAAAAAAAACTATAGTTTTCAAAGCACCCTTCAACAAGTAGTTACAGAACAGATCCCAGAGTTTGTCATGGGCTACCATACGATCCTCTCAGATTTTTTTCCTTCTAGCTGCTCCAGAATATAGGAGGCTAGAAGGCTTAAATATTTTTTTATCATCACAATCGACTTTTTTTCCCTTCTTTTTTTTTGTGAAAAAATAACATACATACAAAAAAGCAATAAATTTCAAAGCGCAGCACCACAATTAGTTATAGAACGTATTTCACAGTTTGGCAGAAGTTACAGTTCCACAATTTTGGGTTTTTACTTCTGGCAGCTCTAGAAGACTAAAGGAGATATCAATTTAATGATTCAGCATTCATATTCATATGTTAAATCCTATCTTTACTGTATAGCATGATCACACTTTTTAAAGAGTTCTGACAGCATCATGAACCAAAGAAGCTCCATTGCAGTATGTGCAGCCTCTCCCGGTAGAGACTGTGACGGTTAGTTCTCAAATGAATACTTCACCCTGGCACGGTTTTCCTCCTCCTTTCCTCTGTTTGGGTTCCCAGTATACTCTGTCTTTGAGTCTGTCAGGTCACTGTCTGCCATTTATGATGTAAATCAATCAGTTTTGCCTCTGGGGAGGATTTTGAATATTTCAGTTGAGTATTTATCAGTCCATATGTTTTTTTTTTTTTTGCTTGGGCAGGCACCGGGAACCAAATCTGGGTCTCCAGCCTGGCAGGCGAGACATCTGTCTGCTGAGCCACCGTGGCCCACTCAGTCCATATGTTTTCTGTTTACCCTGTCTGTTGATTTGTTTTTTAGCTTCAAAAATTGAGCTAAAGTCCACATTAAAAATTCAACATTTTAAAGTGTGAAATTCAGTATTTTCAGTGTTCAACATGTTGATTTTTGACTTGGACTTTTATTTTTGAAAGGAAGGAAGAATATTAAGCCACAATCCAGAGACCCAGCAAGTAGATATAGAAATTCTTTCATCTTTACCTGGTGAGTATTTTAGAAGAGAATTTGAAAATATAAACTCTTTATAGCCGCAGTGATTTTGAAACAGCTTTCAAGTAGCACAAGAAAATGCCCATTGTTCAATTTCCATAGTGAACGTCTAAATAAAATCATGTTTTACAGACAATATCAGCACATGCATGTGTGGCCCCCCATACACAGGTGATACAAAATAGACTTTCTTAAGTTTAATATGATTTCCAAATAACAGCATCAGCAATTCCTTTCCTAGGCTACACTGACAAATTGCTGAGGACTTCCCAGCTGGAGAAATACCCAACTTATCCTGTGAAACCATATTAATTTGTTTGAGTCCAATGCAAATGAAAACATTAGAGGGTAATGAAAGCACTTAACAGAGTGTCTCACATACCATAGTGATCAATTTTTGATGAATTCATAGGTCAATTTGATGATGTAAGATAAGGGATATTAGAAGGTTTCTTGAACTCAATAAACTTGCAACAGCATCCCATGAATATTAAATCTCCATTAGCAGAATCATCTTAAAAGATGGAAAGTCCCACTACCTTGAAAAGAGTGCACAATATATAATTAATTAAGAAATGCCAGATATAAAAAAGAACGCTTACAAAAGTTGAAGGATTGTGGTAACAAAAGATGAACACTATACTTAGAATTATTAAAAAATCAGTGTATTTCCTGTTCCCAATAGGCCAGTAAAATGTAACAATCCTCTGTTTAGCATCTCTTTAATGTGTCTTATGTCAGAACACCTTAGCCTGATAACACAAGTCCCTGTCTCAAACACCTCGCTGCTCTACACAGACTCTATGAGGAATTTGGCTTTCTCATCAGATTCTTTCAGGGAGCAAAATGCCTTGTCCAGAGGGCATGAATGTCCAGCCATCCCAGCTCTCTATCGTAAATTCGTAATCTGTTCCATGTTTATAAATGAACTCTTTTCAGACTTCGTTAATGTGGATGAGCTGTCTGAGTTGTGGTCACAGGACAATATTAACTTTGTGCATTTACAAAGCTAATTACCAGACCCTGGGAAAGGTGAGTTAAGTCAAGATGCCCTGCAAAAGGAGATGAGCAACTTCACCTCTATCATATTTCTTTTCATATACTTCCCTTTCCTTAAATTTTCCAATTATTTGAAGCATATTTATGGAGTGTTTAAGCATGCATGGAACAATCGATTCAACTGAAATAGACTCATCCCTGCTATCCTTCCTACTATTGCAGGAAGGTCCAAAAGTAGATACATGGAAGTGACCTGTATGATGAATGCTATCATAAGCTCAGGATGCGATGGCAACTCAGAGGAGAAACTTAGTAAGAAAGGAAAGCCAGGCAATATTTTCCATTTTAGAGCCACATAGTTTTGCAAGGACATCAGTCCTCACTCAAACACTACTCTTCCCCAGGCGAAAGCCCTGAAGACATTTCGAGTAGTAAGTGTGAGGTGAAAGTCATCAGGGGGATACAGAACAACCACCCATAAAGAAAAAAGTCCCATAGCCATATGCCTCTGAGCACCTATGTAATTTAAAACTCTGTTTTTAATTGTTTGAACACAGGTCTTAATTTCATTACATTCATAAGCAGGATAGTTTTGCTCTGTTAATATTAATTTAATTTTCTAGAAATACAGTAAAATGAAATTCAAAGGAAGATTGTTCTATTTTGTTAGGTGATGACTTATTTATTATGTTGGAAAAATGATACCACCAATGGGAAGAGCAGCCATGTTTCTTTTTTCCTCTTTTTTCTTTCCTGCCTGTAAAAGCATATATATATATCTGCATTTATAGCTGTCATATTTAGAAGATCTTACTGATAGGTGAAAATATCTCACTGGTTTTGTTACGCTTTATAGTGTAGTTGAACATTTACATGTTAAAACGTATTTGGTTTCTTTTTTTTATTATTTCATGTTTCAATTGGAGCACAGTGTCAATTTTTCAATTGTGTGTAGGTAGTTTATATGGTCTATGAATTTCACTTCATGATAATAAAGCAGGTGCGATAAAATATTTATTATTTAAAGAGACTTGTCTTTATTAATAAATGATGCTGGGAGAAATGGATATCTCATGAATCAAAGACCTAAATATACAATCCAGAACTATAAAGCTCCTAGAAGAAAATAGAGAGAAACATCTTCAAGATGTAGTGCTAGGTGGTAGTTTCTTAGACTTTACACCCAAGACACAAGCAACCAAAGCAAAAGTAAATGGATGGGAGCTCCTCAAAAATGAATACTTCTGTGCCTCGAAAGCCTTTGTCAACCGGACAAGGCAGTCCCCGCCGCCATCTGTCATCTCATCTCCAGCACCAGCAGCCTGTCGCCCCTGCCCCACCACCTGTCTCCTCCTTGGCGGACTCCACTTCCCAGCCCTGCAGCCTCTGTGCCCTGCTCTTGTCGCTGGCTTCTTTTCCCCATGGATCTGGTCAGAGTGGCATCCCCTGAGCCCAGCCCGCAGCGGCCTGAGGACCCAGCAACTGTCCATGGGCTACCCCTCAAAATACAATATCTTGTTCCTTGGTTGATGTAATGAGTGAACAGTTGGCTGAAGAATTACAATTAGAAGAAGAAGTTGCTGCTTTTCCTGAAGTTGCTGTTGCTGAAGGACCATTAATTATTGGAGAAAACATTGACACCTCCAGCGACTAATGCTGGCTCAGATGCTACGGGTGGAATTTGACAGAATGTGATGCACAGCTTAGGCGGGAAGAAAAAAAAAATCAATGGAGATAGCAAAGTTTCCATTTCTTTTGAGAATTTTCGAAAAGTGCATCGTTATGCTTCATAAGGTGATAGCTATGAAGATGAGATTATCTGGCAGGATACTCGTGACAATCCCTACATACCAGCAAAACTGGGTTCTACTCCAAAAAAGGATTTTATTGAAAAGGAAAAGACATTACCACCAAACATGATGAAGTTGTATGTGGGAGAAAGAATGCAGCAAGAATGGAAAATTTTACACCTAGGTTTCAGGTAGGAGATGAAATCGAAACGGACTTAAAACTATCAAACCATGTTTTCAATACTTTAAAACAATATACCTATTCAGAAGAACATCCAAGTGCCCACTTCCATGAGAAAAGGGGGCATTCTGCTGCAGAAAAGGCAATTGATCCTAAAACCTGTTTCCTTATGTATGAAATGATCAACTCTGGAATGTTGGAGACAATCACTGGCTGTACTAGTATGGGAAAGGAATCTGTTCTCTTTCACGCATGGAGGAAGCATGCAGGATGCAAAGGAAGATAGTAGTTATACCTACCATCAAGGTATTTACAACAACTCTTAATGAGTTTAAGAATTCTGTAAGTATATTTATGATGATTTCAGGCTTAAAGATCACTTCAGCAAATTAAATCCACATGAGATCATCCACATGTGGGCAGAAAAAGAAATGCACAATCTCACAAGAATTCAGAGAGCTGGAATTCCATACCCAGCAATCGTAATGCTCAAGAAACACATTTTAGTTATGTCTTTTATTGGCCATGATCAAGTCCCAGCACCAAAATTAAAAGAAGCAAAACTCAGTAGTGAAGAAATGAAAGAAGCCTACCATCAAACTCTTCATACAATGCAGCAGTTATATAATGAATGCACTCCTGTACATGCTGACCTCAGTGAGTATACCATGCTGGGGCAAGCTGGAAAGGCTTGGTTGATTGATGTCAGTCTGTCTATAGAACCAACCCATCCCCACAGCCTAGAGTTCTCATTTTGAGACTGTAGGAATGTCTCATGGTTTTTCCAGAAAGGAAGAGTAAAGGAAGCCCGTGGTGAAAGAGAACTCTTCAATGCTGTTTCAGGCTTAAACATCTCAGCAGGTAATGAAGTTGATTTCTTAGCTGAAATAGGAGCTCTGGAGAAAATGAATGAAGATCATGATCAGAAGGATGGAAGAAAGACTGCTTCTTTTTTGAAAGATGATGGAGGTCTGCCAGTCCTGTACAAACAACACCAGCCCCCACTGCCTTTAAATGTTCACACAGTGGAGCCTGTCAGCTGACAATGGCAATTGTAGTCATGAGTGACTTGAAATACCAGAAAAAGGAAACATGAAGACTGTACAATGGTGCTTCTGTGTTTGTATTTTCTCGAAACCCGTGTTCCAGATGTGTGGAATTTTTAGGTTGGCATCGAGAAAATAGAATGTTACTACCTCTCATCTCATGAACAGAATAATATAATTCTTTAATAGCTAAAGGTAATCTAACTAAATGGACCTGATTTTATATGACTTATGGACAAAAGTGCTTGATGAGAATTTTTTTAACTTGGGTAACATCTCCAAATGTGGAAAGAAGGGACAGAAGTGTTTAAGGGAGAGGGTTTTTATTATAAATTATTTGCTTTTTTCACTTCCCTGTTTTGTGATACACCTTTCCTCCAATATTTTGTTGGCCTAAAGTCAGCCCTTCTCAATTCTTTTTCCAGGCAAAAATTTCTTCTCTTTTAGTGGGTATTATAAGTGGAATTTGATTTCAGAATGGCTGACAGAAATAGAACTAAGCAATGTTGTATGATACATCATGAAAATGAACTGAATTCTGCTTTTTTTTCATACTTAAATCCAAGGAAAGACTTCATGGGCTTCTGAAAGACATAAATATGTAAGAAATTCTTAACTAGCCAAATCTTTTTTTATTTAACTTTCAACTTTTCTGCATTATGTTAAATGGGTTAGGATGTAACTCATGTTGTAGTGCTCTACATTTGTAATGAAAATGTAACTTTTCTGAAAGGATAAAATTTAAGACTTAACCATGTTTGATAAATCTTAATGAAATCAAAGAAACAAAGTTAAATTTACTTTCAACTCAGACTATATATCTATTGATTTTTTGAGAGAAATATGGCAAGCTAATAAAAATATTAAATAAGCAAATGAGGGAGTCTATATAAAGCAACTTGGGCACCAAATTAACCAACTAATTTGAACTCTTTGACCTCACTTTTAATAATTTCAGTACTGCCTGGACTCTACTTCTAAGAAAAAAGCGAGCACTGCACTTCTCCCACTAGCTTTGTTAGGACTAAAGCTCACTGACCACAATGTCATGACTCTTCCTATTACTGAAATCAGATTGGATCCACTAAAACCAAAACTTTCTGTCTGATAATGGGAAGTAAAAACCTAAACACCACTTAAATTTGAAAGCTTCTCCTGTAACATTTTAAAATGCCGAATATGTTCTTTCTAGAAAAAAATATTTATTTTTGTTTGTGTTGTAAGCTTTTAACTTCATTTCAGAGAAGTATGATTTGGGGTAGCTATTTATTACATTTCTGAATTGCTTACTACTCTGAAGCAAAGATTAGATAATTGGTGATTATTGGCTTTAGAGAAATTTCAGAGTACTATCTAATTTTTAAATTATTAACTATTTAAAGTTTTGCTTTGTTTTGTTTTCTAACATACTCTGTTTGACAGAGCAGCAACTCCTTGCTATGTAGCATTCTTTCAGTGTGCTATGAATGCTTTTCAAATAATTAAAAATTAAGATATCATTAAAAAAAGACTTTTTCAAAAGGGTAAAAAGGCAGGTGACTCAATGGGAGAAACTATTTGGAAACCACATATTCAGAATATATAAAGAAATCTACAACTCAACAATAAAAAGACAAACAACCCATTTTAAAAAGTTGCAAAAGACTTGAACAGGCATCTCACCAAAGAAGATATACAAATAGGAAACACACGACAAGATGCTCATCTTCACTTACCATTAGAGAAATGCAAATCAAAACCACAATGAGACAGCATCTCACACCTATTATAATGACTGTTATTACACAGACAAGAAACTACAAGTCTTGGAGAGGATGTGGAGAAATAAGAACATTTATTCATTGCTTGTGGGAATGTGAAATGGCACACCTGCTGTAGAAGATGGTTTAACAGTTTCTCAGGAAGCTAAGTATAGAGTTACCTTATGACCTGGCAAACCCACCACTCGGTATATACCCAGAAAATCTGAAAGCAGGGACACAGACATTTGCACACTGATGTTCATAACAGCATTATTCACAATTGCCAAAAGATGGAAACAACCCAAATGTCTGTCAACAGATGAGTGGATAAACACATTTTGGTATATACATTTGATAGACTACTATTCAGCAGTGAGAAAGAAGAAGACTTGGAGTACTTGAAAACAGACAAATCTTGAAGACATGTTGAGTGAAGTCAGACGAAAGGACAAATATCGTCTAACCTCACTAATATGAACTAATTATAATATGTAAACTCATAGACATAAAATCCAGAATATAGGTCACCAGGAGATAGAATGAGGCTAGAGAGTGGGGAAAGTGCTCAATATGTGCAGGATTTTTAACTAAATTGGATGTAAACAATTGGAAATGAATTAAGGTGGTGGTAGCCTATTATTGTGAGTGTTATTAATCGTGCTGGACTGTGTGTGTATATGAGTGAAAGGGAAAGTGTAGAGTCAAGGCTGTCACCAGAGGAAAGCTAGAGAATGTATGACACAGTGTATCTTGTGATGGACATGGTCCATGATTAACTGGACAAATATTAGAAAGTTCATTCATAAGCTAGAACAAATGTACAACACTATTACAGGAAGTTAGTAATAGAGTGGCATATGGCAAAAGTGTACCTATTGTAAAGTATGGACTATAGTTAAACACTGATACACTAATATTCTTTCATCAGGAGTAACAAATGTACTACACCAATAATGGGGGTGGGTGGGGATAAGAGGGATGGGATGTGCTGGGTTTTCTTTTCTGTTTATTTTTTGAAAGAATAAAAATGTTCTAAAATTGATTGTGGTGATAAATGCACAACTATGTGATATTACTGTGAGCCACTGATTTTATGTTGGATGGATTGTATAGTGTGTGATTATATCAATAAAATTGTGTTAAAAAGGGGCTGTGTCTGATACGATTCTTTAAAAAAAGGAAAAGGAAACAAGGAAATAATGAGAGAGGGAGGAAGGCAAGAAGGGAAAAACCAGCAGCCCAATAGGTCTAACAAAAAGAGTATGAAATATGAACTGAAAGGTAGGAGTCACTTCACCAAAGACTCGATTACCAGGTGAAGGTTTATTTCATAAAAAAAAGAAATATATAAAAATAGGTGCAGCAAATTTTCCATTTAAGAATCTGGAAGAGAAGAGAAAATTAAACTCAAAGCATCCAGAAGGAAGAAAACAATTCAAACAAGAGCAGAATCAACAAAGTAGTAAACAATACAATAGAGAAAATCAATATAACCAAAAGCTGGTTCTTTGAAAACAGGGAATAAAATTGATAAATCCCTATATAGACAGATCAGCAACGAAGTGTCAAGATAGAAATTTCTAATATAACAAATGGGAGAAGACTTTCCACTACATATTTTGGGACATTCAACTGATAACGACATAAATAATACAACTACAAAATGGAATGCCTGTGGGATAAGACACTTTCAGTTTATGGAATTGTTTGAACAAACTGAATAATCACTTTTCAGAAACATTGGAAGTAGGCAACTACAGCACAGAAGCTGCAAGTGCTGGCTCTAGTTAGACCTATTGATCTAGATAAGTATATCTTTTTTAATGAAAGATATTTAAGTTTTTTATTTCATGCAGGTAAATCTGGTAAGTGTAGCATTTTGGACCAAGAGCATGTGTAACACATGAAAGATGCCAGAATTCGTGGCATCAGCTTTGCATATGCATTTGTTGGAAAGTGGGGAAAACTCAGGCATTTCAGACTTGGAATTTGATGAACCTTGCTCTGAACTGGTAAGATTTCTGTCCCATCTACTGCTAGCCGGGCAATAGATGCCAGACTTTGTTCAAAGAGAAATGACAGACTTATAAGAAGTGACTAAAAATGTCAGAATGTGGGAAGCTATTAGATTCAAAGAGAGATAACAATAAACTGAATATCAATAAATCTGTAAGCAGAGGGTGAATAGCCTACAGCTCTGCTATAGGAGACCGTCTCTGCCTCCAATTTTAATATAAGTTGACAAAATGTCAGGTAATTTGGGGACTTCCCATCCTTTCATTTTCAGAAGGGAAATTTTAAATGACAGTCATGCTCCCCTTATTGTGCATTGTATTGTATGATAAGACCAGTATATTTGTCTTCTCATTTGTCACCAATCCTAACCTAGTGAGTCCCATATGGACTGATGGGCAAGCCTGCACAGCACCCCAAAAGTGTGAATGCTGCCTAACCAGGTAATGGAGAGATTCTGAGATTGGCTCCCTTGGAGATGCAATGGATGAGAATATTATACTTTGGGGAAAAGAATGCACACAACTATTTGAGTAGACACATGTGCAGTCTGTGGCAAAGATGGCCACCTGTCCCTCTTTCCCTCTTTTCCCTTCTCTCACAGTGATATAGTTCAGTTTTTTTCGGTACATAGTATTCCCCACAAATTTTTCCCTTCCATACACATACCTAAGAAAAGGTTTACATTTTCCATCATCCCTTTCAAGTAGATATGGCTGTGTGGTTAACTTCTGGCCAGTGGAATGAGAGCAGAGTGATATGAAAAATTTAGAAACTTGTCATCCATGCTTACAGGGACCCCTCATTCCTGTCCATTGTGTTGGAAACATCACAGAAAGTCATCTTGAATCATGTAGTTGAGGACTAGCCTAAAGGGTTCCGAGCAAAAAGAAAAAGAAAAGGAACCTGCATTCTTAGAATCCATAACCAGTTCTTTCTGATCACAAATCTTACACACTGTGCACGATGTCACAGACCTTGGAAAAACCTCTGAAGGTTACCCTCCATCAGAATCACATCGAAATACTCATGGTTTTCCTATCTCAGTACTTATTTGGGAGGAATTTTATATAAGAACAACTATTAAACAGCACTTCATTTAAAATCTCTTTATCAGATGGTGTGACAGTGGCTTGGTGGCCATGCTACCAAGTGACTGCCATGGCAGAAACCGGGTTCGATTCCTGGTGCCTGTCCATGCAAAAATAAATAAATAAAAATAAAACAAATCTCTTTATCATTTTATCCTGAAAATATTTTAAATTTCATCATATATGGTTATAACTTTGGAGCTTGCTAAAAGATTAATATAACTGACAATAGTTAGGATTTATGAATTAAAAGTGATTTTTTCATAACTTTTTTACTGCATAGTATGACATATTTACAAAACAAAGAAATAAAAAGGCAATATTTTTCAAACCACTCTTCAAAAAGTGGTTACCGAATAGATACTAGCGTTTGTCATAGGCTACCATACGGTCCTCTCCTATTTTTCCTTCTAGCTACTCCAGAATATAGTAAGCTAGAAGGCTTAAATATTTTTTTATCATCACAATCGACTTTTTTTCCTTCATTTTTAGAGAACAATAACATATGTACAAAAAAGCTATAAATTTCCAAGCCCAGCACCACAATTCATTGTACAACATATTTCAAACTTTGACATGGGTTATAATTTCACAATTTTAGGTTTTCACTTCGAGCTGCACTAAAATACTGGAGACTAAAAGAGATATCAATTTAATGATTCAGCATTCATATTCATTTGTTAAGTCCTATCTTCTGTGTATAATTCCCCCATCACCTTTCCATACATCTCTTTGGGGTTGTTTGGGCTGTAGCAATTCTAAATTTTAATATCGGAAGAGTCTGTCACTGATATCGGGTAGGGAGATGGCACTATCTGATGTTCTGGAGAGGGCTAGATTTCAGGACTTATCTGGACCAGGGACTCATCTGGAGACTGTAGGTTTCTGGCAAATAACTCTAGTGCTTGGAACCCCTGTGGAATCTTATATATTGCCCTAGGTATTCTTTAGGATTGGCTGGAATTGTCCTGGTTGGGGGTTGGCAGGTTATGATAGGTAGCAAGGTCTACCTGAAGCTTGCATAAGAGCAACCTCCAGAGTAGCCTCTCGATTCTATTTGAACTCTCTCTGTCACTGATACTTTACTAATTACACTTCTTTTCCCCCATTTGTTCAGTATGTAATTGTTGACCCTACGATGCTAGGTCTGGATTCATCCCCGGGAGTCCTCTCCCACATTGTCAGGGAGACTTTCACCCCTAGATGTCATGTCCCATGTAGGGGGGAGGGCAATGATTTCACTTGCAGAGTTGGGCTTAAAGAGACCGAGGCCAAATCTGAGCAACAACAGAGGTCCTCCAGAAGTAACTCTTAGGCATGCCTATAGGTAGTCTAAGCTTCTCCGCTACCTACATAAACTTCGCAAGAGTAAGCCTCATGACTGAGGGCATGGCCTATAGACTTGAGCATCCCTAAAGTTTAATGCAGTATCAGGGGATTCCCTGCTGGTAAGGCTTAATAGTTGCATAGTCTTTCTCCCCTCCCTCGGGGGACTTTGCCAGTACTTTTTGATTATCAGGTTAATATACTCTAGGATGTTTTCAGGCATTAAAATAATCTATAAGGATTAAAGGATCTCTTTCTCATTCTGTACTGTGTTTCAGCTGTTCAAATGAGTTATACAGATAGGATGAATTGGATTATGCACTATAGAAAATTTCAGTTCCAGATCAAATAAACCTTTCTTCCATTGGTCTGAAAGAGTATGTGTGATTCTAAAATATAGACACTGTCTTCCTTGCACTTATGTTCTGAATTATGTTTAACCACAACCTGTTCAACTTCATTCTTATCTCTAAATATCAGGTTATATATATATATATAAAAAAACAGCCTCTCAGAATCTGGAAATAATAATCACCATTCCAGACTTAATATGTCTGCTCTAAAAGCTTACAATCTAGGCCCCTGTTTTCTTATAAGCATTTTCTAAAGGTGACCATACCATTCTTGTTCTTTTGTTTCTGACTTATTTTGTCTCACCAAATGTCCCACATGTTCATTCTCATCGTTGCATGTTTCATGACATTGTTCCTTTTCATAGCTGCACAGCCTTCGTTCATAAGTATACACCATTGTTCACCAATCTACTTCTCCATCAGTGCATCCTTCAGCCACCTGCATTCATCGGGAATTGTGTATAGGGTGCAAAGTCCACAGTCCATCAACATTCTCAACTTTAGATAATTTCATTGTTCCCGAGACAGAAAATCAATAAACACACCATCACCAAATAGGAAATCTCAACCTCCTCTTAACTCTTGTGCCTCACCCCATTATTTACCTCTGCTGTTGCTGTAGTAGTGCCAATGGTTTCCTTTTGAACATAGCTCATAGCATGCAATAGCAGTTTTCCCCCTGTACCCTGGACTTAAACACTCTTATACAGAATCTTATCTTTGAAGAAATTCTTATAAGAACTCATTAATATTGTTACTGTGAGGCAGTGGGATATGTAGGTCTATACAACCCCTTCCAACTTGTTCATCTTCAGTATATTACTGCTAGACCCATGTTCTAGTTTGTTAGCTGCCAAAATGCAATATACCAGAAATGGAATGGCTTTCAAAAGGGGGAATTTATTAAGTTGTTAGTTTACAGTCCTAAGACCAAGAAAATGTCCCAATTAAAGCAAGTCTATAGACATTTCCTATCTAAGACACAGGGGAAGATACCTTGGTTCAAGAAGGACAATGAAATTCAAGGTTTCTTTCTCATCTGGAAGGGCACATGGCGAACACAGCATCACCTGCTAGCTTCATCTCCTGGCTTCCAGTTTCATGAAGAAGGAGGCATTTTCCTTCTTCATCTCCAAAGGCTGGTGGACTCTGCTTCTCGTGGCTATGTTGTTCTGCTCTGCTCTCTGAATCGCCTTCATTCTCCAAGATGTTTCCTCTTTTATAGAACTCCAGAAACTTATCAAGACCCACCGAAACGGGTGGAGACACGCCTCTACCTAATTCAGCCTATCAACCACTCTTGATTAAATCACATCTCCAGGGAGATGATCTGATTACAGTTTCAAACTTACAGTATTGAATAAGGATTCAAACCTACAGTATTGAATAGGGATTCAAACCTACAGTATTGAATAGGGATTATCCTGCCTTGACGAAATGGGATTTTGGTTAAAACATGGCTTTTCTAGGGTCCATATATCCTTCCAAACTAGCACAACCCACTAGGCAATCACCTTCACTCCTATCTATTCCCTTATATTGGAGTTCACCCTTATTAGCTAACCATTCATCCATGTCTAGTTTCTATGTATTTCTTAGTCCCCTATATTCTGTAATCTAAGCCTCTGATTATACCTTTATGCTGGTCATAAAGGTGGAATCACACAGTATCTATCCTTTTGTGTCTGGCTAATTTCACTCAGCGTTATGTACTGAGGGCTCATCCATCCTGCCATGTGCTTCAGGACATCACTTTGTCTTACTGCTGCATAATATTCCATTGTATGTATAACCCATATTTTGTTGATCCACTCATCTGTTGATGGGCATTTGGTTTGTTTCCTTCTTTTGGTGATTATGAAAAATGCTGCTATGTACATCGGTGTGCAAATATCTGTTTGTGTCATTGCTTTCAGCTGAGTATATACCAAGTACTTCTACTGATGGGTCATAGGGCAACTTGATATTTAGTAAGGAACTGCCTAATAGTCTTCCATAGAGGCTGCACCATTGTACATTCCCACCAGCAGTGCATAAGTGTCCGAGTTTCTCCACATCCTCTCCAACATTTATAGTTTCCTGTTTGTTTAATAGCAGCCATTCTTATAGGTGTGAGGTTGTACCTCATTGTAGTCTTAATCTGCATTTCCCTAATAAACAATGAAAATGAGCTTCTCTTCATGTGCTTTTGAGCCATCTGCATTTGTTCTTCAGAAAAATGTCTATTCATATCTTTAGCCCATTTTATAATTGGATTGTTTGTTCTTTTGTTGTTGAGTTGTATGATTTCTTCATATATACAGGAAATCAAACCATTGTCTGATATGTGACTTCCAAATACTTTCTCCCATTTCTCTTCACCTTTTTGACAAAGGCTTTTGAGGTGCAGAAGCCTTTGATTTTGAGGAATTCCCATCTATTTTTTTCTTTTGTTGCTTGTGCTTTGGGTGTAAAGTTTAGGAAGCTACCTCCTATTACTAGGTCTTGAAGATGTTTCCCTACATTTTATTCTAGAAGCGTTAAGGTACTAGTTCTTATATTTAGGTGTTTGATCTACTTTGTGTTAATTTTTGTGTAGGGTGTAAGATAGGGGTCCTCTTTCATTCTCTTGGCTATAGATATCCAATTCTTCCATACCCAGTTATTGAAAAGACTATTTTGTTCCAGTTCAGAGGATTTGGGGACCCTGTCAAGAATCAGTTGATAATAAACTTGGTGGTCTATTCCTCTAGATTTGATTCCATTGGTCAATACTTCTGTCTTTGTGCAAGTACCATACTGTTTTGACCACTGTGGCTTTATAATAGGTTTTAAAGTAAGGGAGTATTAATCTTCCCACTTCATTCTTCTTTTTTAGAATGCAATTAGCTATTCAGGTTGTCTTTCCATTCCAGATGAATTTACTAGTTAGCTTTTCCAAATCTTCAAAGTAGGTTGTCAGAATTTTGATTGGTACTGTGTTGAATATGTAGATTAATTGGGGGAGAATTGACATCTTAGCTATATTTAGCCTTCCTATCCATGAGCAGGAAATGTCTTTCCACCTATTTAGATCTCCTTTGATTTCTTTTAGCATTGTTATATAATTTTCCATGTACAAGTCCTTTACATCCCTACTTAAGTCCATTCCTAAATATTTGATTTTTTAGTTGCTGTTTTGAATGGGAATTTTTCCTTGACTGACTCCTCAACTAGCTCATGACTTGTGTATACAAATGGTACTGAATTTTGCACATTAATTTTATATCCCACCACCTTGCTGAATTTGTTTTTTAGCTCAAGTAACTTAGCTGTAGATTTCTCAGGATCTTCCATGTATAGTATCATACCATCTGCAAATAATGAGAGTTTTACTTCTTCCTTTCCAATTCGGATGTCTTTTTATTTCTTTGTCCTGCCTGATTGCACTAGCCAGAACTTCTAGCACAATGTTGAATAATAGTGGTGACAGTGGGCATCCTTGTCCTGTACCTGATCTTAGGAGGGAAGGCTTTTAGTCTCTCTCCATTGAGTACAATGCTGGCTATCAGTTTTTCATATATTCTCTTTGTCATATTGAGGTAGTTACCTTTGATTCCTGTCTTTTGGAATGTTTTTATCAGAAAAAGATGCTGAATTTTGCCTGCTTTTTCAGTGTCAATCAAGATGATTATGTGATTTTTCCCTTTTGATTTGTTAATGTGCTGTATTACATTAGTTGATTTTCTTGTGTGGAACCATCCTTGCATTCTGGTACAAACCCCACTTGGTCATGGTGTAAAATCCTTTTAATGTGCTGTTGGATTCGATTTGCTAATATTTTACTGAGAATTTTGGCATCTAACTTCATTAGGGAGATCGACCTGGAATTTTCCTTTCTTATAGCATCTTTACCTGGTTTCGGTATTAAAATGATATTAGCTTCATAAAATGAATTAGTTACGGTTCCTTTTTTCTCAAATTTTTTGGAAAAGATTGAGCAGGATTGGTATTAGTTCTTCTGGAATGCTTGATAAAATTCCTCCATGAAGCCATCTGGCCCTGGGCTTTTCTTTGTAGGAAGATTTTTGATGACTGATTGAATCTCTTTACTGGTGATTGGTTTGTTGAGATTTTCTATTTCTTCCAGAGTCAGTGTAGCTTGTTTGTGTTTCTCCAGGAATTTGTCCATTTCATCTAAGTTGTCTAGTTTGTTGGCTTATAGTTGTTCATAGTATCCTCTGATGATTTCTTTTATTTCTTCAAGGTTTGTGGTAATGCACCCTTTCTCATTTCCGATTTTGCTTATTTGCATCCTCTCTCTTTTTTTCCTTGTCAGTCTTGCTAGTGGCCTGTCACTAGCAAGTGACAGGCCACTAGCCTGTCACTTTTCTCAAAGAACCAACTTTTGGTTTTATTGATTCTTTCTATTGTTCTTCTGTTCTCCCATTCATTTATTTCTGCTTTAATCTTTGTTATTTCTCTTCTATTTGCTTTGGGGTTAGTTTGTTGTTCTTTCTCAATTTCCTCCAGGTTTGCTTTTAAGTCCTTGATTTTTACTCTGTCTTGTTTTCTGATAGAGGTTTTTTTAAATTTCCCTCTCAACACAGCCTTTACCACATCCCATAAGTTCTGATAAGTTGCATTTTCATTCTCATTCATCTCCAGATAGCTGCTGATTTTTCTAGCAATTTCTTCTTTGATCTACTGGTTGTTTAAGAATGTGTTATTTAATCTACATATATTTGCGAATGTTCTCATTCTTTGGTGGTTATTGAGATCCAGCTTCATCTCACTGTGATCAGAGAAAATCCTTTGAATAATTTTAATGTTTTTAAATTTATAAAGACCTGTTTTATGCCCCAGCATATGACCTATCCCACAGAATGTTCCATGGCACTAAAGAAGAATGTATATCTTTGTATTGTTGTGCAATGACTATATATGCTTGTTAGGTCTAATTCATTTATCAAGCTATTTAACTTCTCTATTTCCTTGTTGATCTTCTGTCTGGTTGCTCTATGTATAGAGGAGACTTGGTGAATTGACCCTTTAATTAGTATATAGATAGTGTCCTTCTTTGGCTCTTATGATGTCTTTTCATTTATAGTCTATTTTGTCTGATATTAGTATAGCTACTCCTGCTTCCTTTTGGTTACAACTTATGTGGAAGATCTTTTTCCATCCTTTCACTTTCAATCCTATTTGTATCCTTGTGTCTAAGATGAGTCTCTTGTAAGCAGCATATATCTGGATTATGTTTCTAAACATAAACAGCGCATCTGTTTACAGCACTCCCAGGCCCACACATGTGCATGGGCCCCCAATCACGTCATTCAGCTCTGGGAACCGCACTTTACAGTGGTCTTAGAAATGCACGTGCACACATCTCTCAGCTTCACTTGCCAGCTCTGAGAAAGTGCTGACCTGCACAACTAGGTCCATTTGCCCCCAATCCATGAAGGTGTAATGCCAACTTGTTGCCACAGCTCTATGCATGTGCACAAGGTCCTTTGCTGGGGTCTTTCTCTTTCAGGATCTTGAATGTATCATACCACTGCCTTCCTGCCTCCGGTGCTAGTTGAGTAATCTGAACTCAGTTTTATTTGATTTCCCTTGTATGTAGTAGATTGTTTTTCTCTTGCTGCTTTCAGGATATCCTCAACTACTCTTTCTAGCCCTTTATTCCTCTCTTCTCCTTCTTGGACACCAATGATTCTTATATTTGCATGCTTTGTTTTGCCTATCATTTCCTGAGTTCCCACTGAATTTTTTCCATCTTTTTTGCCATTTGGTGTTTTGATTCTTCGAAGTCAGTTATCCTGTCCTCTACATCACTTATTCTTTGTTGTGTCTCTTCAAATCTGGTGTTGTGTGTCTCTAGTATGTTCTTTATTTGGTCAACAGTGTCTTTAATCTCTGTGATTTCCACTATTTTTATATATATTCTTTCAAATTCCTCTTTATGCTCTTTTACTGTCTTCTTGATCTCCTTTATGTCATTTACTATCCCACTTATTTTATTAAATACATTTGTATGAACATCTTAGGTTATTTCTTCCAATGTCTGTGCTCCTCAGGTGTTTTAATTTGGTCATTAGTCTGGGCTACATCTGTCTGCATTGTGATTCTGCTGTCTTTGTCACATGTAGATATCTTGACTGATTTACTTTGGGAGTTGATTTCTTTCAGTAGTCTAAGGCCTTGTGTTTGCAGGATGGTTGTACAACAGGAAGCAGGGCATGGGGTGGGGCACTCACTGCGGTGATTTGTTCAGGGCAGGTGTGGGCGTAGGTTGGGAATGTCACACTGGTGCTTGTGAACATGGGCTCCCAGTGGTCAGGGAGAATGTAGCTGTGTGGGTACGCAGTTCTGGGGTACATAAACCTGGTGTGTGCTGGTCTAAGGCACAAGGTCCTTTGTGCGCATGCATAGAGCTGTGGCAACAGGTTGGCATTACGCCTTCATGGATTGGGAACAAATGGACCTGGCTGTGCAGGTCAGCACTTTCTCAGAGCTGGGAAGTGAAGCTGAGAGCTGTGTGCATGCGCAGTTCTAAGACCGCTGTAAAGTGCAGTTCCCAGAGCTGAGTGACATGATTGGGGGCCCATGCACATGTGTGGGCCTGGGAGTGCTGTTAACAGATGTGCTGAGCTCAGGGAGGGTAGGGTAAGGCTATGCTACCCTATTGGGGGAGGGGCAGGAGTGGCCTAGGTATGGAGGTTAGTGCCCAGAACAGGGAGGGAGCGGTAGTGCTTGGCAGGGGTACAGGAGGGGTGAGTTGGACTGCACTTGGGTTGGGGGTGGGGTCAGGTTCATGCACTGGGTGCTGGTGGGGTTGGCTGGTGGGGTTGAGGCCTCAGTTGCCCTCCTACCACTTCTCTTTTTCGTGGAGCTAATCTCAAACTTCTCTAATCAACCATCTTCCCGGAAGTCGATTTTTTCATAACTTTTAAACATACCAAGATACTGTGCTGAATAAAAAATAAAGTAAGAAATATTTGATATAATAAATCAAAGAAGCATATACATGTTCAAAATAGTGCTGTTCTATAAAAAGGTAAGCTCCATGCTTATTCCTCCACTTCAGGGAGGAATATATTTAAAATTAAAAATTCAGAGCCCACAGAACTGTTAGTGAAACAGGGAAAATCACCCTCTGAATCTGGGAGTTCAGAAGGAAGCAAATTGAAGAATCTGCTGCCAATGACTTGGGTAGCTTCAGTATTGAAGGAAGTAATTCATGAAATAAATGTCAGAGGCTCATTCCCACATGCCAGAGAAGAACAAGGACGTTTCCTTCTCTTTCACCTTACAAATCTAGCATGACTGCTATTGAGGTAACATAGTCTCCTTACCAGCCACCTGGGCAAATGTCATTACCATGCCAGTGAAAGGGATAAGTGATGATGAGCTACAAAGGTAAATTGGCACAGTCCACACTGTCCAACCCAGCATGCGTATATACCCTCCTCTCCTTACTTGACTTTCTAATGCCAACCATAGCAATAACGTCATGCTTCCGTCCAACTGATGGCACTGTCCCTCTTCCAAATGAATGCAGGTCCTTCCTGTCCTTGGAAAGTGAAGAACCAAAGTCGTATCATTCACTCCCTGTCTCCATGTTTGGAAGATAATCATTCCTCTTTCAATTCAATCAAACTCCCCCTTTAGCATCTTTCAACCTGACAATGAAATGTTAAGGTCAAACATACACAATAATAGAGGAGAGAGTAGAAAAGAAACCACTTCAGAGATACAAGTATATCAATAACAAATTAAAAAGGAATGTCTAGCTTCCACAGTAGCATTACTGTAACTGGTCTTGGGATAATTATAACTTCCTTTTCCCAAATCCTTTCAAAGTACTGGTATTAGTAGAGTGATCCAGACCCTCATTCTTGAAGTGTCTGCAGGGATTGGGTTCCTGTAGCCTTCCTTTTTTTTTTTTTTACCATTGTGTTTAGAAAGTGGATAGAGGGACTTCCTGGAAGATGGCGGCTTAGTAAGACACGCGGATCTTAGTTTCTTCCCCAGGACAGCTACTAGGGGAGTAGAAACGATACAGAAAGCGCCCAAAGCCACAACAGAGATAAAAAAGACAGCGTATCCCATCCTGGAACAGCTGGATCGCTGAGAGAAGCAGCTCGGGTGAGATCGCCGAGGCGCGCGGGCCTCACCGGGCGGGGCGGGAAGCAGCCGAGTTACTCCCTTCCCCCTTCCCGGGCCGGCTGGGAGAATTGGAGAGGCGGTCCCCTGAAACCAAGGCGGCTGGCGCCCACACCACGCGCAGCCCCCCGGACCAACTGAGAGAATTGGATCGGAAATCCCCAGGCCGCGGAGAACGGTGACGGGTGGGGGAGACCCCTTCCAAACCCGTGACTCCCGGGGAACGTGCACTCTCCCGGGCGGGCCGCTGCTGCTGGCGCCCACCCGCCACGCTTGTCACCCAGGGCCGACTAGGAAATTCGGACGGGCTCTTTCCCGGGCTGCGGCGACCAGCAACCCTCCCTGCGTTCGGACCCCGGGCCGGCTCAAGCCGCTTCAGCTAGCGAACCCCCCGGACGGCGAGAGTTTTCCAAAGTTTAAGGTCCCACAGCACCTTTTACTGGTGGTACCCGCAGACAAACGTGTGCCACGGGCGCCACCTACTGGGCAGGATAGGAAAAACAGAACCCAGAGATTTCACAGAAAAATCTTCCAAACTTTTGGATCCAATACCCAGGGAAATCTGTCTAAATGCGCAGACGCCAACAGAAGATAACGGATCACGCTCAAATAATTGAAAATATGGCCCAGTCAAAGGAACAAACCAATAGTTCAAATGAGATACAGGAGCTGAGACAACTAATGCTAAATATACGAACAGAAATGGAAAACCTCTTCAAAAACGAAATCGATAAATTGAGGGAGGACATGAAGAAGACATGGGCTGAACATAAAGAAGAAATAGAAAAACTGAAAAACAAATCACAGAACTTATGGAAGTGAAGGACAAAGTAGAAAAGATAGAAAAAACAATGGATACCTACAATGATAGATTCAAAGAGACAGAAGATAGAATTAGTGATTTGGAGGATAGAACATCTGAATTCCAAAAACAAACAGAAACCATCGGGAAAAGAATGGAAAAATGTGAACAGGGTATCAGGGAACTCAAGGACAATATGAACCGCACAAATATACGTGTTGTGGGTGTCCCAGAAGGAGAAGAGAAGGGAAAAGGAGGAGAAAAACTAATGGAAGAAATTTTCACTGAAAATTTCCCAACTCTTATGAAAGACCTAAAATTACAGATCCAAGAAGTGCAGCACACCCCAAAGAGATTAGACCCAAATAGGCGTTCTCCAAGACACTTACTAGTTAGAATGTCAGAGGTCAAAGAGAAAGAGAGGATCTTGAAAGCAGCAAGAGAAAAACAATCCATCACATACAAGGGAAACCCAATAAGACTATGTGTAGATTTCTCAGCAGAAACCATGGAGGCTAGAAGACAGTGGGATGATATATTTAAATTACTAAAAGAGAAAAACTGCCAACCAAGACTCCTATATCCAGCAAAATTGTCCTTCAAAAATGAGGGAGAAATTAAAACATTCTCAGACAAAAAGTCACTGAGAGAATTTGTGACCAAGAGACCAGCTCTGCAAGAAATACTAAAGGGAGCACTAGAGTCAGAACTGAAAAGACAGAAGAGAGAGGTATGGAGAAGAGTGTAGAAAGAAGGAAAATCAGATATGATATATATAATACAAAAGGCAAAATGGTAGAGGAAAATATTATCCAAACAGTAATAACACTAAATGTTAATGGACTGAATTTCCCAATCAAAAGACATAGATTGGCAGAATGGATTAAAAAACAGGATCCTTCTATATGCTGTCTACAGGAAACACATCTTAGACCCAAAGATAAACATAGGTTGAAAGTGAAAGGTTGGGAAAAGATATTTCATACAAATAACAACCAGAAAATAGCAGGAGTGGCTATACTAATATCCAACAAGTTAGACTTCAAATGTAAAACAGTTAAAAGAGACAAAGAAGGACACTATATACTAATAAAAGGAACAATTAAACAAGAAGACATAACAATCATAAATATTTATGCACCGAACCAGAATGCCCCAAAATACGTGAGGAATACACTGCAAACACTGAAAAGGGAAATAGACACAAATACCATAATAGTTGGAGACTTCAATTCCCCACTCTCATCAATGGACAGAACATCTAGACAGAGGATCAATAAAGAAATAGAGAATCTGAATATTACTATAAATGAGCTAGACTTAACAGACATTTATAGGACATTACATCCCACAACAGCAGGATACACCTTTTTCTCAAGTGCTCATGGATCATTCTCAAAGATAGACCATATGCTGGGTCACAAAGCAAGTCTTAACAAATTTAAAAAGATTGAAATCATACACAACACTTTCTCGGATCATAAAGGAATGAAGTTGGAAATCAATAATAGGCGGAATGCCAGAAAATTCACAAATACCTGGAGGCTCAACAACACACTCTTAAACAACGAGTGGGTCAAAGAAGAAATTGCAAGAGAAATTAGTAAATACCTCGAGGCAAATGAAAATGAAAACACAACATATCAAAACTTATGGGATGCAGCAAAGGCAGTGCTAAGAGGGAAATTTATTGCCCTAAATGCCTATATCAGAAAAGAAGAAAAGGCAAAAATGCAGGAATTAACTGTTCAATTGGAAGAACTGGAGAAAGAACAGCAAACTAATCCCAAAGCAAGCAAAAGGAAAGAAATAACAAAGATCAGAGCAGAAATAAATGAAATTGAAAATATGAAAACAGTAGAGAAAATCAATAAGACCAGAAGTTGGTTCTATGAGAAAATCAATAAGATTGATGGGCCCCTATCAAGATTGACAAAAAGAAGAAGAGAGAGGATGCAACTAAATAAGATCAGAAATGGAAGAGGAGACATAACCACTGACCTCACAGAAATAAAGGAGGTAATAACAGGATACTATGAACAACTTTACGCTAATAAATACAACAATCTAGATGAAATGGACGGGTTCCTGGAAAGACATGAACAACCAACTTTGACTCAAGAAGAAATAGATGACCTCAACAAACCAATCACAAGTAAAGAAATTGAATTAGTCATTCAAAATCTTCCTAAAAAGAAAAGTCCAGGACCAGATGGCTTCACATGTGAATTATATACATACGATGGAATACTATGCAGCTTTAAGACAGGATAAACTCATGAAGCATGTAATAACATGGATGGACCTAGAGAACATTATGCTGAGTGAGTCTAGCCAAAAACTAAAGGACAAATACTGTATGGTCCCACTGATGTGAACAGACATTCGAGAATAAATTTGGAATATGTCCTTGATAACAGAGTCCAGCAGGAGGTAGAAACAGGGTAAGATAATGGCCAATTGGAGTTGAAGGGATACAGACGGTGTAATAGGACTAGATACAAAAACTCAAAAATGGACAGCACAATAATACCTAATCGTAAAGTAATCATGTTAAAACACTGAATGAAGCTGCATCTGAGCTATAGGTTTTTGTTTTGTTTTGTTTTGATTTTACTATTATTACTTTTATTTTTTTCTCTATATTAACATTCTATATCTTCTTCGGTTATGTTGCTAGTTCTTCTAAACCAATGCATATGTACTAAGAAATGATGATCATGCATCTATGTGATGATGTTAAGAATTAATGATTGCATATGTAGAATGGTATGATCTCTAAATGTTGGGTTAATTTCTTTTTTTCCGTTAATTAAAAAAAAAAAAGAAAAAGAGAAGGGATAATTGGAGCTGAAGGGATACAGACTGTACAACGGGACTGGATATAAAAACTCAGAAATGGACAGCACAATACTACCCAATTGTAATGCAATTATGTTAAAACACTGAATGAAGCTGCATGTGAGGTATAGGTTTTTTGTTTTTGTTTTTGTTTTTTTTTTCTTTCTATTATTGTTTTAATTCTTATTCTGTTGTCTTTTTATTTCTTTTTCTAAATCGATGCAAATGTACTAAGAAATGATGAATATGCAACTATGTGATGTTATTAAGAATTACTGATTGTGCATGTGAAAAAAAAAAAAAAAAAAGGAAAGTGGATAGAGAATTCCCTCAATAGCAGGCATATTTCTCTTCCCACCCCGTCTATAGCATGAATTCCCTTGGATAATCAACATCAGTTACTCTATGTCTGAAGAAATCCCCATTATTTATTGGTGTTTCAGTAACATTAGAAGCCCAAAATGTCTGGGTAACAGTTCCTCTTTTGTTCAATAGGAACATTTTTGTATTTCTATGAAATTACAGCACAGCACAAAATTAAAGAGATAATAAGAGGAAAAAAGGAAAAGTAACCTTTCCCATTTTCCTCCTCTTGGTTACAGAATGTACATTGTAGTAAAGTGAAGAAAGTCAACATATTTTAGTCATATGCCCTAATCTAAAGAGCATATTCTGCATCATGTAAAACATCACCACACAAGGTAATGTTTATCTGAGATCGACCTTTTGACTTCAAATGCATAGCAAGACGAGATGCTCGTGTGGATATTTCTTCAATTATAAAATGAATATCTCGATCAGAAGCAAATTTGTGTGATATGGCTGGTGTCTTAGCTTGCCAGAGCTTCTGCCTTAAATATCACACAATGATTGGATTATTCAAGAATTTATGGGCTCATGGTTTTGAGACACAAAGAAATCCAAAATCAACGTGTCCTCAAGGTTATGCTTTCTCCTGGAGTCTTGGTGTTCTGTTGTCGGCTTGTCACAGTCCTTGGGATTCTTTGGCTTGCACTTCTGCCTCCCATCACATGGTGATGCCCTCTCCTCCCTGCTTCTGTGACTTCTTGGTTGTCGTTATAAGACCTCTGGTCGTCTGGATTAAAACCCACCACCACACAGTTGGCCACACCTTAACTCTACGTAACATCTTCAAGAAGTCCTACTTATGATGGTTTCATACCCACAGAGATCCAGACTAAGATTAATAACAATGTTTGTTGAGGCACATAATCCAACCTACCACACCTTGAAAGTAATTAAGACTTTGGTACATTCCATAAAGGCTGGCAGAAGTTGACGTAAAGCAAATCCACATCCAAAGTAAGTGTCAATTCTTAGCAGTGCAAATTACTCCTTCTTCCATTGTGGAAGGAACACACCATAATTCATTTGCTACCAGAAATCATCTGATACCCTATAATATTTTACCACGTGGTAGGATGAGAGTTGTTACCTATTGCTTTCAGGTTTCTCTCAGCTTGGTAATCTGAGAACCAAATCAGCTTGGTTAGGAGAAGCTTAAGTTGTCAATTCTACAATAAAACTTTCCCTGTGTGCCCACCATAGTGTGTGTGCTTCAAGCCCCTGCTCACTGACAATGAAGCAGACTGGCCATGTCTCACTCGCAGCAAAGTGAATAATAAAGTGGACTGCTCAACTTCTTCCCATTAGAGAGATTTCCCTTTCCCTTTGTCCTTCAGTGCAAGACTTCAGTGGGCAGTAAGGTTGCAGCAGTCTGCTTCTGACTTGTATGAGTGTATCTTGCAGAACCATTAAGTCAGCCCATGTTTTTTCTTTGAAATAGGTGATACCCTTAGAAGCCATAGGTGGTGATTTAAGGAGAGTTAACAATACAGCAGGATTAGGTGTTTTGAACTCCTGATTTCCAGAGGACTGTTACCAACTTGAGGCAGGGCAGGCAGGGACGGGGTCGGGCGACAGACTATAAAAAAAAATGTCATTGCAAGGGTAACCTAAACAATTTCTAAATAAAATGTGCACATTCAATTGTTTTTTTACACAAAGATAAGAAAGATTTGCCTATTTATTGCCCAAATCATAAATAGCTACCTCCACTAATTTATGTAGACATGCCTGATTTATTTCAATGAATCAGGATAATTTTAAAAAGGGTAGTGTTATCTCACTGTGTTTACCAGAGTGATGTATTAAATATATAAATCAGATAATGTTTCTCCCTTGTTTTCAGTTCCCTTTCACTTTGAATTCTGTCGGGGAAAATATAAATTTCCTAATGTTTGACTTCAGTAAAACTATAAACGTATGAATGACCTGCTTCGCAAATGAAAAATATACATACAAAAATATATGCACACATACACATACATATATGTACATACACATATGTGTGCACATATATATGTATATGCATATTGTAGGTAAATAAAGCCATAAAATACAAATGCAAATCTTCCTAGAACGTCAGTTTCTAAAAATACATGACATAATTTGTGCAGCTCTTAATGGACATTTAATAATGCAATTAAGTATCCACTTTTTGTTCCAAGAATAATGTTGCAATAAATCTCTTCTTTCATGTAGCTTTCTTTATGGGAGCTTTGATTACTTTAAAGTGAATTTCATTTCAGAATTGTTAAGAAAAAATAATTTATTTCTATTTTTAAATATTGCCCATATATTCCAAAATAATTCTCCAAATATTGTAGCAATTAACAATCTGCAAACAAAATATTTAAGAATATTTATATTTTATTTCCATAACTAAATAGTAGTTTTCTGTTTATTTTGTGCCAAGTGTATGGGTAAAGTAATGGTATTTAATTGGGTTTTTTAATAAATTTGCATTTCTTCATTAGCATGATTGGACATGCTTTTATGTGTAAAAGCATATATTTAATTTGATCCAAAAGTGTCTATCACAAAATTACGTGCATTTTCAACCAGCACTTTCTGATGAATATGCCCTCTTTTCATCTTAAACCAAACCCATATCACTATTTCCATTTTTTTTAAACCATAAGGGATCTATATTGTTTTTTAATATTGTAAACTACACAGACCAATCAACATTCTTTCTCATATTTTAAATTACAGTACAGTAAAATTGCCTTTTTCTTTTTCATTTTCCACCCAAAGTATACAATCCGTGTCTCTCAGTATCATCACCTAGTTGTGCCATCATCATCACAATCACTTTTAGAACATTTTCATTACTCAAAAAAAAAAACAACAAATAGACATAAAATCCGGAACAACCCTGTTGTAGTTTGCTAGCAGCAGGAATGCAATATACCAGAAACTGAATGGCTTTTAAAAACAGGAATTTAATAAGTTGCTAGTTTACAGTTCTAAGGCCAAGAAAACATCCCAATTAAAGCAAGTTTGTAGAAATGTGCAATCACAGGCATCCATCCAGGGAAAGATACCTTGGGTCAAGAAGGGCAATGAAGTTCAGGGTTTCTCTCTCAAGTGAGAAGGCACATGGTGAACACAGTCAGGGTTCCTCTTTCATCGGGAAGGGCACATGGCGAACATGGCGTCATCTGTCAGCTTCTTCTCCTGGCTTCCTGTTTCATAAAACTCCCCGGGGGGGTGTTTTCCTTCTTCATCTCCAAAGGTCGCTGGCTCGTGGACTCTCTGCTTCGTGGTGCTGCAGCATTCTCTGCTCTCTCCGAATCTCCTTCTTTCTCCAAAATGTTTTCTCTTTTACAGGACTCCAAAAACATATCAAGACCCACCCAAATGGGTGGAGACATGTTGTCACCTAATCCAGTTTAACAACCACTCTTGATCAAATCACATCTCCAGGGAGATGATCTAATCACAATTTCAAACATACAGTATGGAATAGAGATTATTCTGACTTTACGAAATAGGATTTTGATTAAAACATGGCTTTTCTAGGGGACATATATCCTTTCACACCAGCACAGCCCCAAATCTTAATCCTCCCTTATTATTGACCCCTAGTATTGGTGTGATACATTTGTTATTCTAGATGAAAGAATATCTAGATATTACTGTTAACTGTAGTCCATAGATTGCAATAGGTACTTTTTTCCAACATATCACTCTATTAACTCTTTTCATAAGTGTTGTACATTTATACACGAATGTAGATCTATGCAGAGGGCCAGGATCAATCAATCACGCCCAAACAGGGAAAGTCCCCACAACATTGGGATGGAATGTCCCCAAGAGTTAAACAATAACCAATGTTAGGAAACTGAGGGAACGGGATGCGTTTTGGCAACAGCTAACGACATTTTTTTGCTTCTATGATACACTTGCTTGCTAGCAACTGCAAAACCACAACATAATTTTAGCCTTTATAAGCACACCTTGAAAACCCCCGGGGGCTGCTCTCTGACTCTTCCTTCTTGGAGGTTTCTGAGGCAGTCACCGGCCGGCTAATAAAGACTCCCAATTGGCTTGGAGTTTTGAATTATGTGGTCTCTCTTTCGGTGCACCCCACAACAATCTATATTTTGTACTGTTAATCATAAGCAAATGTCCACCACAAGGTTTACTTTGTTATACAATCCCATATGCTAACCTCTACCTTTCCTTCTGGTGACACACGTGACTCTAAACTTCCCCCTTTCAACCACATTCACCTACAATTCAACACTATTACAAATAATCCCAATAACAAGCTGTGGTTACCTAATCCATTTCCAAACATTTAAATTCAACCTCGTTAAAAATTATATACATACTAGGCAGCCAATCCCCATGCTTTTGCCTCATTCTATCTGCTGGCAACCTATATTCTAAGTTTTATGACTATGAATTCATGTATTCTAGTTAGTTCATATTAGTGAACTCATACAGTAGTTTCATGTCTGACTTATTTTCACTCAACTTTATGTCCTCAAGTTTCATCCATGTTGTTGCTTGCTTTGGGACTATAATCCTTCTTAGTGCTAAGTATCCAAATGCCACTTTTGTTTAGCCATTCATTGGCTGATGGACACTTGGATTGATTCCATCTTTTAGCAGTTGTGTATAATGTTGCTAGGATGCTGGGTCATAGAGCAATGCAATATTTAGTTTTCTGAGGAAGCATGAAACAGTCTTCCACAGTGACTGCCCCATTTTCCATTCCCACCAGCAGTAAACGTTCCTATTTTTCCACATCCTCTCTGACACCTGCAGTTTCTTGTCTAATAACAGTCATTCTAGTAGGTGTGCAATGATATTTCATTGTGGTTTTGATTTGTATTTGCCTAACAACAAATGAAGATGAGTATTTTTCATGTGCTTTTTAGCCATTTGTAATTCCTCTGGAAAATGTCTAGTCATATCTTTTGTCCATTTTATAAATGGGCTGTGTGCTGGTTTAAAAGGATGTATGCCCCCTAGAAAAGCCATGTTTTAATCAAAATCCCATTTCATAAAGGTAGAATAACCCCTATTCAATACTGTATGCTTGAAACTGTAATCAGATCATCTCTCTGGATGATGTGATTTAGTCAAGAGTGGTTGTTTAGCTGGATTAGGTGAAGACATGTCTCCACACATTTGGGTGGGTCTTGATTGGTTTATTGGAGTCCTATAAAAGAGGAAACATTTGGAGACTGAAAGAGTTTCAGAGAGAGTAGAGAATGCTGCAGCATCACGAAGCAGAGAGTTCACAAGCCAGCGACCTTTGGAGATGAAGAAGGAAAACACACCCCTTGAAGCTTCATGAAACCGGAAGCCAGGAGAGAAAATTAGTAGATGACGCCGTGTTTGCCATGTGTCCTTCCAGCTGAGAGAGAAGCCTTGATTGGGTTCACCATGTGTCTTCTCACTTCAGAGAAAAACCCTGAACTTCATCAGCCTTCCTGAACCAAGGTATCTTTCCCTGGATGGATGCGTTTGATTGGACATTTCTATAGACTTGTTTTAATTGGGATGTTTTCTTGGCCTTAGAACTGTAAACTAGCAACTCATTAAATTCCTTTTTTAAAAGCCATTCCATTTCTGGTATATTGCATTCCAGCAGCTAGCAAACTAGAACAGGCTGTTAGTCTTTTTATTGTTGAATTGTAGGATTTCCTTATATATATTGGATATAAAACCCTAATCAAACATGTGGCTACCAAATATTTCATCCCATTGAGCTGGCTGCCTTTTCACCCTTTTGAGAAAGTCCTTTGAATCACAGAAGTAGTCAGACTTGAGAAGGTCTCATTTATCTGTTTTTTTGTTGTTGTTGTTCGGGCTTTGGGTACAAAGGCTAAGAATCTGCCTCCTCTGATTAGACTAAAGATGTTTCCCCAAGTTTTCTTCCAGTTTTATAGTACTGGGTTTTATATTTAGGTCTTTGACCCACTTTGAATTAACTTTTGTATAGGATGTGAGTTAGGGGCCCTCCTTCACTCCTTTGGATATGGATACCCAGTTCCCCCAACACCACTATTGAAGAGACTATTCTTTCCCAGTTCAGTGTTTTGTGGGACTTACCAAAAATCAGTTTAACATAGTTTTGAGGGTCTATTTCTGAACTCTCAGTTTTTTTCCATTGATCAATATGTCTATCTTTATGCTAATAGGTTGCTGTTTTGACCACTGTGGCTTTATAATAAGCTTTAAAGTTGGAAAGTGTGACTCCCTCCACTTAACTCTACTTTTTCAGTATGTTTTTGGCCTCTCAAGGCCCCTTTCCCTTCCAAATAAATTTGATAACTAACTTTTCCAAGTCTGCAAAGTAGGTTGTTGGAATTTTGATTGGTATTGCTTTGAATCTGTAGGTCAATTTGGGCAAAACTGATATCTTAATGACATGTAGCCATTCTATCCCTGAATGCAAAATGTCTTTCCATCTATTTAGGTCTTCTTTGATTTCTTTGAGCAATGTTTCATAGTTCTGTATTTAGGTCCTTTATATCCTCGGTTAAGTTTATTCCTACATATTTGATTCTTTTAGCTGCTATTTAAATGGAGTTGTTGTTGTTGTTTTTCTTAATCGCCTCCCTGGATAGCTAGTGTATAAAAACACCATGATATTCGTGTGTTAACCTTGTATCCTGCCACTTTGCTGAATTTATTTTTTAGCACAACTAGCTTTGTCATAGGTTTATTTTGGACTTTCCAAATATACGATCATGCCATCTCCAAAGAGCTTCCTTTCCAATTTGGATGTCTTTTATTTTTTTTTCTGGCCTAAGTTGTCTAGTTAGAATTTCTAGCATATTGTTGAATAACAGTGGCAACAGCGGACATGCTTGTTTTGTTCCAGACCTTAGAAGGAAGGGTTTCAATCTCTCACAGTTGAGTACAATGTTAGATGTGGGTTTTTCATATATGCCGCTTATCCTGTTGAGGAAGTATCCTTTGATTCCTATCTTTTGGTGTGTTTTTATCAAGAAAAGGTGCTGAATTTTGTTGAATGCCTTTTCTGCATCAATTGAGATGATCAAGTGCTTTTTTCCCTTTTGATTCGTAAATGGGTTGTATTACACTAATTAATTTTTTCATTTTAAACCACTTTTGGATGCTTAGAATGAAACACACTTGGTCACAGTGTATAATTTTTTTAATGTCCCATTGGATTCAATTTGCAAGTATTTCCCTCATATTCATTAGGGAGATCGGTCTGTGTTTTTTCTTTCTTTTTGTATCTTCATCAATGTAGTAGCATCGGAGTTATGTAACATTAGGATGACGTTGGCTGAACTAGATAATGTTCCCTCTTCTTTAATTTTTTGCAAGAGTTTGGGCAGGAATGGTGTTAGTTCTCCTTGGAATGTTTAGTAAAATTCCACTGTAAAGTCATCTGATCCTGGGCCTTTCTTTGTTGGAGGTTTTTGATGGCTGACTGAATCTCCTGATTGGTTTGTTGAATTCTTCTATTTCTTTTCAAGCCAGTATAGGCTGTTTATGTGTTTCTAAGAAATTGTCCGTTTCAGTGTCTAGTTTGCTGGGACACAGTTGTTTGTAGGAATCCTCCTATGATCTTTTTTATTTAATCAAGGTCATGGTACTGGCCCATCTCTCATTTCTTATTTTATTTTTTTTGCGTCTTCTCTTTCTCGCTTTGTCTGTCTAGCTAAGAGTTTGTCAATCTTGTTCATTTTCTCAAAGAACTAACTTTTGGTTTTATTGATTATTGTTTTGTTGTTGTTCTCCATTTCATTTATTTCCACTTTAGTCTGTTGTTTCTTTCCTTCTGCTTGTTCTGGAATTAGTTTGCTGAATTTCCTCAGTTCTTCAGGTAGGCCTTTGGTTATAGACCTTTCTTTCCTTTTAATGTAGACCTCTAAGACTATAAATTTCCCTCTCTGCACACCACCTTCACTGCATCTAATAAGCTTTGATATGTTGTATTCCCATTTTCATTTGTCTCAAGATATTTAATGATTTCTCCTGGAATTTATTTTTTGACCCACTGATTGTTTAAGAGAGTGTTGTTTAAATTCCATATATTTATGAAAGTTTCAGCTCTCCAGAGGTTATTCATTTCCAGCTTTGTTCCATTATGAAGAGGGAAAGTGCTTTGAATACTTTCTGTCTTTTTAAATTTATTAAGATACTTTTATGGTCTTAATGTGGTCTAGCCTGGAGAATGCTCTATGAACCCTTAGAAGACTATATATCTTTATGTTTTGGTATGCAATAATCTATATAAGCCTGTTAGGTCTAATCCATTTGTCGCATTACTTAGGTTTTTAATTTCCTTTTTGATTCTTTGTTTAGATGTTCTATTCATTGAAGGGAGTGGTATGTTGAAATCTCCTACTATTGTTGCAGAAGAGTCTCTTACCTCCCTTCAGTTTTTCCAGTGATCGCCTCACATACTTTGGAGCACCTTGATTAGATTTGTAAATGTTTATGATTGTTATTTCTTTTTGGTGAATTTCCCCTTTTCTTAATATATTGTGTCCTTCTTTGTCTCTTATAACATTTTTACATTTAAAGTCTATTTTGTCTGGTGTTTGGATAGCTGCCCCAGCTGTGTTTTGATTACTGCTGGCATGGGATGTGTTTTTCCATCCTTTTACGACCAATCTATTTGCATCTTTGGGTCTAAAATGAGTCTCTTGTAACAACATATAAATGGATCATATTTTCTAATACATTCTGCTCATTTGGGCCTTTTGATTAGGGAGTTTAATCCATTACCATTCAATGTTATTAATGTAAAAGTCACCTTTACTTCAACAATTTTATCCATTGGCTCTTATTGGTCAGAGCAAGTACTTTTTTTCTTTTTAGCCTTTTAGTAACCTTTATTGATAATCATCAGTTCTTTTTTTTTTTTGTACGCTCTATGGCGGGGTCACATTTCATTCTTTTTCCATGTGAGTATCCCATTATTGCATCACCATTTGTTGAATTGTTTGTTTTCATTGGTTTTTTTGTTTGTTTGTTTGGGAAGCACATGGACAAGGAATTGAACCCAGGTCTCCTGCATGGCAGGTATAAATTCTTCCACTGAACTACCCTCACACCCCCGATAATCATTGTTTCTATACTCTCCTCCAAGACTGTCTCTCCTGTATTTTCTTTTCAGCCAACGTAACTCCCTTTAGTATTTCTTGTTGGGCAGGTCTCTTGTTAGCAGATCCTCCCAGCTTTGGTTAATCTGTGAATATTTTAAACTCTTCCTCATTTTTATGGACAGCTTTGTTGGATAAAGAATTCTTGACTGGCAATTTTCTTTTCATATTCTTAAATATATCATACCACTGCTTTCTCACTTGCATGGTGCCTAATGAGTAGTCAGTGCTTACTCTTATGTGGCTTCACTTGCAAGCAATGAATCATTTTTCTCTTACTGCTTTCAGGATTTTCTGCTTCACTTTGGCATTTGCAATCTGATTAGTATGTGTCATGAAGCGGGTCTATTTGAATTTATTCTATTTGGGGTATGTTGGGCTCTTTTGATTTGTGTATGTTTGTCTTTTATAAGGGTTGAGAAATTTTCTGCAATTATCTTCTCAAATAATTGTACTGGCCCTTTCCTCTTCTCTTCCCCTCATGGTATACCTATGGTTCTTACACTGATGTGCTTCATGTTGTCCATCATTCCCCTGAGATTCAGTTCAAATTTTTCCATTCTTTTTCTCCATTTATTCTTTCATGCATTTGAATTCAATTGCTTGGTCTTCCAGCTCATTGATTCTTTCTTCTGTCTCTTCAAGTCTGCTGTTGTGTATCTCTAATATATTTTTCATTTCATCATGTTAGTAATTCCCAGCCATACTAGGGCCAGGGTCTCATGCAGGGTGTGCAACACCTTTCAGAAGGATGCTAGAGGCTGAGCAGAAAAGCAGCTTGCCAGACTTCACTTTCCCACTCTTTCAACAAATGGTGCTTTGGGGCCACCTATTTCCAACAACCCCACCTTTCCCTGACCGCAGCAGCCCAATAAGCAAGGTCCAGATCAGGTCAAGGTCCAGTTCAATGTTGTGGGCTCCAGAGGGTTATCATCCCTGGGCAACTGTTAGCTCGGGGAGGTCCTCCCTGACTGTTCCAGGCCTGGGCACACTGAGTGCTGCCGGCCTGGGGGTGGGAGATGGGCACTGTGCACTGCGGTGAAGACTTTGCTTGTGGGTACAGCTGGTGGCTCCCAGACTCCTGCATGGAAAGATCTCTGGCTGCGGGACTAAGAGCGTCAATTTCACTAGCCAACAGCTAGTCAAGGACTGTGCCATGTTTTGCCAATTGGTGGCAAGACCCAGGCCAGTGCCCAGTCACTGGCCTTGAAGGTGGGGGAAGAGTACCTAGTATCATGATGGCGCTCCCTCCTTTGCCCCTGCTTCTCCAGTCATGAAAACAGCTGAGCCATGAAAACCCTCATCCTCTGTGTAGAAAGGACCAAGGCAGTGAGAACCAGAGGGTCTCTTTCACTGGTCAACCATCGATCAAAAATGCTCTGCAGCCCCCTTTCCTATTGAGGGGAGGACCTCCCCATCTCCCCCGAGTCCATGTACCCATAGCAGCCAGCCTCAGGGATGGGGGTTGGGCACTGTACATGGCATCAGGGCCTTTGTATGTGAATTCATAGATCTCCCAGGTGGAAAGACTCTAGGCTGCAGGACTGAGAGGGTTTACTTCACCAGCCAGTAGCTAAAGTAGGAGTGAACTGATTTTCAGCAGCCTGGTCTCGCTGCTACGCAGCCGCTGGCCTCAGGGGTGGTCATGATTGAGTTCACTAAGCCTTATTTCTCAGTCATAGTTTCTTTGCTTTTTCATCCATCTCTTCCTTGTATGCTGCAATGGTCTTTCTCTGGTCACCTGAACCCCAGAACTGCTGCTTTGGACAATTTATGCCGGTTGTCTAGTTGTTTTATGGTGAAGGAGTTAGTTCTGCCTGTCCTTATTCCACCATCTTCCTGGAAGTCCCACCTTCTCTTTTTTGAGGTACATTTCTGTGGAAGTAAGACTAATTCTTAGTCATATAACATGCAAAATTTGATTATAGTCAGGATACAAAATGATTCCATCACGCTAAAAGAGGACCTTCATACCATGCTTTCATAGTGTTGCCTTTTTCTTGTCCCCCATCTCTGAAAGCCACTGATCTGTACTCTATCTCTATAGTTTTAACTTTTCAAGAATATCATATAAATGAAATCATGCAGTGTGACATTTAGATAGCGATTCCTTTCATTCAATCTTCATGATTCACCCAAATTCGTGACACACCCAAAGTGTGAAAAAATCATTATTTTGGGTGTTTGTTTTATTTTTGTTTTCTTTTGTATGGCTGAGTTATATCCTATTGCAAAGGTATATGAAAGCTTTGTTTATCCATTCACCTCTTGAAGGACATTTGAGTTACTTTCCGATTTTGACTTTTATAAATAAAGCTATAGTAAACTCTCAAGTGTGGGGTTTTCTGTGAATATAAGTTTTCATTTCTCTAGAGTAAATACCCAGGAGTGGGATTTCTAGTCATGTGGCAAATGACTGTATAATTTTACAAGAAACTGCCAAAGCATTTTCCAGAGTGTAATATCATTTTGCATTTCCACCAGCAACACATGAGAGTTCCAGTTCTTCTATACTTGGTATGTTCAAGTATTAGTTTAGCCACTTGAATAGGTATGTGGTAGGGATATGTGTCTCGTTTGAATTTGCATTTCTAAATGGCTAATAATGTTGAACGTATCTTTAGGTGCTTAATATCATCCTTATGCTATCTTTCAGTACAAATGTCTGTTGAAATCCTTTGCCTACTTTTAATTAGATAGTTTTCTTAATGTTGAGTTTTGAGAGCTCTTTATATAGTCTGTGTTCAAGCACTTTTTTTCTAAAGGTTTTGTAGTTTTACACATTATGTTTAGATTTTTGAAGCATTTGAGTTAATATGTGTATAGCAATTAATATGTATATGGGTTTGAAGTCAAGATTCATTTTTAAAATGATGTGTATGCTTAATTTTCCCAGCACATTTGTTGAAAAGACGACCCTTTGACTGTTATTTTGGGTTTGCTTTTTGTAAAAAGCCTTCGGGGTGGGTCTATGTGCCAATTTGAAGCTATTATGTACCCCAGAAAAGCCATGTCCTTTAATCCTCATTCAGTATTGCTGGGTAGGATCTTTCTGATTATTTCCATGAAGCCATGACTCACCCAACTGTGGATGGTAACTTTTGATTAGATGGTTTCCATGGAGATGTGTGTCCACCCATTCAAGGTGGGCTCACTTACTGGAGTCCTTTTAGAGGGAACCATTTTGGGTTTAGAGCCACCAGAACTGACAGAGCCCATGCAGCCAGAGACCTTTGGAGATGCTTAAAGTAAATGCCCCCGGGGAAGCCACTGAAGAAGCCTGGAGAGAAAGCCAGCAGACGTCGCCATGTGCCTTCCAGCTAGAGAACCCTGAATATCATCAGCCTTCTTGAGCAAAGGTATCTTTCCCTAAATGCCTTAATTTGGACACTTTTATAGCCTTGCCTTAATTTGGACATTTTCATGGCCATAGAACTATAAACTTGCAACTTAAGTTCCCCTTTTTAAGAGTCATTCCATTTCTGGTATACTGCATTCTGGCAGCTTTTACAAACTAAAACAATCTATTTCCAGAGTTTCTATTCTGTTCCATTAATCCATCTCTATACCCCATCATCAATTTCTCACTGTCTTAATTACTGTAATTTCATACTGTTTTAAAATTAGATAACATAGTTTATCTAAATATGTCCTTCTTTTTCAAAACTGTTGATTCTACTTTCTTTGCCATCTCCTTACCATTCTTTATCAGTTTGATAATAACTTATCTAGGAATCACTTGTCTGCATATCTCCTGCTGAGATTTTGATTGATATTGTATTAAATCTACAGATAAATTGGAAAGAATTTATATCATTATGAGTCTTCCAATCCATGAACACAGTATATTTCTACATTTCTTTAAGTTATTCTTTGATTTATTTTGTTAGTTTAGTGTTTTTTTTTTCTACTAACAAGCTGGGTTGTCTTTTTTAATAGTAGAGAATTTATCTTTCATTAGTTTTGTAGTCTATGGCATATACATGTTTGTGAGAATTATATCTAAATATTGCATTTTCGGGAAATGATTCTCAGAATTTTTTTTTGTAATTTTAATTTCTAACTGTGCTTTCCTCATACATAGAAATATGATTGATTTTCAAGTGTGGTCTTTGTATCCTGTGACCTTGCTAAGCTGACTTTGTTCTAAGATAGTTGGTTTATTCCTTGAGATTTTCTGTGTAAGCAAATCTGCAAAGAGAAAACTGTTTTATTTCTTTCTTTCCAAACCATATCTTTTTTGGTTCTTTTCCTTGTCTTTTTGCACCAAGAACTCCAGTACAATGTTGAATGGGAGCAATGAAAATTGACCTTATTACTTTATTCCTATCATGGGCTGAAATCATGAAATTTATAACCTTTAACTACTTTTTTGTGTGTATACCTTTTATCAGACTGGAGACATTCCCTTCTATTTCTAGTTTGCTGAGAAGTTTTAACCATAAATCGACTTTGTATTTTCTCAAATGCTTACTCTTCATTAGCTGATATGACATGACCAAACTCCTGCAAACACAGGTCATGGCAAGCCTAGCAGTTCACGATCACCTTTGTGGGTGGCCTTTCTGAGCTCCCCCACGCCACAGTTCTGGAGATGGTTTGTGCCTATCAGCTGAGAACGAGTGGCCTGCTCCATTAAATAATCACAGACCTGATTAAAAGTTTCTTACAAAGAACCTATTAAACTATGAATACTGTGATAAAAAATAAAAGCAAAACACACATTCTTTCTAAGTAAGACTCCTTCATTTTCGAATCAGTTTTGTTGGACTTGTTCAGATTCTTAGTTTCCTGTTTTTGGGCCTGGGAATAGACTCATACATGACAGTCAGACATGTATAGCTATAAGAAAAATATTCTGAAATATCAGTGGAAATCAATAGAAGCATAATAAGTTAGGTAATACCTAACTAAACTCAAAATACTAGATATTGTACATTGGGTTATTTTAAAAATTAAATTTCTGTGACTACCAAGCTCAATTATTTATAAATCTATTGATAGTAATTGCCAGCCAAAAGAAAAACTTGCTTTCAGGGTAAAAAATACAAAGGAGCTATTCTCCCACATTTATAGATTAAATTTAACTAAACAAAATGCAAGTTGCTTATATATTAAATAGAAGTAGGATCTAATTTCAGTTAACAGACAATTTTCCTCTTTAGCTTAATGCTTTCCATTAAGACAACATTGAATTAATAGCTATCTAACTCCATTAAAATCAATCATCTTTTAAAAAAGCTATATACCCATTCCATTTTTGCTTCAGGATGGAAGGGTTCCTAATGGAAGCATAGTTAAAATATGCAAATGATCCTTGGGATAGAAATTGATTTCCTACTGGTAATAACTGCTCCTAAATATGTTTTATTAGGAATTTCTAGAATGAAGTTTTTCCTTTATGATTTATTTCTTACTTCAAAAATCATCATTTTTGCATAGAAAAGCATGGGTTGTAGTAATGATCGTTATTGTTCTTACAGCCATGAATTCTTACCTGTCTAAATTAACTTTCCTTAATGCAGTTAATTCTGGCACAATGAGGTATTATCAGACTGACAGACAATTTTGGTCAAAGGATCAGATAAATCTTTGTTATAATAGCTGTCATTCATCATTCCTCAAGGAAAAGTGAAATACATTTTATCAATTAAAAAGTGAAATACAGCTTAACTATTTAAAGTTTTAATCAGTTAAATATCTTTGGATTCAGAAGGAGAGTGATTTGCATTTAAAATAGGTAAAAATTTTGGTGCATTACACATCACATTTTCCTAAGAATTGTGGTTCCTATAAAGAAAATATAAATTATTGTTGCAGTAATAGGATTATTTTAGTGTAGTCCATAATTCCTATCCAACATATTAATTTGTTCTTCCCTTCACAAACTAAATTAAATATATATTAATGGCATCTCACAGGATGAAGGGGGTGTTTAATTGAAATTTCGAATCAAAGATTAATTCATTTATATAGTCATATCTATAGAACGTGTTTCAGCAGTTTATCAGAAACAATTTTGGAGTGGTGAAGACTGAATATTTGATTGTCAAATTTCAGGGTTATGATAGAAAGTAGAAGTGGTCTAAGTTCAATCAAGTGTAACATAGATTTATTTTACTTTCATATAGCTGGTTCATTGCTTTGGATGTTACTAGATTGAATTTCCTCTTAATACACACTGTTGAGATTTTGTGGCAAGTTTTATCATTTTAGCAGTAAACCAAACACATAAACACAACTGAAAAAGCTACTTTTAGGGTGCATGGGTGTTTCAGTGGTAGAATGTTCACCTTCCATGCAAGTGATCTGGTTCAATTTCCAGACCATGTACCTACCCCCCGCTCCCCAAAAAAGGCTACTTTTAGCATTTATGGAATGCTGAATTGCTTTGAAAGCATCTACAGTCCATTCTTCCAGATACATATGACTACTAAAGCTCTTTCCTGTGCCTTGGGCACAAAAGGCTGTACTTACATTCATCAACCGTAAATGACATTCTTCCCTCATTATGACATTGAAAAATTATATATGTAAACAAAATTGTTTGGGGTGAAAGGGATTTTACTGTTGGCTAAGCATTAATAAGATTCTCTACTTTAGGTTAGCATAACAGCCCTGTTCTAGTAACTCTGATGAAAGAATGGGTTGCACACTGCTGCCCCTGGAACTTCTAGCAACGTTTTTAATAATAAATAACATTGCAGCCACTATTATTTCAAATCATCTTTTCTGTTTGATATGTGTGCTGGTTTGAAAGGATGTATGGACCCTAGAGAAGCCATGTTTTAATCAAAATCCACCTTTGTAAAGGCAGAATAATCTCTATTCAATACTGTATGTTTGAAACTGTAATCAGATCATCTCCCTGGAGATGTGATTTTGTCAAGAGTGGTTGTTAAACTGGATTAAGTGGCGACATGTCTCCACCCATTTGGGTGGGTCTTGATAAGTTTCTGGAGTCCTATAAAAGAGGAAACACTTTGGAGAATGAAGGCGATTCGGACAGAGCAGAGAATGCTGCAACACCACGAAGCAGAGAGTCCGCCAGCCAGCAACCTTTGGAGATGAAGAAGGAAAACGCCTCCCAGGGAGCTTCATGAGACCAGAAGCCAGGAGAGAAAGCTAGTAGATGACACCATGTTCCCCATGTGTCCTTCCAGCCTAGAGAGAAACCCTGACTGTGTTCACCATGTGCCTTCTCACTTGATAGAGAAACCCTGAACTTCATCAACCTTCTTGACCCAAGGTATATTTCCCTGGATGAATTACTTTGATTGCACATTTCTACAGACTTGTTTTAATTGGGACATTTTCTCAGCCTTAGAACTGTAAACTAGCAACTTATTAAATTCCCCTTTTTAAAAACCATTCCATTTCTGGTATATTGCATTCCAGCAGCTAGCAAACTAGAACAATGTAAAAATACACTTTCAGTCACACATGTTTATTCCTGAAATATGTTTCAACTTTCCAACTTACTAATAAGATAGTGGTCGGAGAGGCAAAAACTTGAAAGTCTTTTATTGTATTCAAAATCAAGCATAAAACCGGTAGAAAATAGTCTGTGAAAAAGCAGTCATGTTGCACTCAAGAATGGGTGTTAAACTGGATTAGGTGGAGATGTGTCTCCAACCATTCCAGGTGGGTCTTGATCAGTTTTACTGGAATCCTATAAAAGAAGAAGCACTTTGGAAAAAAGCTAGAGAATGACAAGAGAGAAAGTCATGAGATTCTGAGAGAGCAGAATGCTGCAGAACCACAAAGCAGAGAGTCCACCAACCAGTGACTTTTGGAGATGAAAATGAAAATGCCTCCCAGGAAGCTGGAGAGGAAGCTAGCAGATGCCACCGTGTTCACCATGTGCCCTCCCAGCAGAAAGAGATATCCTGACCGTGCTCTCCACGTGCCTTTCTGCTTGAGAAAGAAACTTAAACTTCATTGGTCTTCTTGAATCAAGGTATCTTTCCCTGAATGCCTTAGATTGAACTTTTCTATAGACTTGCTTTAATTGGGACATTTCCACAGCCTAAAACTGTTAACTAGCAGCTTATTAAATTCCCTTTTATTAAAAAAGAAAGAAAGAAAAAGAAAAAGCAGTCATGTAACCTTCAACCAAATGGAAAAAAATCAGAAAGACATATTTTAAAGGTCAGTTATCACCAATCTCTGTCCATCACTTTAAGATGTAATGGAAAATAAATGACTGACCTTCTGAACATTTTTATCACAGAACCATAGTGTGACTGGCACATAGGCAGAGTCTCCACGGATTGCCTGGTATCCTGAGAAACTTAATAATCACTTTCTTCTCATTCAAATAGACATCCCAGTCTGGAGGAAAAGCTTATATGTCAACCTGGACCATTACCTGGTTGGAATCAAGAGAATATACTAAAAAGAGATACTACTGCTTGCCTGAGTATATAAATCCAGGCTAGAATGCTTGAAAAATGGCTGTGCGTGCTATTGTCTGTTGCACTGACCCTATCTCCAATTAAGGAATTAATTCAACGTGCCGCCTAATTCACCTGGCTTCCTGCCCTCTGTCTATCGACACTGCCTCAGAGACTGATTCTTGGACTGTGTGGTGAGAGATCTGAAGTACTTGGCTTCTGTGGTTTTTATGGGTTGAATTAGGATTGTAGCATGTTCAACATCTCTTCCTGTTTCTGAAAACGGACACGGAAATGTGAGACTGACCCAAGTAGGAGGCAGACAGGAAGTGATCGATAATGTCCAAAGGCTGATTGACAATAATCTTCTTCATAGATTGCTGGCCCATATCCAAACCTAAACCAGAACTTTGTTCCTAACATGATAAGGTACTTCCAAGTGGTTAAAATTCAAACAGATTGTTAAATGTTTTCCTTGCAGATTTACTCTTGACCTTCTGTGAATTAGTCTGTTTTCATTATAACTATCCTGCCATTGTTCTCCTTTGAAAGGTATATTTAAGTAAACAAGAATAGATATTGAGCTTCTTTAACATATAAAGATTGTGGAAGATATGAAAAGTATAAAATGAATTTTCTTCACTGAAAAAGCTTACAGTACTAAAGAAGCAAGGCCACTCATCAGTCAATCTGTTTATTAAACACAGTGCCTTCAGCCTCACTTCTCTCTCCCAGGAGGTAAGAGCATACACCAGCTCACCTGCTCCACTGCGTGAGCCAGTTCTTCAAGGAAACTCAAGAGGCTTCAAGAATTTCTGATTAAGGCAAAGTCTCTTTTATGAAAGTATTTAACTCAAAGATTCTATAAATGTATTTTTTTTTACAAAAAGCAAGCAAAAACGTAATTATATTATTGTATAAGCTGAAAATATCAACAGCAGTTATGTTGCATAATTATATTTGGTACTTTGTTTCAAACAAACGCTAAGTGTGGGACTAGGAAATGAGGAAGAAGTAGAAAAAGAACCAAGCAAGTGATTATATCACTTATTTAAATGTAAAATAAAACTGTAGAATCATAAGATTAAAACCATGGTAAATACTAGTAGTTTAACTATTAATGATACCAAAATGCAAAATGATAAAAATGTTAATCTTAAGAATAATAATTATAGAATCAGTGAATTCAATTACCATGAGGAACACTAAACTAAAGTGGTAAGTATTGAAATAGACATATTTACCAAAAGGAAAAAAAAAGCAATGACAAATACAGGCACCAGAAGAAAGTTCCAGAATGAATTCATGTGAGTTGAAGATACATTGAGTGGACAGAACTTCATGGGTTCAGGGGACTCCAACGTGGGTGACTTCCAAGGCGGGTTCATTGTATGAGGTTCATGAGGGTGAATTCCAAGGACAGGAATACTCATGTAATATCCAACATTAGGGTACAGAATGCCACCATGCTTGTCAGCCGTCCATTGCCCTAGCTATGTTAACCATCAACAGATACACATCAATTGTTATGAGAGTATCCAGGGAGAGCTGACCAAGTGGCAGATGTGTTTTTTCTTGAACCTATTTATGCCAATTTTATTTGTCATAGGAATAACTTAATTAAATAGTATATACATAGACGAAATATGCCTTTATATTTGACTTAATTCAATTAAATAGTACATAGATGAAATATGCTTTTATAACCTACTTTGAAAAAGCTCAAAAAGAAAAGAGAATTGCAAGGGAAAAAATGAAAAGCTTTCGCATTAGAAATGGGCTATAAAAGTTGGAGAGAAAAATCCTACAAGGATTCTACCTTAAGAGTAGTTCTCTAGGTCCCTTAAAATTACCTCGTTTTCAGAAATCTAAGACATCATAAACAAGGCATGGTTTAGACAAGAAAGAGAAAAACTGAGCTCTCAGAAGCTGATACAAACCAAAACTGGCTGGTGCATGGATGCCTGTAGGTTTTCAGGAGGAATGAAATATTTAACTCATGTTATATCTTTGTTTTAGGATCACCACTCTATCCAATTTCTTTAGTTAATTGGCCAATGTCTTTGTCATCCAGTCTTGAGTTTAGGAAAGCTTCCAGCAAACTTCCTTTTTGCTTTTAAGTCCTTCGTGCGTCTTGCTCCATTTGCCCTCCTCATCGTTTTCTCTTTTTTGTACAGCTGACTCTCTTTCAATTTACTTCAAGTCTACATACATGATTATCGAAGCTTTACTGTCCTACTGAAAATGCTCATGGGCTCACTGATCCACTTTCCTGTGTTCGCCAGGCAGCTTTGGCATATTAAACAGAGCATGTAATGTTTTGTAAGCCTTCCTGCAGAGAGAAGGTGACAGAGAGCCCGGGAATAGGGTGCTGCCAGCCTCAGATCCCAAACAGGGAGTAAGCACTGTCATTTGGCTTATGTTAGTTACTGCTTATTCAACACTAGGAAACATGAATTAAATTGTTACTGTGTAATGGACACAGTGCTTGGTGATGAGATACTGGAAATAAAGAGAATGGCAAGAATTGAATCCCTATTTACCATAGGGAGAAAGAGACAGATAACTACACGGTCTCTGTGGAGTTATGGGGGCATGGAGAAGGGGTAATGGACCAACTCAGCTACAGAGGGAGGTGAGAAGTTTCCTGAAAGATGTGACAGACATCATCAGTCCTAAGGATGAACAGGACTTCACCTGGTAAGCCAAGTGGGGACAGGATTCCAGGCAGAGGTAATGATACATAAAACATTTTAAGGGGTTCACAGGAAGCTCCTGGGGATGAATGAAAACGAACTGAGGCTGGTACATAGGATCATGCAGTTGCAATACTACTCACTCACCTTAATATTTACTTTCTACTTAAAATTTCTCTTTAGAAAATCTTGTGTTTTGGTTGGACAAAGCTAGCTTTCTGGCAGACTGCCACTAGGAAACCATGACACTTTTAAGGAGCAATACGGGTTCTTTCTCAATGGTGCTTCAAATCCTCAGTGCTCCTTGACTTCAGCAAACAACTGTGCATAAAAGATAGCCTTGTCTGTGTTATAGATGTATAGCCTGGGGTTTCCCTGGAGCTTTTGTGACACCTGAGACTCAGAGTGCATGTTCTGCATGTTGTCAGATACAACAACTGCTAAAGAAATTGAGAGACATGGGCTTAATTTAGAGATGAGAATGAAGCCAATCAGGTCAGGGCTAAGGTAAATCAGAATATAGGGGTACAGAAGACATTGCCTGTATTTTAGAACTTCACCTACTCTATGAGACCAAAGGAAGAGAGGTTTATTTTTTCCAAAACCTGAATTTTCTGTCGTACATAATCTAACTCAACCTCTATGGATAGATCATTTAAGCAACTCAAACACATGGAGCCCAGAATGGAAATGAGGGCTTGTAATTCTGTATAGCTTAATGTGAAACCAGATACTTCCCAGAGTATGTTGAGCAGATTATTAAAAACTGTTGGCAAAGTCCCTTGAGGAATGGAAGAAAAAATTAGAAACTGTTAAACTTTACCACAGGGGTATATTAGGGACTCCAAGTCAGTGGTCAGGCCTTTGACCTTGAGGCTTACTCTTGTGAAGCTCATGTAGGTAGTGGAGAAGCTTAGCCTACCTCTAGGCAAGCCTAAGAGTTACTTCTGGAGGGCCTCTGTTGTTGCTCAGATGCGGCCTCTCTCTCTCTCTCTCTCTCTAAGCCCAACTCTGAAAGTGAAATCACTGCCTCTTCCCTATGTGGGACATGGCATCCAGGGGTGAAAGTCTCCCTGACAATGCGGGAGATGACTCCCAGGGGTGAATCCAGACCTGGCACCATGGGTTCAACAATTTCATCCTGCCCAAAAGGGGGAAAAGAAGTATAAATAATAAAGTATCAGTGGCTGAGAGAGTTCAAATAGAGTTGAGAGGCTACTCTGGAGGTTGCTCTTACACAAGTTTCAGTTAGACCTTGCTACTTATCATAACTTGCCAAACCCAACTAGGACCATTCCAGCCAATCCTAAAGAACACGTAGTGTTCTATCTGTGTTTCTCCAAAGGTTCCATGCATGGAGATTACCTTCCAGTAACCTTCAACCTCCATATAAGTCCTAAACCAGACAAGTCCTGAAACCCAGAGGGACCGGCCTCTCCAGAACATCAATTAGTTCCATCCCCCATCCCAATATTATCGACCCCTTCTGACATGAAAATGTTAGAATGAGCATAGCCCAAATACCTCTAAAGAGTGGGAGAAAAATCAAAGGAGAAAAGTGGAGTTATAACAGTGATGATAAGATTTAACAAATCAGTATGAATGCTGAATCATTTAGAATATTTATTTTAGTCTCTAGTGTCTTGGAGCAGCTAGAAGGAAAAACCTAAAATTGAGGAATTGTAACCCAGACCAAACTCTGACATCTGTTCTAAAACTAATTGTTCCTATGTGGTTTGAAATTTATTGCTTATTTTGTATCTTTGTCATTTTTCACAATAAAAGAGTTAACTTGAAGAAAAATAGTGTTATGTTAATAAAAGTGGCATAAAAAGATGGCAAAAATAGTAAAGGTGGAGATGGTAATTAAAGTTTAGTATATGCCATCTTTAGGAAAGCTAGCCAATATAATGCCTTTGATGTCCCAAATCATAATTATTAGATAAATAAAATGAAAATGGGAAAATAAAAACGATTAGCTGCTACTAGCAGAAATTTTGCCTCAGTTCTTTTGCTTTTTAACTCTATATTTCCAAAATGTCATTAATTATGGCCATGGACTGTGATACAGTCTGATATTCAATTATTCTGAGTGTTATTACATGGAGAGAAATAAGTAAAAATTGATATATTTGATGGGATAATTCTTTATAAATTTAAAGTTCTAAGAATCTGGTTTCATATTTCCAAAGAATAAATGTTAAAGTCAGTATCTCCTAAAATTTGTACTCTGCAGTGTGAATTCACACACTTAGTTTGATGGTAAATAATCCTCTTCTTTAAAAATTAGGAAAGAGGACGGGCCACGGTGGGGGCGGGCCATGGTGGCTCAGCAGGCAGAGTTCCCACCTGCCATGCTGGAGACCGGGGTTCAATTCCCGGTGCCTGCCCATGCTGAAAACAAAAAAAAAAAAAAATTAGGGAAGGTGACACTCAGAGAAAATGAAAACAGGTTGTGTTTTTTCCTACTTTCTTTTGGAGTTGAATAATATAAACCAGAAGCAGAATCTTCAAAGAGCTGAACTGTCCTTGTGGCCTGCGTAGCTGCACCCTCATTCCCACAGCCGTGATAAGAAATCTCCCTTCCAAAGGGCCCATCGCCATTACTGGAGAGAAAGATCCCTTTATCATCGCTGTCTTATACAATACAGTGTTGTCTTGGCTAAATTTTCTCCACAAAACATCTAATTCAAAAAGGTAAGAATTTTTGATACACTTTACAGTATAAGATATCAAAAGGTGAACCTTTTGAATACTTGATTACAGTTATCTAAAATATTGCAAGGCATGCTCAGAGAAAGAAGGTGTGATTTCCTCTTCTAGGAAATCTAGAAGAAAGTCTAGAAACCTCGCTGTATGCCTGGGCAGCAGTGAATGGACACCTAACGGCCCTCCTGCATGGAGCCTGCCCTCTCAGTAGGGCACGCAGACAGCAGGCTACAGTACTCAGACCCTGTGATTGACAAAGAAATAAGGTGAGGCCTCTATTCCTTTCTTGGGGCTTATTGTTTTATTGTTTTGCTTCTTCCACTGATCTTCAATGTAATATAAATAAATTAATTAAATACTAAAAATCTGCCTAACAGAAGAAATAAACAAAACTGTCATACCAGCATTCTATCTACCTAGTTCAGTGAATTTCAGGCATAATCGAAAATCCTTTCCCAAAATCCTAGCCAAGAAAGAAGTGCACTGCTCCAGGCTTCCCCACATCCTAGTTAGAAAGCAAAAGAAGCAACAGAAGTAGTCTATAATTAAAAGTGCTTAAATTATTCAATTAGCCTAGAACCCATGTACCCAGTTGTGCCAAGTTATAACATAATTGAATCATTTGTAGTCCTTATAGCAAATATATAAAAATTAATATGAGAATGGAAGAGGCAGTTTATACACTAAAAATTTAGATTAATAGCTTGTTAGATATCACGGTTATATTACAGATATGGATAGGTTGTAAAGATGAGATATAGAGTGGATGTTTAGAAACAAATTTCTAAAAACTTGGATAGAACAGACTTTTGCTTTTTTGGTAACTCCAATTTTACTGAAATTTAGCATTGGACTAGATTGATTTAAAAACCATCAGCAAAGAAAAGGAGAAAAGCTTTTGAGTACACTTGCTTGGATTTATAACCAGACAACTAGCATCATCTAGTGGTTATTCTTATGATCAACCCTTCTCCTTATTTCCATTACTGCTCAGAATTCAGTTACATGCCGAAGATCTGCAAGTATTTAGAATTAAATTTAAAAAGCAGAAAACAACATTAATTAAGCACTAGGCATTAGTTTTAATGTATATAATATAAATATATAATGTGCAAAATATTATAACTGATTTATGATCAATAGAATTTAATACACTGAATAAAGCATATCTAAGACATCATTCAGCTGCTTTGTCATTAAAAGTCTGTAATATTTCTATGCACAGACAGAAGGGATTTGTTTTATCAATTTTAACCCTAAAATATAAATTAATGTAGTTTAAGACTCTTGTTATAGCTAATTCTCCATTATTTTAACTGCTAGCACGACTTTTTGAACCATTACTTGTATTACTCAGTTGTTTCAGTTCTGGATAAAGGAACATCAAATTTTCATCCTTGATACATGTAATCTGACAGTGAGTGCTCATATACATTAAATGTTAAAAATAGCTAGTAATTACTCAGTGCGAAGAAAAAAGATAGCCTGGGCCTTTTATATTTACCATAGTCAATCTGTAAATAAATACTTAAGAATTGAATACAGTTTAGAAACCATTAGGAAATGGATAAGTCCTAGTAAAACAATTCAAAATGCTTTAAAAGATAGTGTGTTTCAAATATTGATAATATAATATATTACATTAAAAGTATTTTGAATATACCCCAATTGCAATCCACAAGCGGGAAGGGAACTGGAAAAAAGAAATTGATGTTCATTATGTACATTTCAATTGCCAGAGATTGGGTACTACTTGTCATTCATCATCACTCTTCAACTCTGTGACAGTTTTGGGAGGCAAATGTCATTGTCCCCTTTTTAAAGGTGAAGAAATGGATTCCCGTTCCTATAATCACACAACTGGTAGATGACTAAGGTGAGATCTGAATTCAGCCTGTACAGTAAGCCCCTTCCTTACCTGTTGATTCAGAGGCATGAGAAGCCCAAAGTAGCCAGGTGGTGCTCTTAACTTCTAGCTCAATGGATCACTGTTCTCTGTCCTGGTAGGAGCATTCTTCCTTTTGGAACTAGGGCCTGTAGACCAGCACAGCTTAATGTTTTAGGAAGCAGGAGCAAAAACGTTTCTACTGGATCACTAGAGGTGATACTGAGGGGTGCCGCTCCCATTTCCATCCCTTGATTCCTGGACCTATGGATCCTGGCTAAGGGAGAAACAGCACCATAGCGGGGACGCTGATTCAGAGCATACACAGCTTCATGGAGAACACTGTCCCAGCCCTGCAAGGTATTTCTACTAATTTGGCACCATAATTGGGTCATCAAAATGCCAATCCACCATTCTATCAACCCAGATACTTCTGGATGATGGGGAACATGGTAAGACCAGGGAACTCCATGAGCATGTACCCATACCCACACTTCATTTGCTATGAAATGGGTTCCTCGATTAGAAGCAATACTGTATGGAATACCATAATGGTGTATAAGGCATTCCATAAGTCCATGGAGAGCAGTCTTGACAGAAGCATTGCATGCAGGGAAGGCAAACCATATCCAGGGTATGTGTCTATTCCAGTTAGAACAAATTGATGCCCTTTCCATGATGGAAGAGGTTCAATGTAAGCAACCTGCCACCAGGTAGTAGGCTGATCACCTAGGAGAATGGTGCCATATTGGGGATGAGTGTGGGTCTCTGCTGCTGGTAGATTGCACACTCAGCCATGGCCATACCCAGGTCATCCTTAGTAAGTAGAAGTCCATGTTGCTGAGTCCATGCATAATCTCTACCATCATGACCACTTTGTTCATGAGCCCATTGGGCAATGGCATGAACTCGCTGGGGAAAGAGGATGACTTGTATCAACACAATGGGTCATCTTATCCACTTGATTATTAAAATTTTCCTCTGCTGCAGTCACCTTCTGGGGAGCACTCACATGGGATAGAAATAGCTTCATGTTTTTTGCCCACTCAGAAAGGTCTATCCACATACCTCTTCCCCAGTCCTCTTTGTCACCAATTTTCCAATCATGCTCCTACAAAGTCCCTGACCATCCTGCCCAACCATTAGCAACAGCCCATGAGTCAGCATACAAATGCACCTCTGGCCAGTTCTGCTTCCAAGCAATATGAACAACCAGTATTTCCCCTCACCACTGTCCTTCAAGGACATCCTAGCAAGAGGTTGTAGTGCTACAGCTCTTCACTTCCAGGTGGTCCTTGCATATCATGCAGAACTATCTGTAAACCAGGTCCAAATGTTCTCTTGCTCAGTCAATTGACTGTAAAGAACTTCCCAAAAGGCCATAGGTCTGGTCTGGGAAAGAGAAGGCAATGTGGCAGGAGTGGGGGCCATGAGCATTTGGGCCACTTCCTCATGTAGTTTACTTGTGTCTTCAAGGCCTGCTTGAGCCCTTTCTTTTATATACTATTTCCATTTGATTAGGGGGTACTCTGTGCACATCCAACTTTATAACTTGGTAGGTTGCAAAGCATCCAGCACATGATAAGCAACTCAGGTCTCATGTTAACTTGGTGGCCCATGGTGAAGCATTTAGTCTCTACTAAGGCCCAGGAGCAAGTCAAAAGGTGTTTCTCAAAAGAAGAGTAATATTGTGCAGAGTGATTCTCCTATAAGGGCCTGCCAGGCTGCAGACAGCATCTCTATTTGCCACTGACACTTCCAGCACCATTGGATCTGCTGGATCATATGGTACAAGTGGCAGAGCAGCTTGTACAGCAGCCTGGACCTGTTACAGAACCTCCTCTTGTTCTGTTCCCCACTCAAAACTAGAAACTTTTCTGGTCACTTGGTAAATGGACTGAAGTAACACACCCAAAGTGGAAAATGTTGTCTCCAAAGTCCAAAGAGGACAACCAGGCATGTGCATCTTTTTTTGTCACAGGAGGGGCCACATGCAACAGCTTATCCTTCACCTTAAAACGGATATCTCGACATGCCCACACCACTGGACACCTTGAAATTTCACTGAAGTGAAAGGCCCCTGTATTTTTGTTGGATTTATGTTATATCCCCTGACACGCAAATGCCTTACCAGTAAGTCTACAGTAGTTGCTACTTCTTGCTCACTAGGTCCAATCAACATGATATCATCAATATAGTGGACCAGTGTGATAGTCTTGTAGGAGGGAGAAATGATCAAGGTCCCTGCAGACAAAAGTCTGGAATGTTGATATAGCACTGAGGTAAGTCAGTGAAGTTATACTGCTGACCTTGCCAGCTGAATACAAACAGTTTCTGGTGGTCCTTACTAATAGCTATTGAGAAAAAAAGCATTTGCCAGATCAATGGCTACATACCAGGTAACCAGGGGATGTGTTGACTTGCCCAAGCAATGATACCACATCTGGAACAGCAGCTACAATTGGAGTCACCACCTGGTTACGTTTACAATAATCTGCTGTCATCCTCCAAGACCCATCTGTTTTCTGCACAGGCCAAATAGGAGAGTTGAATGGAGATGTGGTGGAAGTCACCGCCCCTGCATCCTTCAAGTCCTTAAGAGTGGCAGTAATCTCAGCAATCCCTCCAGGAATCTGATATTCCTTCTGATTTACTATTTTGCTGGGTAGGGGCAGGTCTAGTGGTTTCCACTTGGTCTTTCCTACCTTAATAGCTATCACTGCATGAGTCAGGTTGCCAATTTGGGGATTCTTTCAGTTGCTGAGTATGTGGGTTCCAATTATGTATTCTGTAACTGGGGAAATGACCACAGAATTGGGTCCATGGAACCACTGGACCCACTTGAGATGGACCTGAGCTAAAACCCCATTGATCACCTGACCTCCATAAGCCCCTACTCTGACTGGTAGACCAGAGTGACATTTTGGGTCCCCTGGAATTAGTGTCACTTCTGAGTCAGTGTCTAATAATCCCCAAAATAACTGAACATTTATTTTTTCCCAATGCACAGTCACTGTGGTTAGAGTGGTGGTTTCTCCTTGGGGAAGGCTGGAAATTTGCAGTGTAAATTTTGTGCAGTGTAACATGGTCCTTCCCCAAGAGTACCTGACTTCCTCTCTTCAAGGGGCTCTGGGTCTATAAACTGTTTCATCTGGGAATTGATTTAAGAGGCTGTGATTCTCTGTTCACTTGACCTAGAATTCTTCCTTTTCTGCTTATATAGCTCAAATAAGAATTCAGTAGACTGACCATCTATTTTATTTCTAATTACCCATGATCTACTAGTCAATGCCACAAGTCTCTGTGAATCAGATTATATTGACTGCTGCTTTGAGTCTACAACCATTATGGTGGCCATGTCCACCTGGCTTATGGTGACTGACACCATATGGCTTCTGCTACCTCAGGATCCCGTCATCCCCATTGTGTTTAAGGATTCCAGCTCAGTGACAGCAATTCCCACAGTAATATCTGACCTACAGAGAAGGGCGACTATAGAGCTCTTCAGGGATGATGGAGCTTGTCTCATAACTTATTCCTCAAAGTTCTGGTGATGTGTCCTCTGGACATTCTTGGGGTGTGTGAGCAGGTCTACCATGATGAATGCACTCCAGCATTCCAATCTCTCTAAGCCTCTGGATCCCCTCCTCTACATTATACCAGGGCAGTTCTGGCATTTCAACCTCAGGTAATGCCCGCCACCTTTTGATCCACGTTTCAGCCAACCATCCAAACAAACTGTAAATGTCCTTCCTAACCCCCCAAGCTTCAACACTGAATGCAGAATCTCTGCTTACTGGACCCATATCAATAAATTCGGCTTGATCCAACTTTATATTCCTTCCACCATTATCCCACACACTTAATATCCATTCCCACACATATTCCCCTGATTTCTGTCTATATAGATTGGAAAATTTATAATGTTCTTTTGGAGTATAGTGTACCAATTCATGGGTCACACGTTGTATCTCAACTTTCAGGGCCTATTGGGACTTTAGTCTAGTTTTAGGTCTTGAAGAAAAGAGGAGTATTGGAGGCAGGTCACGAGAAGAATTAGAAGTGTCTTTCAAGCAAGCTACCTCAGGGCATTCTATTGCAGTTTCATCTGGTGAGATGGGATTAAGTCCTCCAGACAGAGGAGTGAGAGCTCTTTTCCCAGGGGAGGTGGTTACAGGTTTAGCAGGTTCTGAAGAGATAATGCCCTTAGGTGGAGTTTCGATGGCAGACTCCTCAGGGTGGACTGGAAGCTGAGAAGCTGTTTTCTCAAGGCAGTCTGGAAGTTGGGAAGCACTTTCTTCAGGGCAGGCTGGAGATTGGGTGGCCATTCCCTCAGGACAGACCATTACAGGTCTATCTAGCAAAGGCTCAGCAGAATCCAAGGTTTTCATGTCCCCACTGCCATCATTATCAAGTAATACACCCTCCCTCCCAAGTTTCAGAATCCATTCCTTTCCAATCAAAACCTTACTTCAACAGCAGACATCCTGCAAGGTTGAGATCTCAATTTACACTGTAAATCTGCTACTTGTACTGAGGCTCTCAGTCCAGTTTTCAGAGATCTCAGGTCTGTGACCATTGGAAATAAGATTTTCTTTCAGGGCACACATGGATTCTTTACACCTTTCATATGGCACTTAGGTTTCAAATTTAAAGCCTTCAGCTCATCCCTTTCCTTCAAAACTGTATCCAGTGTATCTAATAACAAGCCAGCATCTAATGAAAAAACTCGATTAAGGTGTCAAAACACTTTCACTCAGAGCCTTGCCTCATGCAAGCATGCAATTAGCAGAATCAGATGGTGATATTTTAGGTATTTGTATTTCCAAAGCATGCCATGGACTGGCAGTGCCATCTTGATTATTAGAAACAGAGTCACTAGTGACTTTGAGTCTAATTAGAGTAGAAAACAAATGGTAAAAACTCATTTTTAACACTCTGTTTCTCAAAAATCACTCCCCCTACCAAGTTGTATTAAAGTTCTTAAGAGAAACAGAACCAACAGGAGATATCTGTAAATATCAGATTTAGAAAGTTGCATTCACACAACCATGGGAATGCAAGAGTCCAAAATCCTTAGGGCAGGCTGTGAAGCTGGCAACTCCAATGAAGGGTAGGAATTGAGAAGAGATTGGTCATGGCAGCCTAAGGGACTTCAAGAGCACTGGTGATGCTATATTTCCTATGCTTGTTAGTGAGGTCATGTTTTTAAAATAATTTTTATTATTTATATTATATATAGGTTATATATTTTTGTATATAAGAAATATGATAAATAGAAGGAAACATTGGCATAAGGAAAGCACTGCTTTGTGTTAAGGCCAACAGAGGAGGCAGATGTGCAGCAAACCTTTAAAATACCTGCTCGAATTCCCTACATGCACTTATTTTATCATATGTAACGTTATTAGCCATACACCTCTGCACGGCTACCTTGCTGGGGTGGCCTCATAAACATTTTCCTATGTTAATCCCACATGGAAATAGAAGATAAGAACTACATTTCCTCCAGCACGTACCTTAAACTGCCTCCAAATACTTTCGCTCTTTTGGTGGAAATAAATGTTTTCTACACTGCATGTCAAATTCTTATCTTTTGCAGTGTTCAAAAGGAAATGCTAAACTCTTTAGTCACTGTTATCAAAGTACTTAATGCATATGATATTTATGCCCTTTTAACTATAATCCTGAGAAATTTAATGGGTATTTTTTCCTGTTTATTTCTTTTGTCCATTTCTGAAGAAACCTCAGGCTTGAGTTGAATGATTCCAATCCATAGAAAGATAATGAAGAGTTCTTGTCTCTGAATAATGATGAGTAGTGAAATAATAACAAAAATGGTTATAACTGCTCATATTCTTGATAAGACTATAAGTATGCTATTGGAAGAGGCTTGCCATATTCTTCTTCTTCTAAGTAAAAGTGTAAAAGATACCCACAGACATTTCTTATCTGTATTTCTGTTTGTATTTATTTAGACTCAAAAGTCTAAACCAAAAATTCATTTTATCAGAGTTTGTTACAAATAGGTTTCCCTTATGAAAGTGGGGATTAGACTAGTGGTTTGGATTTAAGTTCACTATTTAAATTTTGTGCGTGTGTAGAAAGATGCATTCAAAATAATACTGTGTCACGTTCTCCCACCAGGTCATAAAGAGATGAAATTTTGGACATGGGTTTGCAAAGTCCTGGGACAGCTTTGTGTATATCACCAGGCAAAACATAAGTCTGATATTCCAAGCTATGCAAATCAGAGTTGACACGGGTTTTGGAATAAATTTATAAACCTGGTACTGTTAAAGGGGGGAATAAATGAGATTGCTGAAAAGTATTTTCACATTCCCCACAGTTTTAATATTCTGTATTTGGGAAAAATAATTCCTTAGAAATCTAGGGAATTCCACAAATCATATTTTTCCTGTATTTTTAAAAATCAGTTATCTATATGTCTAAAATTAATAATGAATCCTCATAATAAAAGCGAATGATTTTCTATAAGAGTTTTAGTTTCAGAGGTTTTCAATTGAAAAATGAAAAGATATGATAGTAAACACATGGCTTATTATTCTTGAGATAATACAATGTGCCAAGATGTAAAATTATCTCTACCTGAATTAGACATTTGGTATTAGAGAACACTTAAAGAAAGGAATATTAACACAAAATAGCTATCAAATAAAATCATTAAAAATTTGAATGAAAGCATAATAACTTTTTAGTCATTATTTTTAAAATAAAATTTTAACACACAAAGCTTTAATTGATCTCATCTGTAATCTAGATCTTTGATTTAAGACAAATATTCCAGACAAAAAATCTTGTATAGATGTTGGCTGAATTGTTAAGAGTACATATGAATGAATATCCAGATTGGGTGCTAGGGTACATGTTTTAAATAAGCTCATTTTATTTTGTAACAATGGAAATATTTTGCCTACTTGTCCTGATTTTGGTTTTGCCTTTTAAATTGATATTGTTTAGCTTATATTAGATTTTAGATCACTTTCTGATTTCATGCCAGCATATTTCACAACTGCATTCATATCATTTTTTCTCTTTGCATTTCTTCTTTAAAATATTTACACAGAGCTGCAGCTCCAGCAAACATTCAAACCCTGGAAAACAGGAGACAACAAACCAATGTTACTAGGATACTGCAACATTCCAAACCCTAAGACTCATGGATTGAAATTGCCAAACTAAGAGGTTGTTTGCTTCGGAAATTTTGTATTTCCTGAAACTCCATTCAAAAATTTATAGAAAATTGCATGCATAATTTTTAATTTTCATTTTATTTGTAAGAATGACTCACCATTAGTAGCAGAGTGGTACACAAACACAAATGTGACAACAGCTACAAAACAGGGTGGATGATGAGACTGTGACTGCTTCTCTCCAACAAGCTCCTATTCGGATTCAGAGACATGCTAGACTTCACCTTCCACTTAGTCATGTCAAAACATAAATTAAAACTTACGTTATAAGAGAAGAAAAAGAACTATGGTTTTCCTTGCTTTCTGAAAATATCCAGTTTACTGATATTTCTATTTAAATACTATTTTGAATGCCTTGTTAAATAAATTCATTTTATGATACTAGCCACTTTGCAGGTTATTTTTGCAGACTATATTTAATTAATCATAAATAGAATTAATTAATCATAAATAGAGATTTATGTTAAAGTTTTGAAATTTTCTGAGACTAAGCAGCTCTCTGTATTTTAACTGCTAGCAGCTGTGTTCATTGATTTTAATGATAAAATTTCAGTTATGTATGAGCTAGGTGATTGAGGTCTAAAGTCTCACAATCCTTTACATTTCACTACCTATTTAAAAAAAATTGCTGGATAATAAGAATGACATAGAACTTTAAATATTTCATGTAACTAAGTAATTACATTTCTTGTCATATCCATCACCCCTAAACATTTCCTCAGGACTTTGTTCCCTCCTCCCTGGGCCCCGGAACTACTGATACTCTTTCACTATTAATTAGTTTGCATTTTCAGAATTTTTATATAAACGGGATAATGGAATATGTACTTTTATCTGACTTCTTTTACTTAGTGTGATATTTTTGAGAGTCATAGATGCTATTTGAAGTATGAATAGTATATGCCTTTACATTTCTCTCTAGATAGTGATAAATTAATAAATGTAGAGTCATTAGTTAAATTACTTATACAATTTTGTTTAAAGACAAACAAAATCTTACATAAATTTCTCAGCTCTATAGACTTGAGAACTCACAAAGGGAAGGAAGTAATTTTAAAAGTTTTTTTTAATTAATAACTTGGGGGCGGGCCTGGAGACCTGGGTTCGCTTTCCAGAGCCTGCCCATACAAAAATTAATAATAATAACTTAGTGTAGACATTTCCTTCACTTGTGTAGACCTGAAAGGAGGGTCTGCCCACTAGGAATTCGGTTGCATCTTTCCAGTCCATGTGTAGCTTCTCTGACTTCTGTCCAACCACATCCATCACAAGCAAATAGACACTAAAACTGTACTTCAACTAAGTGAATGCACCGTTCTTGGCCTGAAGTTGATTGAACCAAGGATGGGTATTTCAGCAGGAGAGGGAAAACTCAAAGGCTTCCTCCAGCCAGAAAGAGTTTATCTTCCTTGCAGACCTGTGTAATAACTGAAATGTAATGTAGTCTCTGTAACGATGCCAGGTGAGGCCGGAGGGACCTTTACACTGAGGTCCTTGCGTTCTCCCTAAAGGAGCGTGGCCTGGGCCTTGACCTGTCAGCACGCGCTGAGAAGTGTGGCCAGGACTGGGTGTGCACCATGCAGTTTGGACATTGTCGTGAGATCATAATAATCTGATGGGTCAGGCCATGTGTTCTATTTTCCAGCTCAGATTTGAAGATTTTTTGAAACATAAAATTATTATCTAAAAATGGTTTAAAGAGCTTTTTCCTTTCACTATGGATTATCAAAGACTATCATAGAAAATTCCATATTTTGGGTTGCTGATAAAGACCACACATGATCCAATCAATTTGAATGACTGTTTATTAACTTCTCAGAAATCTTTAATTATTTCACTAAATCTACATAATTTCTGAGCAGTGTAGAGCAAGATTATTTTTTTTGTCAGGGAAAGAGACATACTGGCTTTATTTTGTTTACTGTTTTCTCAAAATATAATGTGATCACCACTTTTCAACATGAAGAAGTTAGAATTGTCATTGCTCAGATACCCCTGAAGATTGAGAGAATACTCAACTATGAGGGAGGAGGTGTAACTGAGAAGTTAAGATTTAAGCAATGATTGAGTGACTCATTATATAGATACTTCTTTTTAATCTCTAGTGTATTTGCATAGCCAGAAGGGAATGCCCAAAACTGTACAACTGTTTTCCAGCAGCCCTGACCCTCAACGACTGCACACCACGCACCTTTCATCTTTTGACTGTGTGATTATAGAAAACCTATGACCAACATACCATCCATCCAGTGTGTGGGCAGCTAAGCAGCAGACAAAACCATGCATGAAAATAGTAATGATAATAATATAGGTTGGGAATATGGGGGAAAATATTCCTACCTTAACTATGGACAATAGTCAATAGTACTACTTTAACAATCTTTCATCAATTGTAACACATTTAACTACTGTTTAAATAGTAAAATTACGAAGAAGTTCTAACATCAACTGTAACAGATTTTCCTTACCAATGCAAGTGTTGGTGGTGGGGAGGTGTATGAGGAGCCTATATTTTATGCATGATATTTCTGTGAACTCACAACATATATATATATGAGATTTATTATAAGAATTGGCTCGCAGAACTGTGGGGACTGGTGAGTCCTAATTCCAGTAGACCAGACTTCAAGCTGGAAACTCTGATAAAGCTATTGCTGAAGTTGAGTCTGAATTCCCCTAGGGAAGTTGGTTGACTGAAGTTGAGGCAGAGTTCTTTCTGATTTCAGAAATCTTTAGATCTGGCTTTTAACACCTCCAGCTGATTGGACAGGGAAAATTCTTGAGTTGCTAAGGTGATCTCCATTATTCATTTACAGTCAGCCAGACTTAGTAAACTGATTTAGATGTAAATCCATATGCAAAATACCCTCACAGTAATAATCAGTTTGGGTCTTGCTTAAACGAACAAACGGACACCATAATCTAGGCAGACTGATACATGAAATTAGTCAACACATCTCTAGATTAAAATATGGAATATCTCCAGAACTCCAGACACCTCCACCATGCCCCCTCCCACTCACTAACAACCCAAATGCAAACAACATAGTTCCTTCTAGTAACACAAAGTAATGGTGCCTGTTCTTAAGATTTATATAAATGGAATCATACGTATATACTATTTTTGTATCTGGCTTCTTCCATTCAATATCACGTTTCTGAAATATATTCTAAGTGTGGCATGTGTCTGTAATTATCCTTTTTCATTGCTACATCATTTTCCACTGTATGATCACACCACAATTTATTTATCTCATCCTTACCTTTGTTCTCACACAGAAGTTGAAATTTTAAAATATGGAGCATATCATCCTTTATCCTGCAGTCTAATTTAACTTAGTCTTATCCAAATCAACTTTTATTCATATTTCTAGTCAGAGTCTGATCACTTTTTTTTTCTTTTTTAGCATGGGCAGGTTCTGGGAACCAAACCCGGGTCTCTGGCTTGGCAGGAAAGAATTTTTGCCACTGAGCCACCATTGCACTGCCCCAGAATGTGGTCACTTTTTCAACTTTTTAAACAGTTGCTGTTTGGAGTAATGCTGACTTTCATAACTTCAGAGCTTTAACTCAGAGTCTCAGGTGTCACATACATACCTGGAGTTTCAGGAAATGACCAGGTTATACACAGATAGCTCAGTATCTCAGAATTTAGAAATAATAGTTACAACTCCTGAATACATGAGACATTGTAAGAGCTTACAATATATAACCCTTTACAATAAGCCCCACTCTGATAACCCATGCTCTATTTCAGTTCTCCAAGTTTGTATATTATAGGTGGCCCATATGGGTGAAGCATGATGAGATTTGTCTCTTTCTTTCTGCCATTTCATTCAACACATTCTCCTTAAGTTTCATTCACCTAGTTGCATGCCTCACAATTTCATTCCTTCTTGCAGCCACTCATGAACCATCCCTCATTTGTTATATATACCCTAAGGCCACCTTTGTCCAATGCAAATCGCAAATGCTGCCGCCATAAATACCAGTGTGTAAATGTCCACTCACGTCCCCTCTCTCAGTTCCTCCAGGTTTATACTTAGCAATGGGGTGGCCAGATCATATGGCAATCCCACCCCTAGCCTCCTGTGGACTACCACGCTGTCCTCCAAGGACCTGTCTATCTCAGCTTCCCCTCCAACAATGAATAGGTACGACTCTTTTTCCATATTTGCCCATGTATTTTGGAGCACTCTGGCTCAGTACATAAATATTTATGATTGTTATGTCTTCATGTTGAATTTTCCTTTTGTTAATACATAGTGTCCTTCTTTGTCTCTTTTAATTGCCTTAGATTTGAAGTCTAATTTGTCGGATATTAGTATCACTATCACTGCTCATTTCTAGTTGATTTTCCATAAAATATCTTTCCACAACCTTCCACTTTCAGCCTATTTTTGTCTTTGGGTCTAAAGTGAGTCTCCTGTAGACAGCATATAGATGGGTTCTCTTTTTAAATCCATTCTTCCAGTTTATGTCTTTTGATTGGGAAGTTTAATCTATTAACATTTAATATTATTACTGTAAAGGCACTACTTTCTTCTGCCATTTTATCTTTTGGATTTTTTATGTCATATCTAATTATTTTTCTCCTTTTACCTTTTCTGATGGTCTTCATTTCTACACTCTTCTCCAGACCTCCCTCTCCTATCTTTTCCTATCTGCCTTAGTGCTCCCTTCAGTACTTCTTGTACAGCCAGTCTCTTAGTAAGAAATTCTCTCAGTGAATGTTTGTCTGAAAATATTTTAATCTTCCCCTCATTTTTATGGACATTTTTTTGGGTATAGAATTTTGGGTTGGCAGTTTTTCTCTTTCAGAATCTTAAATATATTATATCACTGCCTTCTTGTGGTTTCTGCTGAGAAACCCACATGTAGTCTTATCAAGCTTCCCTTGCATATGATGGATTGCTTTTCTCTTGCTGTTTTCAATATTCTCTTTGTCTTTGACATCTGACAATCTGATTAATAACACTGTTTTCACTCTTTTATCTAGGGTTTTCTTGCTGAATCATTTTTTCTTCTGTTTATTTTTGATTTGTTTGTTTCTGACATTCAGTTCAACTTAGTCTAGACCTCTAGCATAGATTTTGTTTAACTGATCAGAATTTTTCAGTTCTTGTTTTTTTATTTTTTGCCCTGATTTTTTTTTTTCAGAGGGCCTCTTCAGGTATTATCAACCCCAGTCAGATTTTCCCACATCAGAAAGACCCATGTCTCATGAGGAGAGTAGCCAGCATCAGTTTTCCCTGAGGGTAACCTAGCAGGTTGTCAGACTTTCCGATAAAGCTTCTAGACTCTGTGCTTTTCCTGTCCTGCTTAGCATATGGCACTTGTCAGCCTGCAGCTCTCCACTGGCATAAAGTGATACAGTGCCTTGAATTTCAGCAGTCTTTCCCTGCCAGTGGTGTGGTAGAAACAGAGACAGAGGTAGTAGGTGGGTTTTGATTGCTTTTGTTTTCCAGTCCCTGGAGCCTGAATTCCCTGAAGAAGGGCATCCATTTGAGCTGGGTCCTGCCCCTTTTCTCAGAGAAGATATGCCCTTTAGGGAATTAACCCTTTCACCTTACTAGTTACTTTGTTTCTTAGACATGCCTTAATTCTGCCCTTGCCTGGGGCAGTGCTGGAGCCTAAGAGTGCTTGCAGTTCTACGTATTGAGCTGTTAACAAGTAAAATAAAAAGCAAAAAGGCTTTTCAGAACTGGACCCCACACTCCCCAGGTTTGCCAATCAAGAGCTGGAGTTGGTACATAGCTCTATGTATCCCCAGGATCTATGTGCCCCCTTTTCTTGGACTCCAGCCCTTTTCTGGTATTTTTTGCTGTCCAACTCAAAAAAACCTTTGGTTTTGGTTTTGTTTTATTCTGTCAGCCCTGCACCTTCTCTGCTGGGGCAAAAACTCCTGGTTCCTTTGATGCTTACTCCAGGTTTCTCTGTGCTCAGGGCCTGTTTTTGGTAGTCAGAGTTTCTTAATTCCACAATTGGAGCTTGGTTGAGCTAAGCCCTTTCTGCTGGTAAAGTCTGTTTCCTTTCCCCTCTGGGAATCAGCCTGCCATGCCCATGGGGGAGGGGCACCAGCCTCTGCAGCTCGGGAGACTTATATTTCTGTGTGGGAATCCCTGCTGTTCCACCCATTCCTGACTGGTGTCACTGTGTCCAGTCACTGATGTCCCCCAGAAATTGTTCCATACAGTTCCTGGCTATTTACTAACTGCTCTGGAGGACAAACTAAATTCCACACCTCACTATTGCCTTGTAATCTTTTGCTGCAAACTGGACATTTTAATATTTTAATGTGTTATCTCTCAAATGTAGTCTCTGAGGTTTCTGTTCCTTAAGCTAGTATATGGCTAGTGTTATTGTGAAGATTTCCTTGAATGCCAGGAACTAACAAAAAGAGAAAAAAAGAAAACTCCTTTCCCAGTCTTTACAGATTGTTCTGTGGCAGGGCTCCCCATTGGAGCTTAGCTGGCCTAACAATGAATCTAGAGTACAGATTGATGTGAAAGTGTACCATCTTTTCTGAGCATGTGTATTATCCTGGGCATGTGTTTGTAGTCTTAAGAATTCTCCCATTACATGGAGCCCAGTATCCCTTTTCCCTTACGAAAAAGCCTAGAGCAAATAGGCTATAACTAGCCCCAGGTATTATATGTATATATTAAAATTAGTAGCCTCTTGCCCCATGCAGCTGTTATTTGATTGTTTTCTACTGTATATTAGCTCCATTGTGGGTTGCTTCTGGGTGCTGGGCAAGCTCTGGGATGGCAAGCCTCGGTGAGTGTCGTGACTCAGTCCTTCTGGCTGCCCCCAGAACCCTAGACAGACGGGCACTGATGTACATGCTCCCTAGGCTATGCATGGGTGATCCATCCTAAACCAAGACCAGGCATCAGCGTCATGATCATCATCCTGCCTCAAGCTGGGGAAGGGGTGGGAAAGGTCCAGCAATGACATCATAAGACTTTCCTGCCATCTCTAAGTTACTCTTTTCCTGATTCAGACTCGCACAGTTGCTGCCAGCCTTTTACTGTTTTTTTGAGCTCTGAGTCATATGGTTCTCTCTGGTTTTGCTTGTTGTTTAAACATTCTGTAGGATCCTAGAGTGTCTCACTGCCATCCTATGTTCACATTCCATTATAACAGGTTTTAATAAGATTTCAATTCTGCTGCCACGAGATTAAATTGATAGGTGATGTTGTAGGTTCAAATGTAGCGCTACATAAAGATGGTAAAGTCAGAACTTCCTGTAGCTGTGAAGGTGACCTGATTTGGAAATAAGGTCTTTACTGATACAACCAAGTTGAGATAAGGTCATACAGGACTAGAGTGGACTCCAATCCAATGTGACTGGTGTCACTATAAGAAGGAGAAAAGGTGAACACAGAGACACCAACCTAGAGAAAAGACAAGTATGCGAAGACAGGGTCAGAGACTGGAGCGATCCTGTCACCAGCCAAAGGTTACCTGGGCCTACCAACGGCTGGAAGGCTTGGGGAATATGGCGCTACCAGCACCCTGATTTCAGACCTCTAGCTTCCAGAACTCTGAGCGAATAAATTTATTTTGTTTTAAGCCACCAAATTTGTGGTACTTTGGAAACCAAGACACACAGCATGGGAAGGAGTGGAGAAAACAGTTATGGGATTAATGCAATAATCCAAACAAACAATGGCTGAAGCTTGTACCACAGTGGTAGAAGTGGAGGCAGTAAGAAGCAATCAACTTGTAAAAATATTTTGATGGTAAAACTAAAAGAATTTTCTGATGAGACAGATGTGAGGTTTGAGAAGGAAATGGGAGCTAAGGATTACTTCAAAATGTCTGGCTTCAGCAACGGGAAGGATTGAATGTTCATTTACTAATATTGGAAAAATTATGAAAGAGTAAACTTGATGTCAGCAGCTTGGTTTTGAGCTTGCTGTGTTGGTGATGTTTTTTGAAGACTTCCAAGGGGAGAAGTTAAGTTGGTTGTTGGATTTACAAGTCTAGAATTCAATGTGTGATCTGGACTGGAGACATAGGTTTGGGAATGTCATGCATGCATAGGTTATTTAAAACCCAGAGACCCGCTAATATCACCCGAGTAAAGGGAAGAGAAGCAGTTCAGTGACTGAGCAGTGGGGGACACCACAGTTTGATGAACTGCATTCTACTTCCTTCATGCTATTAATCCCCCATCATTTGCAGGTATTTTTCTAATAGCAGTGAGAGGTTGAGCATCTCCCGTTTTAACATACTTCAATAATAAGGTAGGAAACAATCTACTAAAGAGTTGTGTGTTTCCTTTTAATGATTTCAAATGTTTTGATGAGTGCAGAAATTAAACCCATGCTACTTTTAAACATGGTTTCTTTGATCCTGTATTTGTGCAATCAATCAAGTTTTGGATCCAAACCTAAGACTTTACTATAATGCCTATTACTTTTAATTCTCCCAGATTCAGATTTTATAATTTCACCCTTTAGATGCTTGTTTAGATCCGAATTCTTCCTTCCCACAAATTTTACACATTCCTCTTGTTCTAGTTAATATATAAATTATTATATAATTTATATAATAAACATTTGGATAAACATCTGGAAGTCTTATTAATGGATATTGACTTAGATATTAAAGCAAACACTTTTTAATGAAATTTTTTGTAATAAGAGTTGAGCCAGTATATCTCAAAGAAGCACATTTTCCTCTCTCCATGCCTCACTCTCTTTCCATCCCCGTTCCCCAAAGCGCTTGCCTGATTCAATTAGGAAGAGAGCCGTGTAGTAACTGGTAGTCTCGCAGCCCTGTCCATGCAGCCTGAAGGCGCTATGGGGTTTGGCTGCCTCCTAAGGGTCCACAGTCGGTGGGGTGGGGGCGGGGCTAGAGGAGGAATAGGCTGGATTGGAAAAATCTCTCTCCTCCTGGTTTCTTTGACAAAGGCAGCCTCTAGTTTGGTGAAGAATGTGTTTCAATTGCATTTAAGGAGTATTTTAATTTAATTGTTAGAGAAATATAGTTCATGGGAATTCCACAGCTCACGGGAATTGCATAGTTAAGCATAGTAGAGAACACACGCACAAATGAAAATAGAAAGTTTATTATTTTATTTTCAGCCTCCCAAAATATGGCATAGGTGAGCACGATATCAATAACCTTTTCAATTTCAAGTCTTTGCCTTTAACAAAATGGAAGTAAAAGACAGTGAGAAGCACAGTATATAAATTGGCTTACGTTAGAAATGTTATATATGACATTAGAAAGCCCTTGGTGATTTGCAATTAAGCTAAGACATGCTTAGTTTTGATTTTCTAATCAGTGAATTTTCTATTTGCTGAGAGTAAAAAATGTAACTCCTCTTCAGTATAAAATAAGAAATATTAAGTATTCATTAGTCTTTGGAAATAACAAATCAGCCTATGATTTCCATGAGTTGACAGACACCTATGGTGCAGTTTATGAAGCTTGCCTAATCCAGCCACTGTTCTCTGTGGGTTTTAATAATCAAATGTGGGGACATAAACTTTGAAAATTTCTTGTTCTTATAGACATAACCCATAAAATTGAAACCATCCTAGAAAATTTAAGAAACTGTAAATAATAAAAGTTATTACCATGATCAATACACTAAACAACCCAAGTATTGGAAATAGGGGTTTATTTTCACTAAAAGCAAAAAAAAAAAAAGTGATAATGAGTGAAGGAATGTTAGCTAAATCAAAATACAAATGTTGTCGAAATATTTCTAATTTTTTTCTGTTAAAAAGATGTCTCCTGATTTATTGTCTTCAGAAACTCTTTGATTCTAAATCAGTGAATTATTTCAACACATAATGTAAAATAATTATGAGATAGGAGGTTAGTTAACAGTTATTATTTATAGTTAGAATGATCTATGAACCCAGAAACCTGTTCCTAAGTTCTCAGCTTGCCATAAAACTCATGTGTAAATTTAACCAAATAACCTCTGCCTCTTCAGTTTGTTAGTGACAAAATAATATTGTCCCTGCCTGCTTATAACATAATGACAAGATAAATTCTCAAAACATGAGCACCTTTATAGCAATTTTCACAGATTGGACAAGATGGTTATTCTACTGTACAATTAAGAATCACTTTGTCTTCTAGGCAACCAAATTTATTATAACTCACTGCAGTTGTATTGCCTTTTTCTTTCCATCAAGCATTAATGAAGAACTAAATTGCTTTCCTGTAACCCCAATAAACATTAATTTAAAGATTTATCTAGAATACAGTATATTAAATTTAGGGCATATTATCAGAACTCTGGTGATATTGATGTCAGGGTGTGAACTCTGGCTGCTCATGGAGGAGGGGTGAAATACCTGTGACAGAACAGTGTTAGTTGTTGAACCCTTAGCACATTTATTTAGAGTATATTTAGAAAATAAGCTGACCATGTGAAGTCAAACTCATTTCAATAGCTCCAAGGCAATCAGATAAGAAAGCTAGATATTTTAAATCATGGATCTAATTAGTCTATTTGAATCTCATTAACAGGAATTAGAACACTAGAAACATGACAAAACAAATTCGTTAAAAAAGTAAAAGTATTTGTTTAGCTTTTATCCTATTTGGGGCTGGTTTTCTTCAGAAGCTGAATAGGTATTTTTTTTACTAGTTCAATTGTTGTAGAGGAATTAAGAAGCACAAGAAGAAAAAAAGTGCACGTTCAATGAATAGGTCCTAAATAACAAGGAAAGGATATCTGGGGATTTGGGCACATGAACTTCCTTGTCACCGTTTCTTTATGCATTGTCCTGTGAAAACGTTTAGGTTGGTCCTTTGCAGCCCCAGCCACCTTCTTCTGGCGCCCACGGGGGGAACAGCCATTCCTAGCTGAAGGACAAGGTCAGTTTTCCTTTTGCAACATTAATGTGCACCGCCCAAGTGGCTTCAGTCACATCTTATGTTCGATGTTTTTCATTTTGGAAGATTTCTATAATAAAAAAAAGGATAATAATAAGGGGTCATCAGAAATGTGTACCAGGAAGGAAACCGTCTCCTTTCAAATACTGTTTATAGAACACCCACAGGCATATATGATTTTAAAGAAATAACTGGGAACAAAGTATAAAGAGCCAAAGAAAGAAAAATGTAAATTCTTCAAAAGCAAGGTAGCTATTTCTAAGAGATGGAAGATAATACCCTTAAATATGTACGGTGTTTTTCAGTTTATAAAATGCTGTACTTTGCACTTTTTGCCCTTTTATTTTGTCTATTGTATAGGTAATGGGATATAGGAAAGTGAGGTCACAGTTAAGTTGGGAGACGTGCCCAGCAATCACACAGCTAGAAAGGACTGAAGCTGTTTGGAATCTGAAAATATCTGACTCCAGGCCCCATACACTTCAGCTATAGTAGGGCCTACAGAGAAGGGAGCAAACTTGGTGGAATTCTACAGAGCTCCAAAGGACAGAAGGGGTACTAATAAATGTTAACTAAGAAAAAGCAGCAAGTCTCAAGTATCAGCTGTACAATCTAGAGCTTCTAATCAACGTATGTGCAAACGTCATAATAACACAACACTATATCAAGCTCTCAGGTGAAGCCAGATTTATTGCAAATAGGCATCCTGTTTGTCTTCAGGCAAGTAGGAATTCTGTCTTCATCATTTTCCGTAAGGGCTGTGAAGAGTATGAGTGATAGGGGTTAAAAAACAAGCCAACACAACACTAACAGCAAGCGCCACAGGGCTCAGGAAGTACAGAAAAGCAGCCACGCTCTCAGCACCCCATTGCGTGAGAGATGCGTTAAGCCAAACTGGAGCTTCCTCTGAGGCTCACACCCCAGCACTCACTGGCTGTAATTTCCTTCTGTCTTTCCTTCCTTCTTTCCTACCTTTTTTCTTTCCTTTGTTCCTCCTTTTTTCTGCTACAGACTAGCTCTACGACCTTAACAGTCTATTCTAGCTGTTCTGCCTCATTGTCTCCTCTTTAAGAAAAGGAGGGGGATATAATAATGTCCATTTTATAGGGTTGTTACAAAGATTAAATGAGTTAATAAATGTAAAGAGCCTAAAACTGTCTCACCACCTGTTAGCTATGTTTATTATGTGTGCGGAGTACAAAGACAAAATTTATGGTTTTCTGAGCTCTGATGAGCTCGTAGAGATGTGTCAAAACAGAAAAAGCAGCATTTCCTCAGGCATCCTGCAAACCTCCTCTAACAGCCTGAATATGTTTATCTCTGTTAATGTCCCCCCACCAGGGCTCCTAAGGATGGGAGGGGGCTGGGGGGTTGCTGGTCTTGGCGGGGAAACAGCCTGGAGTCCGTCCTCTCCTTGATTTCACTCCCTCTGCTCATGATCCCCTATTCCCAACCGTACTTTCGAGTTTTAGGTCTTACTTTGGGAACAGGAAAGCACACACTGTAGAAGATACATTATGGATGAAATAACACAGATTTTTAGGCAGTAGGCCCAGATTTAATTCCCACTTCTATCACTAACTATCTTTGAGACTTTATCTGCAAAAGGAGATAACAATATTTCTCCCTCTGAGTGTCACTTTTATCCAGGGCAAGGGAAGTGAGAGCAAATGGAATAGATCTATCGTAGTGCAGATAAACAGAATCTGAAAGCCTAAGTGTGATTCCTGAGTCTGCATTTTCCTGGCTATGTGTCTTGAGGAATCTAAACGATATTTCCTTATCAAGTGAATGTGTTTTGATAATAATAATCGATAATGATCATGGAGTTAAGGACCCATCAAATGAAATCATGGATCTGAAAGTGCTTCATAAAATGGGAAATGCTAGAGGAACATTACTTGCTATTACCATCTCATATAATTCACATAAAATTATTAAAGGCTCGAATTTGAAAGTTCAATCTGTCATCTAAACACTTAATCTTCTTCCCTTGTCAATAAGCTGATAGCACATACTGAAGCAGAAGAACAGGAGGTAGGAAATTAGAATAATGAGATTATCTCAAAATAAAATAGTAGGATTTTTAAAACCTAGTTTTGGAAGGGACCTTGAAAGTCATTCTGCCTCACCTGCTCCATCCTTCACCCAGTGCAGGGGAGCTTTAAATACAGCCACGCTCTATGGGGCAGAGCAGATTTCACACTGAATAGAAACTGTGTTCATTATCACAATCAGCTCCTTCGAGATCAAGCCGAACACGTCATGCTCAGTTGGATAGGCATAGAATTTAGTTTTGTCTTTTTTTCTTTAGAAAATATGAGCTGAAGAAGTATCCTTCAATAGTCAACATCTGCATCTTTGTAAGAATAACACATTGTTCAATCCACAAAATGAAGTTTTACATATATAAAATTAGACTAACTCTTTGGAACAGAGGATAAAAAATGACCATTCTCTCCCATTGCAGAAGAATCAAATTCAACTGTACCTAAAACTGTATCACACTCTTATGAAGCCGATGCTTCCTAAGCCATGAAGGTGAACCAAGGCTCCTCACTGCCCAGCTGTCTCCTCTCAGGACTTACGTACCAGCCCCTAGAGGTGCCCCACCAGCAGTGCAGGGGGAACGGGCAGCAAGCTTTAGGAGCCAGCTTGACTGTCAGCCATGGCTTCCTGGAAGTTCTTGTGAACATTTCCTGCTGGCTTTACATCAGGGTTTTTGTATCTGGACCCATCCTCTGGTTTCTTTTCTATATCACCAAATAGAGAAAAGAGATTTTGCCAGCCTAGAGGATGGAGACACCCTGCAGTTTTTGAAACTTCTTGGAGGCCAGTATAGTGAGAGCTGGAGGTGGCAGTGGTGTGGAAGGCAACTCTGGGGACTCTACGGATGGGGGTTACATGTCTGCTGATGTGCTGAGAGAAGGCAGCACAGGACATGGGCAGAACAGATGGACTAGTGAGGAGGGCATGCAAGGTCCAGGCCACAGATGATGCTGGCTTGGAACAGTTAATAGATTCCAGGGTTTAAAGAAAATGGTAAAATTCTGGATATGATTTGAAGATAAAAGACAATAGTTTTTGCTGATGAACTGGATGTGAAAAGCAAGGAGAGAAAGGTGCACAATTCTTCTGCATTACTTTTCCACGTGTGGCTCACTGAATCACTGCAACAGAATCATCCAAGAAATGTATTGAAAGAGACTCTTACTTCTGGTCTTAGAACTTCTGAATCTAGAGCACAGCCAGCAAACATTTTGTCTAAAGGGCCAGGCTTGGCAGGCCACGTGCTTTCTGTCACAACTGCTCAGCTCTGCTGGTATGCCGTGAAAGCAGTCATAGACGATACGTCAATGAGTAAACAGAGCTGTGCTCAAATAAAACTTATTCATAGGCAGTAAAATTTGAATTTCATATAATTTTCACATCAGAAAGTATTATTATGCTTTTTACTTTGGTTCAACTATTTAAAAATGAAAAACAAATATTCTTTGCTCATTGGCTTTTTGATTATAAGCAGCAGTGGAACAGATTTGGCCCATAGGTTGCAGCTGCCAACCTTACTCTAGAGAGCAGATTTCAAGAATATGCATTTTTAAGTTTTTAATTATTATTAGAAAAGGTGTGGGTTTACAGAGCAATCATAGATAAAATACAGGATTCTCATACTCCACATTATTAACACCTTGCAATGGTGTGACACATTTGTTACGATTGATGAAAGCACATTTTTATGCTTACACTATTAGCTGAAGTCCATGTTTAACTTAGGGTTCACTGTTTGTATAGCGCAGTTCCATGGACTTTTTAAATTTTTTATTCTACTACCATATATGCAACCGAACGTTTCCCCTTTCAACCACATTCCGATATATGATTCAGTGCCATTAACTGCATTTCCAACGCATTCTGCCATCACCACCATCCTCTACCAAAACAATTCCATCATTTCAAGTAGGAACTCTGCAAATTTTAAGCCTCAACTCTCCAATCCCTATCCCCACCCTGTCCCCTGGTAACCTACATTCTAGATTCTGACTCTGTGTTTGCTTATTGTGATTATTTCTTATCAGTGAAATGATACGATATGTGTCCTTTTGAGTCTGGCTTATTTCGCTCAACAAGAGGTTATCAAGTGTCATCCAGGTTGTTGCATGTATCAGAACTTCCTTCTTTTTATGGCTGAATAATATTCCATTGTATCTGCATACCATATTTTGTTTATCCATTCATTCGTTTTTGGACATTTGGGTTCCTTCCATCTTTGGGCTATTGTGAGTATTGCCACCATGAACGTCAGTGTGCAAATATCTGTCTTAGTCCCTTCTTCTGATTCTTTGGGGTTATACCCAGTAGAGACATTGCCAGGCCATATAATAATTCTATACTTAACTTTCTAAGGGACCGCCAAGCTGTCTTCCACGGTAGCTGCACCACATTCCATACCCACCAACTATGCACAATGCATGAGGGTTTCTGTTTCTCTGCATCTTCTCCAACATTTGTAATTCTCCACGTTTTAAATCTAGTCATTCTAGTGGGTGTAAAATGGTATTTCACTATGGTTTAGATTTAAACGTCCCTGACAGTTGATGATGTTGAGCATCTGTTCATCTGTATATCTTCTTTGAGATTTATCTGTCTTTTGCCCATTTTTTAATTGAGTTGTTTGTCTTTTTGTTCTTAATTTGAAGGATTTCTTTATATACTTATATATTTGGGATATATCTGGGATATTTCTTTATATATTTGGGATATTAAACTTTTGTCAGAAATGTAGTTTCCAAATATTTTCTTCCATTGTATAGGCTGTCATTTTACTTTCATGATGAAGTTCTTTGAGGTGCAAAAAAATTTCATTTGGTTGAAATCACATTTATCTACTTTTCCTTTTGTTGTCTGTGCTTTGGGTATAAAGCCTCTAAGAAACCATAGTTTAGTACAACATCCTGTAGATGCGTCACTACATTTTCTTCTAGAAGTTTGATAGTTCTAGATCTTATATTGAAGTCTTTGACCCATTTTGAATAGATATTTGTATAAGGTGAGAGGTATGGATCCTCTTTATTTCTTTTGCAAATGGAAATCCACTTTTTCCAGCGCCATTTGTTGAAGAAACTGTTCTTTCCCAATTGAGTGGTCTTTCCCACTTGAGAAAAATTAATTAACCATAAATGCGAGGGTTGATTTCTAACCTCTTAGTTTTATCCCACTGGTCTATACATTCGCTCTTATTCCAGGACCATGATATTTTTAGTGCCATGGTTTTGTAATAAGTTTGAAGATCAGGAAGTATGAGCCCTGCAAAATCATTCTTCCTTTTGAAGATGTTTTTGGCTATTTAGTGCCCTTTACCACTTACATATAAATTTGATGATTGGCTTTTCCATTTCTGCAAAAATGATTGTTGGAAATCTGATTGAGATTGATGTCAATTTATAAATTTTTAGGGTAGGATTGATATTTTAACAAGGTTTAGTCTTCTACCTTTCTTTTGGTTACTACTTGTGTGGTATGTATTGTTTCCATCCTTTCACTTTCACCCTACTTTTGTTTTGAATTTAAGGTTAAGTCTCTTGCAGATAGCATACAGTTGGGTCATGCTTTTTTAGCCATTCTGCCAACTTCTGCCTTTTGACTGTTGCATTAACCCATTTACATTTAAAGCCATTACTGATAATACAGGGCTTTTGTTTTAGTTCTGAGACTGCTTAAAGCAGACACCATGAAATGGTTTGCTTAAACAATGGGAATTTATTGGTTTACAAACAATTTTGAGGTCATGAAAATGTCCAAATAAGGCATCATTAAGGTGATGCTTTTTTCCCAATGACAGACAGCCACCAATCCTTGCTTCCTCTGCCACATGGCAAGGCACCCATACGGCAGCATCTGCTGGCCTCTCCCTTCTCTTCTGGGTTTCATGATTTCAGCTTCTTGCTTCCACAGCTTTCCCTCTCTTTCTCTCTCAGTATTCATTCTATTTATAAAGGACTCCAGTAATAGGATTAAGACCCCACTCTGAATAAAGTAGTCTCATCAAAAGGTCCTACTTCACAATAGGTTTACAACCAGAAGAATGGGTTACATTTAAGAATACGTTTTTTTCCTGGGGTACAAACAGCTTCATTACACCACAAATTTCTTCTGCCATTTTGCTATTTAGCCATTGTAACTCTTACACCTTTTTTGGTTCTCAATTCTTCTGTTTATGCCTACATTTGTATTTATTTGATTTTTGGGTGTCGTACCATATTGAGTGCCTTCTCTTTTCTATTTGGATATATTTTCATACATTTTTCTTGCCATTACCTTGAGGTCAAAACTTTAACCATCCTAAATGCAGAACAATCGTATTAGGTTTGATACCAACTTGACTTCAACAGCATACACATATGCTCTTCCTATCCCCCTCCATTCCCCCACCTTCTACTTTGTATTTGTTGGCACTTAGTCTTTGTATATTGTATGTCCAAAACCATCGACTTATCATTGGTTTTATGCATTTGCATTTTAGCATCTGTAGGAAGTAAAAAGTGAAGTTATACCAAACAATGCCAATTAATAAATACTGGAGTGTATAATTGCCATGCTTACCTCCATCACAGGTCTTTATTTCTTAGTGCTTTTTTTGAACCATTGTCTAATGTTCCTTCCTTTACGTCTGAAGAACTCCATTTAGTATTGCTTGTACATCAGAACTAGTGGTGATGGAACCCTCAGCTTTTGCTTATTTGTGAATTTCTTAATCTCACCCTCAATTTTGAAAGAAAGTTTCATGGGATATAGCATTCTTGTGCGGCAGTTGTTTTCTTTCAGCACTTTAAGTATTTCCACCCACTGTTTTTTGCTGTCAGATTTCTGATGGGCAGTGGGTCTAACTGGGACTCCCTAGTACATTTCATGTTGTTTTTCCCTTCAGCTTTCAGAACTCTCTTCTTGACTTTTGCATTTGATCAATATATGACATAGATTATTTTTCTTCATTAAGAAAAATGTGCTTGTGGTCTTTGGGTTCTTGGATGTGCATATCTATATCTTTTGCTAAGTTTGGGAAGTTACCAGTCATTATTTCTTTGAACATTTCTTTGGTCCCTTTCTGGAACTCATGTAATGCATATATTGGCATGCTTGATGATGTCCCAGAGGTTTCTTAGGCTGTTTTTGCTTTTAATAATTTTTTTTTCTGCTCCTTAGCTGATTCCTTTCCAGTGTCTTGTCTTGAGTTCACTTTCTTCTGCTAGCTCCAAAGTGCTCTTGAAAGCCTCAAGCAGTTTTCATTTTGTTCCTTGTGGTCTTCAACTCAAATAGTTGTTTGTTACTGTTCTTAAATTTCTACCTCTTTACTAAGATTCTAATGTTGCTCGTTCATTCTTTCCCTGATATTCTTTAATCCCTTCTCTGTATTTTCCCTCATCTCCTCGAGCATTTTTAGGATCACTTTTTTGAACTCTTTATTCTTCCTCATTGATGTTTTCTGATTTTTTTTCTTCTTCTGGATGGATCATCATTCCCTATTTCTTTGTTTGCATACATTTAAACTTCACAAATGTTAAGTCTGGGATTTATTCCCTGAGATACCTGTTTCTTGATTTGTAACCAGCTGTGGATAAGACCAAGATTTTCTTGAGCTTTACCACTCTTATCAGGAAGGTCTACCCAAGGCAAATGCGAGTGCACAGTTCTCCCTGTCTTCTATGGGCTTTGTCTGTCCTGGACTTGTGCTTGGTGGTTGTTTTGGAGTTCCCCTGTTCACAGAAGTCTGACTGCTCCCTCTAGTTCCCAGGTGACAGACCTCTACCTCTGGAATGTTTAAAGTGGCAAAGCAGCTTGAAACAGTGAGCTCCTTTCACTGTTTCAAGCTGCTTTCGCCTGGAGAACAAATTGGGTGAGTGGGCACATTGGAGAGTAATTTCCCAAGTCAGTCTTTCCTAGGGTAAACAGGGCCAGGGACTCAGAAGAGGTACACAGTCCAGTTCCAAACTGTCATGGGGAGGGGAACAGAACGGGTTCCTTGAATTTCTTCCTCAATTCCCAAAGCTGAGCTTTCTTGACTTATCCAGCAAATGTGCTTCTTGTACTTGGCCTCTGCAGATCTGAATCTCTGTAAATCTCTGTCAGACCTTTGTCTATAGCAGGTTGGGACAATGGCTGCCCTCAGAACTCGGTGCCCAGGGATCCAGAGTTCCTAATCAAAGGCCATGACTAGCAATCAGCCATGTCCAACCCTGGTCTGGGGAAGAGGATTTTTGCATCTCTGTCATTAACACTCTGGCCAGGGGCTGGAGCCTTTGGGGGCCTTCCGTGAGTGTGAGGGTGAGCATTGATGATGCGCTTCAGGGAAAGCAGTTCACTAGTCTTTCCCATAATTCACCAGCTTCTTCCTTCTGCTCTTCCCTAGATGCTGTGAAGAGCTCTACTAACCTCCAGCGTTTCAAAATATTTGTTTCAGACAGTTCCTGATGGCTTAATAGTTCTGGTGAAAGGATTGAATTCTGGAGCTTCCTTCTCCACCATTTCCCCACAATCCTCTCTAGGAATGCGTATTTTAACCTGTTTCTTCAGTGGTTTATTTTTATGTCCAAGAAATTAGAGAATTACATCATCTGCTCCTTCTTGCTTTGCTTATCTTAGTTTATTGGTCAGAATAAAGATGCACTTCTTGAATGAACTAAGAACCAGAATTGGTTTGGAATAATTGATTTAAGAACATTTGTCACCTACCACAAAGAAAACAGTTTAGGAGGAAGAGAAAAAGGAAAAGAAATGATGAAATTAAAAGTTATTTGTGAAGAAAACTAGAGAACTGGAGAGAGGCTCAGAGTTTATAATTTAAAATCAATCTCCATCCTTTAAAACATTGATTCACCATTAAAAAGATCCATCAATGGTCTGCAAATGACTCTAAAAAGATCAAAGACAGAGGTCGTCACACAGTCCTGGTTGATGCTGTGTTCTACCCAACTTAAGACTGCCGATGGTCTTAAGAAAAACACTATTTGATAGAGGGAAGGCTGCCATCTCCCGTGAGCTGGGGGATGGGCACACAGCTGGCTCTGGCTTGCAGCGGCATTGCCTAGTAGCCTGGGGTAACAGGTCTGCATCCAGGCATCTCTTTATTTTATCTCCCAACGCTGCAGTTGCTCTTTCTTTCAAGAGCTGTAATACAAACATCAAGTAATAGGTGGGAATTAAAAAAGAGTTAATTTACTTAAAGTAGACTAATTCATTATTGTATTATCAAAATAGTGATCATTCTGGGTTTAAAAAACAGTTTATTTTATTTCTTCATCTAGTAAGCATTTCTCGACTTTGTCTTTGTTTTGTTTCCGTGTTATTGCCTTCTTTGTTTGTCCCTGAGACTAAATCAAATACTTGCAGAGGAAAATTTTTTGTTTTAAATAACACAAATGAGATTTCAAGACTTAGTAAATAGATTAAAACTATTAACAAATAGCTTCTGGATGTTTTTAAGAAATTATTTCTTTGGAAAAGTAATAAGTTCATCAGCTTCAACAAGTACAATGAAAAATGTAATACTGGGGTGGTGGTTGGGAGGTTTGATGGACCCCAGAAATGTATGTTCTCAAAGTTAATCCATGCCCGTGGGTGTGCACGCATTGCAAGTAGGGTCTTTTGGTGAGCAGGATTTTAGGTTAAGGTGTGACCCACCTCATGCAGGCAGGTCTTAATCCTCTTACAAGAGTCTTTTATAAAAGAATGAAACTCAGGCAGAAAAAGTCACAGAAGCTGAGAGAGAAAAATATAGAAACAGAGAGGAAGCCACTGAAGCCAGAAGCTGGAAGCAACAAAGCTCAGAAAAGACCAGCAGATGCTGCCATATGCCTTCCCATCTGACAGAGGAGTCCAGGATTGCCTACAGCCTGTCTTCAGGATGAAGGCATCAAGCTGATGCCTTGACTTGGACATTTTCATGGCCTCCGAACTGTCAGCTTCCCATTGGTAAAGGCCAGCCTGTTTCTGGTGTACTGCATTTTGGAAGCTTTAGCATTTTAAAACAATTGGTAATGATGAGAAGAGAAAAGGAATGGAGGTAAGACAAGATTTCAAATTGGCCATCTCAATAATAGGACGTGGTCTAAGGACGAAGGACTCAACACCTAAGAGCTGAAAGATATTTTCCTTGAAACTTAAATAGACTCCTTCATAAACCAACAGGATATATAGGATTAATATTTTGGAACAATAGTCAACATGCAGCAAGTGCTAAAAAAAATAGAGGTTGATTGAGCTGTATAGTAAAAATAAGTTTTCCAGTATACACCTTGCACCAGTCTCAGAGAAAACCAAGTGAGGAAGATATTTCTATCCTCATTTTATAGATGAGAAAACAAAGCAAAAAGAGATTAAGTGATCTTCTTCCAGTGATATTTTTGAATTAGAATTTGGTCTTGGGTCTGTCGATTGTAAAGCTGGCACACTTCCATACACCCCACCGCCCTCCAAACAATTTCCCCAGTGGCTCCTCTTCCTGCTCAGCCACAGATGGGGAGAGTGGAGTAAAAAGGAAGGTTGGGTTTCTTCGCCTATATAACCGTTTTTCCCTTTCAATATAGTATATGGTTTTGCTTTATAATTAACATTCTGCTGATGAGATCTCCCATTGGTGAAAGCTGGCAAGTAAGATTTTCCTTGAAGAGCAAGCACTGCAGGAAATAAATTAATCTCTGGGGAAGAAGTAGGGCAAAGCTGTCAGTGCTCACACAACTGCCTAATAAGAGATGATATTTCAGAATTGTTCAAAGAATGAAATGACTGTGGGTTCTCCTTCCAGCAAATTCTTAAACCTTTAAGCCTTTTTGAGAAGGAGGAAATAGGTTGCTATAAAATAAAGAGCAATCTCATAACATTTTACTTTAGCCTGTCAATACTTTCGGACTAAGAAAGTATCCTCTGGAAATGCAAGGACAGTTCTACTAATATCATTATTTTGTTTGTATTATGGGAAATCTGCACTGATGTCAAATAGAAAGATGAGAGATTTACCAGATTTTTTTATTGCCTATTTGAGATTGTTCAGTATTCCAAATGACAGGTTTTTTAGCCTTTGAAATAACAGCAATTGCCATGCTTGCAATTGTGCACTTTTTAGAGCCACATTGGATTAAGATCTTCCTCTGTCAATATTGAGAAACAATATGCTTTGTGATATCTAAAATGCCTCTTAATGGTATATTATTCAATAAATAGCCATTTATTCAAGTCCTTAATAGAGAGGCCCTACACTGTCTAATTCTCAGAATAGTCCTGATAGGGAACTGACTTAAGTTTTGTTTCCCATCACACAAATAAAAGCTGAAGCTTGGATTAAACATTCAGGTTAAACTAAAGTGCAAAGGAAAGCCTTTCATTATTATCTTGCTTATCTGCCCTTCATTCTGCAGCTTCCACATTAGCCTCAGTGAAGAGCTTTTCTATGGAGCTTGTTTCCTCTCATTTGTTTAATATCCCACACCAAGCAGCTTCTTAGATATGGTGAATCACCTCCATGTGAGTCTGACTTAGAGATGAGCCAATTTGAGTCCAATTTGTGCATTGCTGCATGATCTCAGAATAGGCCATACAATCACATGCCTTCAGAAAAGACAGGACATAGAGATGGCCTGGTACACCTCTTGTCTTGGTGGAGAAACCAAAGCTCAAAGAAATACAATGGATTGTGAAAGACTCCACATGTACATTGTGGCAGATCTGGGACTCGACTTCTGTTTTGGTCTCTAACCCGGTGTTCTTCCCATTACTTGACAAGTCCAAGTTAAGGAGGACAAGTGGCAGACAAGAGTGTTTTGCAGGCACAGATTTAGTCTAAAGACATAGGAATAATTAGACCACATAGTTGAAGCTTCAAAAGAAAGGATATCATATTAGATCATGTATATCTTGATAGTATGAAATTTATTCAGAACAGAACATTTATTTAGGGCAGAAGCAAATAGGCATATTTTAAAAGGTTGTCCTCACTGCCAAGGATTAATGTTTCAATAGGGCCATGGAAAGGGTAAGAGAGAATATGGCACCCTCTTTAGCCAGTCGGAGCACCAGAGGCAATGACAGAAATTATGGGCCCCCTACATACAATAAATTCCCTTCACAACTAAATAATAATTAGCCCTGGAATGACAGAGCACTGACCCTGAGTCACGACTGTGCTCCCGGATGGAAGAGAGAGGACACGTTCAGCCCCTCACTGAATTCCAAGTACAGAATTCCCTTTTGGGTCCTTGTGGATACTCATGTGAATGGCCCCACCTCATCTAACTGGAAGACGGAGCTGGGTGGCCAGCAGGAGCAGAAAGAGGGCACAGCAACCCTGCCCTGGTAAGGCTTCCTTTGGTTTGTGATGCACACAAAGACTGACCTGCTACTTTCATCCAAAGAAAATTTAGGAAAAGATCGACTTACGAAGAAGAGGGGGAAGCTCAGAAAGGGTGTCATTTACCCATCCGGAACTTCCAGATGGTCACTAAATATTCAGAGATGGACTATCCATTCCAAGTACAGTGCACGTTAAATATAAATCCAATCAGTCAGTTTTTGTTGCTGTTTTAATGAAGAACCATACACTATATTACACACATGGAGGTAAAAACTATATTTCTGCTTTACTTTTTTATTTTATGTGTGGTTTACCACACAATTATAATTCAAACTGAAGGCAGTTTCTGCAATTCACTGAATTCTGCAATTCAATATTAAGCAAATGAAAATATTGCCAAGATATGCATCCTAGGTAATTCCTAAATAAATACATTTGGAAATGAACTTAACCTAAGAAAAGAAATACCATCTTAGAATGAAGTTTCACTTGCCTAGAACCACACTCTAATTCCAGGTCCTTTTTTTGCTAAATCCATCATTTACAGGCAATATTTCCAAACCAGGAGCTTCCTGGGTCTGTAACACACTCCACTATCCACTCAGGGCACAAAGCTGTCACTGCCACGAACATCCGCTGCCAGGGAGATGCAGGGATTGATCAGATAGCATGTTTCCTGTGATTGAAGTAAAACTTTGATCCCAGGAATGAATTGTGTTATCTGGTAGCTTTCTGGATCCATAATCTTAAGAAAAAAATAGCTCCTAATGAATTAATAATGGCTTGAGACTCAACACATTGCAGCAATTTTCATTGCAGTATAGTTGTTTCTTTTATAGTCACCCTTGATTAGTAGTATTTGAGATTTGCAATATGCATGGTTTTCAAAGCCCTTTGTAAAATTTCATTTTTATCACTCAGAGAGAGTCAATGAAAAGGTAATAAGAAAAGCTCTATGGGATATTTTTTATAGGAGTGTCAGAAGCCAGTAAGCTAACTACAGGAAAGAACTCAGATTGTAAAAGCAGAGTTTGGAGCGGAAAACCTTCAGAGACTTTATATCTAGTATTTTGACTTTTACATGCCCTTGGAGAAAAAAGTATGCTAGCTAGAAAAACAAATAAGGAGGGGAAAGGACCAACTGTATGCTTTAGAATAATTACAGTTTTAATTTTCCTACTAACTACATGTGAAATTTTAAAGACAGAGTGTAATAGAAATAGAGCTGATTTTGTGTGTTTAAAGTATTGGAATAATAGAAAATTCTTATTTCCCTTGCTAACTCATCACAGATTTCCACGATATGGAAGTTACTCTGGTAGCTTAAGTGACTGCCATCAACTCCTCCACAAGTCTATTTGCTTTTTCCTGCCCTTGAGAGAGATGAAAAAACACCAGATCATTGTCCCCTAAATGCTAAACGATCAAAATTCAAGTCTGCCTTATGACTTATTTGACACTTTGTCTTTAAATTGAAAACATCTGAATTATTTTAGCCTCTTTTCTCAAGCCATTAATCTTTCTTGTTTATCCTTCTCACAAAAACATTAAAATGTTATCATGACAACACAAGCAATCTTAAAATAAGACCCTTTCTTTAGCCGTGAAAACCACAAAGAAGGAGAAAAATCTAATACTTAAAAACAGTGAACAGTTCTGTCATTGTTGTGCTTAATTCTATGTTGCACGTAAACTTTCATTTCATTGAAATTTGCAGGGCAAGCTAGTTCCTTCATCTATGCCATATGTTCCAAACAAAATAGTAATAAGCATCTGAACATTGTGCATTTATCATGTAGCAATATCACGTGTCTTAACAGATCTGTCGTTACATTGGCGTCTACGACTGCAGTTGCCTATCTCTTGCTCCTCTCTCTCTCCAGATCAGCCAAATCATTCTGACAATCAATTGGTAGTTTTGTATCCAGGCCAGCTTGATTAGAGTGCAGTTTCTTGGATGTGTCCTACATAGAGACTCTGAAATGACTCAGGCCAGAGTGATCGATTTCACTAGTAAATTATCAGTCCAAAATAAGTCTCAGGGATATGACAACGATAAACATTTATCATTTGGCAAGTTATTTCTATATGTCTGAAACAGAACATCCTACCTGTCAAAGTGAGTTACAAATTATATTTTCATCAATAGATTTCGGTAATCTTGGTGTGGAACATTTGAGGCAATCTAAGTGACTAGAGTAAGAAGTTATCCCAGGCACCGGAAATCATCTTCAAAGTCTGTTTATGCGTATTACTCTTTTCTTGTGAAGTTTATAAAATATTTTTTATTTAGAACATTTTCACTCTGTTTTTATTCTTATAATTAAATGATGCAGCAATTTGCTATATATTACATAATTACATAACATACACTGGTTTTTCTTTATATATTATAGGTACTGTTTATATAAAACAAGTCATAACATCAACTATTAAATAACTCACATATTATCGATATTATGGAAATTGGACAAAACTCCTATAGTAGATTTGAGAAAAAGATTCATCATGGCAATAAAATTATTAAGGCACAGCATCAATGGATCCTTAAATTCATCTCCCTACATCCAAGAGATGTTACAGTGTTTGATGTTATACTGACATATTGTCCGCTTCAAAGGAATCATCAGATGAAAGCAAAAGCACAGGCCTTAATAGGAAATTAAACTTTCAGCACATTGCTCCATATTCAAACTCAAACTAGAAGTTTATCAGTTTGAATGTAATTACAAAACATTCAAAGTTTCATAAGGTCAAAATTAGCCAATCAGTATTATCCATCCATACTACCAGATTGGCCCACTAAAGGATAAGACAATGATCAGTTTTCCCCTAAAGTTCCTCTTACAAACTGTGCATACCACCAAATTCATTAAAAGCTTGACTTTGTAGAATTAAGGATATTAAACTTGGGAAGTGCTGGACACTAAGGAAATGAGTGTCTAGCAAGATTAACTTTACCCAAGTGAAGAAAACGAACATTGCTGGACCTTGGGGCTCTGTCTCCTGACCTGAGTCCTGCGTTCACCTCACCCTATGATTAATTTGTCATTTATTTGTTCATCCAATGCAATTGTCTGATTGCATCCTCAGACGCAATGCTTCACCCCTCTGTTTTCAGGTCCTTCTCATGTGATTTGACAGTGTCCTCCTGCTCCTTCCTTTGGACCAGCTGTATGTTGGCATGTGTGATGCAAAACCTTGAAAGATGTTTACACAGCTGTTTTTCCTCATCTTGCTCTTCCAACACGCCATGAGAACATGCCAAGACAGCGGGCTGGAGGCTGGGCAGGACACGGAGCTGTTGCTTTAGTTACCGGAGCTGAGCCTGGGGCATTTGGGCAAACCCAGCCTCAATCAGCTGACCCCAATGCCCATCAGTTGGAGGTCACAGCCTCACAGGCCAAGTCAATGCATTTTTACTTGTATGCCATTGCATTTTCCTGGTGGTTATGCAGCATTGTATGGCAATAAATGACTCGTGCACTGAACAGCCATTTATCTATCCCAGATGCTGGGTAGAATGTCAGAATGTAAATGTAAATTCGATACAGTCTCAGACATAGAATTGCCCAAACACAATTTCTTAATTTTTTTAAACAGAGAATTGAAATCGAGTGTCATTAATTCCTGAATTCCTTTTTTAATGACAAAAGATGGGATCCTGATGATATTTGAAACAATCCTAAAAAGTTCAGCGTTCAGATGCTGGCATCAGTTAGAGCTAGACCACTCCACTGTTCACATCTGATTCATCCACACCCCTAAAAAAACGTAAGCCTGTCACGCAGCAGGAATTTCTATGTTTATCATTGAGTCTACATTGCCACATAGCTTTTGGAAACCTCCTATGATTTTGAATTGGATACCGCTGGAAAACATATTATTATTTCAAGTTATTAGAGGAGTATTAAATCATTGTTTCTCAGTACTGAGCAATAAATTGGACACAAGAAGGAATGTAGTGGGCAGGTCACGGTGGCTCAGTGGCAGAGGTCTCACAGCCAGGCCAGGGTCCTGGGTTCTATTCCCGGTACCTGCCCATGCGAAAAAAAAAAAAAGAGGAATGTAGCTTCATGTTTTTTCATACCTAATATAATTGATATTATTATAATATTGAGGGGAGATTTTAAGAAGTTCATGCAAAGTATGTATATTATAATATAAATCAGTCTTCAAAGAAGAGATGCTGAATTTAAATAAAATCATTATAACTGAAATCTTTATCATGAAAGCCAAGAAGAAAAAAGTGACCACTGGGTCAGAAGGGGTCAAGCATTGCAGAGGCTCTGTGCTTCCAACCTCTCCTTTGTTTTACTTTTTACAGCCAGGCATCTGGTCCCAGCTCCTGAACTGAAAGGCAAGTAGATGCCTCTTAAGCTTCTGACACTGCCACCCTCTCTCATCCTCGTTTTACTCCGACAGCCCCTCCAGTTCCCTGGGTCCCACACCATTTCCAGGCATCTATTTCCTGCCACAACAATAAAATCCTCACATAAAAATAATCACATTTTGCAAATACATAAACTCACTGCTGTAGTCAGTGCAAGTATCTGGTTACATAGTGCCTCACACATTTCTCTGACTAGTTCATTGGTCAACTGTGTATGGAAGTTATAAATCAAAGAATGGTTATGTTAAAGAAAGTGAGAACTTGAGAACTTAGTACATATATCCAGTGGCCCCGTGTCTGTAGGCATGGATTGTGGCCTAACAATAACTGAAGTAAAAAAACACCTTCTGTCAGGCCGTGTTCAGTAATTTCAAACCTTCAAACTGAAGATCAAGTCCAGAGGTAGATGAGAACATTAACATGTAAGCAAAGAACAGAGAGGAATGGGAGGTAAATGCAAACTGGCATGCCGTGCAACCACGCTGTAGTTGTATTTCTAAGTTAAATCCTGTTTATAATTTCCATTTAAATTGATATTTGAAATGCATCACTGGGATTCTGTCTGTTAATATAAAATGACTCTCCTATTATTTCTCATGTTATTCTTGACTTAGAGCTTGCTTTCAGTTCCTCCTGAAAGCAGTGATCCAATTACAAGGTGCTGAATATTTATCTCATAAGCAAAGAAGTGAACCAATAAAAATTACAAAAAAAAAACACGTTAACCCAGATGTCCATGGAAAAATGTCTTCAAATCTGTCTTCCAGTTCATAATCAAAGCCATGGTTTTGGGTAAAAACCCTTCTTTTCCAAAAAGTTTATTGCAATTTCCTGCTCATGACCATGCCCAGTTGTGCCTTCGTCCCCAAGAGGAAATCAGGCTTGCTTTTACTTAGAGACCCACGTGGACCTGTCTTGGCCAGGAACTAAATATTGCTCACATTTAAAATAATCCAAGCACCCCAGATGATGTACTTTACTTTTTACTCTGTAGAAAAATCAATGCCTCTCTTAACTGACCAAAATACAGTTTTGTCTGCTTTTGCAGACAACTGCTCCTTTCCATGGAAAAGGTACCACTGACTGTATCTTTTCACTTCAGAAAAGTAACTTCACACGATGCATGGGAAGAACTTCTCATTAGCTAATTTACTTTCTTCCTCAGAATTAAATTCAACTTACCGCAAAAGAGAGTATCAACAACACAGAGACTATAGGGCAAAATAAGGAAGATCAAAATGCAATAAAATATATAGGCTTGCCGTGCACATTCAAATTACATGTATGTTGTATGGCTGAGTCACCATAAATAATTTAAGAGATTATCCAGTAGTTTTACCAAAAGCTAATAAGGTTCCCATTGTTCATTACAAAGATACAATTAAATGGAGGTAAATGTTTACTTTTTCTGAGGAAAATATTTAAACAGGCAAGATGAATGATAAAAAAATGGTCTGCAGCTGGTCATGTACACAGACAGTCTCCTCTTTCGGATAATGTTTTGAGGTTTCATGAGATTTTCCACCTATGCTCCTAAAAAGCCTTTTCTGCCCAGGGTGTTTTCTTTAGTGGACCACTTGAAGGACAAGGTTTTTGAGCTCGTTTTGCTCAGTCCCATGGGGACACCATCTTTCAACCCCTTTCAAACCCTCCGGGGGCTTGCAGGGGGCTGGCCGAGTCCTAGGTTTGGCAGGCTTATGTCCAACTGCCCATCCAGAGCTCCTGTCCACCTCTCCCACGTATGCCAGAGGAGACCCCTTGCCCAGCATCCTCTCCTCTCCCCCTAGGCTGCACCCCTTGCCTCCCAACCACACATGCCTTCTTGGTCAAGAGGCACTATTTTGGCCCTAAGCAGACAGCTCATCTGGGGCCTCCCCCGCATGTGTGAGACTTGGTCTCAGGCACCCTTGGGTACAGCTGTGGTCCACAGGTGAGACAGACCCTTTTCTCCCCTGCCTGCTCTAAGGACGCCACCCAGTGAGCTTTAAAGTCTAAAAGGTTTGGGGCTTTTTATCCGCCCTGCCCTTCTCTTTGGGTTGGAGAAGGGGCAGTAGGCCTATGGAAAGGAAGGATGTTTCTGTCTACTTCCCCAGTCACCCTGATGAGAGAGGATGGTCCCTGCCTCAACCGAAGTCCTCTTCAAAGCACTACTCTGCCTGCTTAACTGCCCAGCAACAGGCCCAAGAAACACCTGGGCAGCTAGAACTACAGGTGGAGAGTTTACCACCTGTCACGTCTCACAGATCTTATCTCTGGGAAAGAAATCTGCCCTTTACTAATTAAACTATTTTAAACCTTCACTTTTAGGCATGTTTCAAGAACACAGTATGTATTAAAGTATGTGATCAACAGTATCCGTGTATTTTGTTTGCATCTTCCTCTATTTAATCAGATAATGTATAATTTAATTATATGCTTGGATGGAAATGAGTTTAAGAATTCGTCCACAATATTCCAGGTGGAGAATCTCTTTACAGCCTTCCAACAAGCTCAAGTCAATGTGCATCTTTCTACCCCCATCTTCTGTGAACTAAGCCAAAGATGAAATGGGCATTTGAGGCAGTGCTTAGCCAACATATTTTTATTTAAAAATGAGGCCTGAACAGTCAGGCAGTCTGGACCAATTGCTATTCGTAAGGGGCTGACTGAGCCTGGCTGCCTCAAAGTCAGTTCCATCACTGTAGGTTTGGAACAAACATGTAAAAGAGTTTGCTATTTAGATATACTGCAGCAAGGACATACACGGAGATTGGCTTACTTAGACTGTTGATAGTGTGAACACTGGAATAGATTTTTGCGTATAAATAATTCTTTTTTCTTCTTTGTTTTGCCTCCCAATAAATTTTTAAGTTATTAATTTGCATGGTTATATCATAACTTTCATAGTCCCTGCTTAAACTGAGAAATCATAATTGTTACATTCGTGAGGGTAATCTTTGGCCAAAGGGCAGAGAAATTAATATTTTGGATTATGAAAATAGAAATGATAGTGGAATAAACTGTATGGCGCATTTTTGGTTAGAGTAGTTTTGGTGAAATTAGTTTTGAGCGATCAGATACATGAACAGCCTCTGAAAAGTGCCTGGCAGAGCCGAGTTTGTTGCAGAGGGCAGATGGAAGCGGGGCATACCACAAGGTAGTTCTGCATCTAGAAACATTATTCTAAATTCATGTCTCTAAAAATTACATTGGGTATCATTTTATCCTCCTGGATATTAGAAGACAGGATTTCCCATGAGCCATGGAAAGGTAAAAATCCTGACAACCTAATTTAAATTACTGTTATATTAGTATTTGAGCTGGAAACCATCTTGATGGGGCTATATCTCTCATTTCCTCGGGCACTCACAGTATTCAATGCTAAATGACATTCTTGACACCAAAGTGTCTCTAAAAGCCTGTGCTATTACGAACAAGTGCCCCAACATAAGACACGGGCCTTGAGGCTGCTTCCATCTTCTCACCTCAACTCAGGCTGCAACATTTCTTTGAATGACTTTCCCAAAAAGGCTGCTCTTTTCTGACTTCTTCCGAATCGCAGCCCCTTCCTCTCCAGCCCTTCTCAAGGCATCATCTGGCGCCGCCTTCCAGCCCACCCTGAATAGCCATGGACCCCCATCATGACGTCCACTCATCCAGGGGCCCCCACTTTGCTCACTTAAGCGCCTGAAGATCTGTTTGGCTCGGGTTCTCCTTTCTACCACCCTCTGACAGCACAGCATCAGAACACCTTAACACACTCCGGATGAACTTTATCTTACTCTAGCCTCTTCCAAGTTCTATCAGAACGTGACCACATTGTCCCTCAGAATTTCTCCAGCTTTAAGATCTCCTAAGTGCACCCTCCTGTACTGAGCCTGGCGTCTAGTCGCAGTTTCCACCCACTCCCTCCTTGCCTCGCCTGTGTCGCCCCTCGGGCTGGGGGCCGGGTAAGCAGCCCACCCAGCCGCTCTCTAACTATCAGGACAGGATCCTCATTTTCTGTTCTCCCCAAACCCCTTTCTCTTCTCCCATCCCCAAAGGTAGAGCATTTCTGGTAAAGAGTCTTGTGCTTTTCCTACCTGTCCCTGATATAAATCCATGGAGCCTGCTGTCATTTGGGTCCCCAGGGTGGCACAGTTACAAGGACCTCTGCCCCACCTCCTTGGGTGGGCCCACAGGAAATATTTCAAACCTTTGCCTCATTTATCAAGCTCGCCATCACCACGTGGCATTCCTCAGTCTTAGGAAGTGACTTAATCACTGAAACCTGGGAATTTTGATTTACGAAATATTGCAACCATCTGAAATCCATTCCCACAGCTTTCCTTCTCGTTTCTTAGAGAGGCGCTTGATCTCTTATCTTCCTCACTGAGTTACACAGTGTCCAATCTCTTATCTTCCTCACTGAGTTACACAGTGTCCAATCTCTTATCTTCCTCACTGAGTTACACAGCGTCCTGCCTTCTTCTAAAATAAGCCCCTCTTCCTTTGAGCATAAGCCTTTCCCATTTTCTCCTTGACTTACTTAGTAGTTTTTCTGCCCAGTTCTGAATTCTCTGCCTCTCTCTCTCTGTTGCCTCATTTGTTTCCTGTCAAACTTTAATAAGAGCGATCGCTTCTTGTTACTCATTCATTTCCCAGGGATTTACTGACTGGAATCTGGTTTTTGTAGCTACCACTTGACTAGAGATATTTTCACAGACAGAGCTCTAATCATCCGTCATAAGGGCTCATGGTTGGTTCTCAGACTCCATGTCTCCTAAGCTTTCTACCACTAAACTCTTTTATTCATCTCATTAAAAAAATTCTTTTTAGTCTCTAGGGACGCAGTACTCTTCTCATTCTTTTACCATTTGGCTCCTCATTCATGCATCGCTTTTGCAGTCTTTTTTCTTTCCTCCCAGCCCCTAAATCAATGACCACTAAACCATTCTGATTGCATGTCCCTAAATCAAAATTTGAATCATAAACCATAAATGTGATACATGTATATATGCATAAAATTATATACATGCTCTTGACTACCATAGAGTTATGTACGTCTAAACAATTAATAGACCATGCACATTATAGGGCAAACTCTAAATAGAAGTGCTGAAAGAATAAACTGAAATTGAGATTAAAATATTTTAAGCAAAATTTTATTTCATTTATTAGTAATTCAATGAGGAAAAAATTAAAGGGTTCATTATTTTTAAATCATGTTTTAATTCTGTGTGATGAAGCAATTAAATTGCATTTTTGCTTTTTATGCATGGGCAGGCACCAGGAATCAAACCCGGGTCTGCAGTATGGCAGGCGAGAACTCTGCCACAGAGCCACCGTGGCCCACCCAAAGCAATTCAATTGTTTGCTTCATAATTCAGTTTATTTATTACTGGATTTTGAGAGTTGTCACCACTAAAAATGATGTTTCACAAAGATACATATAGAGATTCAAATGGGAAATCTTTAATGTCAACTGGTTTTACTAAGCCATGATGCGTATGTTTCGACTATAACAATTGTGCAAGGATTTTGTTTAAATTTGGCCAGTACATTTCTATGTTCCCTGATATCAATTGGTTGTTTTTAAAAACCAACAAAACACTTTAAATTAATATTGACTTAATATTTTCATCACTGGGTTTACAACCCACTGAAATTCATTGGTGCCTTTTACAAATGGTTTGAAATTCTGTTTCAAGTTTTTAAAACTTTCAAGATGACTGGCTTTATAGGGGTACGCTAATTTCATGTGAAATCACATGCCATTGGAAATGTTTCAAAACAATCCACTTTCAAAAGGTTCCCTACAGGACGATTCTGCTACTATGGTTCTTTTTTCTCCATTTAATTGAAGGGCCAGCTCAGGGGTGTATGTGTGTGGCTGCTAGGTAGAAGGCCACTGACAGACAATCGTCAGAGAGGCGAGATTCAGTACTTGCCCTCTGGGAAAAATAAAAATCCTAAACCTAATGCAGCCTTAGTTTCGGAGAAGGCGCTTTGTCATGAGATCAGCATGCCTTCATGTGATGCAAGCGTCCCAGGGTGGTTCCTCATCTCACTCAGGACCATAAAGCTCCCACTGTATTTAGTAACTTAGTTTCTACAAATTTGCCATATTCAGACATCCCATAGAACTCTGTAAACTCTGCTCCCATTTCTTGGCAGAAATTACTTACCTATAATGACACTGGGAATTCATTTCACATGTGGGATCAGCAGTTCCATCAGAACCACTTAAAAATATTCTAGACAGTGCAGCTGCTTCCTCAGTGGTTGTACTTAGTACGGCTATAAAGCATTGTTTTCACTGAAGTAGCCATTAAGTGCTAGAATAATGAATTCTCTGATGCGTTAAAAAAAAAGTCCTTCGTGGTTTTCATTACTGAAACATAATCTAGCACATAGAGTAAACAGGGAAAAAAACTGAACATCCCTGAAACTTCAGAGACAATTTCCCTCACTGAGTCATTTGTTTGACAAATAATAACAGCTCACATTTATTTTGTGCTTACTGTGTCAGGTGCTATTCTAAGCCTATTACATATATTAGCATATTGAGATCTTCAGCATTTTTTCCTAAGCATCTTCCAAGAGCATGTTCAGAAAAAGAAGCAATTTTAATGTGTCACCATATTGTTTCATTGTATTATTTCAGCCATTTTTTAAGAGCAAACAGTGCCCTTCATAATCTGTACTCTTTTCTTTATCATTCTTAAAGCAACTCAAAGCATCAGTAGTTGTGAATTTTTATTGTAATGAAGTATTGAATAAAGCATAGCATAAATTTAAACAGCGCTGAAAAACTATAGCCGTTTGTCTTCATGTTCTATTGCTTAATTTAAAACTATTTTGTTAATCACAATAGCTTTCTTATTTGTTAATATCTCACAGCATTGTTTAAATATGCCAAGGTGTGATGTCACACAGAAAGTTGTGTGTCTTGATAATTTCATATCTGAAGCTGGCGTTGGGTATGGTTGCTTCATCTTTTCTTTTCTCCTCATGTGGCTGATGGAGAAGTATTAGAAGATACCTAATGAGATTAAGTGAGTTTTTTTCACATTTTAATGGGGAATTTCACTATCCTCTTTTGCGAAGTACCTATTCAAGTGTGTTACAAACCTTCACTGAATACAAGTCCTTTTTAGTAGCCCTTGTTTATTTGCAAAAAGCTTCCATGCCCTGTAGCTTGCTTTTTTCACTCTCTTCATGGTAACTATACTAGTACGATCATGAGTCAACAGGTTCTCTTCATAATTAAAACAAACAAGCAAACTTGTCCTTTTTGTAGGAGTTGACTTTGTTTAAAGTGGAAAATCCAGTTTTCAGATGGACTTGACCAGGGTCCTAGACGCTGCAGCCCAGCGTCCTCGCCTCGCAGGTGCAATGACCAGTTCTTTTTAGATGCCCTAATGACTCTTCCAGGCGAGCAGACTCAAGTTTCATGTAAATTAAAATGGCTCCCGCCTTGGGCTTTCAAAATGTAGCTCTAAAATGCCAGAGGGCGGAAATCCCAGCAGTCTGCCACATTTCTGCTAGATTTTGCAAGCCCAAAAGGTTCCACTGATATTTCATGGCAGAACCCAACATGCACCAGACTGAGCCGGCCACCTTACCGTCACCAGCCCAGGCCTCCTCTCCCTCCCCTGTGTCATGCACAGTTTGCTGGGCAGTCAGGGTCCTCTCTGAGGGCCTGTCCCCCTCAGTGCGGGCCGGGTCTCTGTGGCTGCGCTCCCTCCCCTCAGCTCCGGCCACTGCCCCCTTCAGGGTCTGCCCCTTTCCGAGCCGGTGACTCCCACCACCTCCTGTCTGGTCACTGAAACTCACTTCCCCGCCGTCACCAGCGCTTCCCCTAAGACCCACACAACAGAGGGGCTCACACATTCCCAGGCCATGAGAGCCCAACGTTTAAGCCTCATGTGTGATTCCATCCTTCACAAGAAGCCTAATTTCAGTTTCCTTCATTTGGCCTCTCCCAGATCCGCCCAACACTCCCCTAACTCAGCTTTGCTGATGTTCCCTCCCTCTGGACCGGTTCAGCGTCCCATGTAAGGGCGCAATCTCCTAAAGGCTTTTCCAGCTCCCTGAGATGAGCTTCATTATTCTCCCCTAATTATACACTCTCTAATGCTGCTCTCATCTTTTTTCTCTAACCTCTTTATAGTGACTTACTATATATTGATTTTATGTTATTGTCAATCCCATAAATTCTATCTATCAACCAGATTACACACTCCTTGAAGGCAAAGGGAATTTACTTGGCTTTGCATTCCCAGAGTCCCTCGCATTCCAGTTCACCTCCCGGAGCCTTCCTGTAACTCCTCTCAAACATGGGGGGGCTGGCGTGGAGGCCCGAGGGGGCTGGCGTGGAGGCCCGAGGGGGCACAGCTCCTGCTTCGGTTCTGCCTGTGTGTGCCCGGAGGCCACAGCCCTCACAGCCCCTCAATGGGACAGGGCTGTGCCTCTCTTATTTATAAGAAGGACTGTGGTTAAAATAGCAGATCGTGATTCATTAATGAAGTGCATGAAGAACTATTTCTTTTTTGACGCATTGGAAGACGTTTAGTGAATGCACTGCTTTATGGATGAACTGAGTAAGTACCACACTCTTGAAGAAGCAGCAGAATTTTTAAATGACAATGATGGAAGGCTCAAGAGCTGAATTCCCATAGAAAATGTAGTCCCAGTGTCATTAGAAGCAAGTTACTGTGGCAAATAAATTGGAGCCAGAAGTTTACAAAATTCTGCAGGATGGTCTGCATACGGTTAATCTGTCGAAACAGAGATGTCAAATGTGACTGAGTCTTTAGGATACCGGGTGAGATGAGGAATGACTATGGAACTCTTCTGCTTCATAAAGTACAGATAGCATGTGTATCTCACATACGCTCACAGTACTGATAATATCTCAGTTTATTAGTTTCAACTTTCATCTTTATAAATAAGATGAATTTTCTGTCTTTCTGTTACTGTGTGGTGCAAAGCAGCCTGGAGATGCTTCACCATGTGGATGATATACTCCAAAATTTTAGCCTTTTGATAGAAATTATCTGGTGTTTTTAAACGTCCACTGCAAGAGAACACCACACACCTTCAGAATCAGCTGTACTATGCTCAACAGGCCACAGGATGCAGGAAAGGAATGGTCTACAGTGTACACTGAGAGCCTCAGAAAGCCCAGATTGAGTTGCTGATGGTTCTTCTGAAGTGCGCCCATTAACGGGGGATGGAGCTTTTCCCACCTGGGCAGCTCCGCGTCGCCCGCCCGCGGGTGTGGAACAAGGGGGATTTATTTGTCTAACGATGATCAGTGATGCTCTCAACAGCAGGACACCAACCAGTGGGTACTTCTCTTGAAGACTCTGACCTCGACTCCTCAAACACTCATCTAACGACGTTGTGGCCTGCAGCGATCTGAGCCTCTCGGGAAGGACTGGTGGGTGGACAGAAGCACAGATCAAACCCTGCGGTGGGACCGAGCTCACCACCCATCACGGCACATGTGCAGCTTAATTACAGGACAGCAGTGCTGACCCAGAGAAAAGGAGGAGTCTGGCCCAGATGTCTGCCATCCTTAGCTGAAGTTCTCATGTAATAAAGAACCAAAAATGTAGATGCATCTTTTCTATTTTAGTATTTCTATAATGCATGCTTAAAGCCTTGTATTGAGAGGAGATTAATTTTTTTGTATAATTTGTACATTAAGCGCAGAGATCTTAAATTCATACTGAGAAAATATTGAATACATAGCGCAGTTTATATGTGTGTGCACATGTGCACACACACACACATGCACACACACACATACATACCATCTGAAACTTGGCAGAAAACGATTTAACCCAAGCCCACATTCACTTTGAAGAGAAGGAAATTCAGTAGAGTAAAATTGATAATAAGGGATGTTTAAGGGTTGTATTTACTGATAAAGGTTTTATAATACCAAGATCCAGCTCTAGGACCAATTGAGCACTAAATGCACACTAAACTCTCTACACAAGGGCACGCTCTGCCAGCAGCATTTGACAAGTTGGGACCCAGTTAACAGAGCGCCTGGAAGGCCCCCTTTGATAAGTGAAACTCAAGTCTAAAAGGATGAAACAATAACCTAAAATGTAAATCATACTAGACTCCACCCAAAAGCGCATTCTCAGACCTATGGTTTGGTTTACCCTTTATTATTTTCATGTTATTAATTTCTCTATATTCATCTTGAATATAACGTCGTCTAACGTAGTCTAACGTAGTCTGAGTTATGTATTACATTACCCTTATTGTAATAGAAGGCTCGTCCTGGCTCCCATAACTAGAAAATGATGACAAATAGGGAAAACTGAATGATCAAATAGAATAAAAGAAAAATAATTGTCATGGTCTTTTTTTTTTCTTTTTACATGTGATATTAAAAAAGCTAAAACAGTAGAACACAAACATAAGAATGGACTTGAAAAACAATGATAATTAGTCTTTAAAACGGTTCTCAGTCGATCCCAGTGATGTTTGATTTAAATGTCCAGTCCACTTTTGTTTTAAAAGTTCTGTTGTAAACGAGTATTTGATAAAGCAGGAGAGAACGTGACTTTTATTTCTGTAGTAACGCCGCACGTCCACCAGGTGGCAGCGTTCCCTGGCTCTTGGCAGCTATCACCCAGCATCTAGGTGGCCGCTGTGGAAATCTGCGGGACCCCACAGCTCCAGGATTAAATGTCTCTCACTTGAAAACAGACTTCCATGGGAAAGGGTTTTGGTTTCTCAACTCCTGCATACATCTTCAGGACAAAGGCTATTTACATAAACTCCAGGCTTAAGTTGAGCCTCTCAGGATCACAGTTGGCAGTTTTTTTTAACGCTCAGGAGTCAGAGAGGCTGGGAAGTGCCCTGGCTCATTGTGCTTCTTAAAGCCGAGCCAAGCAAGGAGTATTCAGATACCACCCGTATCTCAAGCATCCCCATCTAATCTTAGCTCCTAGCATATTTACTTAAAATATTCTCATTTTCTTGGCAGAGTTAGGTACATAAATTAAATTTTACCCTTTTTGGATATATGTCCCTGAGACATTTTGACTAATGTGCTAGTTTTGAGGATTTTGCTCACTAATTACATGTATACAAATCCATCATAAACTAATTCAAGAATAAAAGGCTTATCTTGATGGTCAGTGCCATTTCCATGCAGGAATTCTAAACAACGGAGAATTCATTGACTCATTCATGATATCGCTAGAGAGAGCCTCAATGCATTTTCCAACTTACTTATTTTCAGTTTGCACCTCTAAATAATTCATATCCCTGACACGGTTCGGTATGAGTGGGCTACTTTTTCACAGGAATTCAGGCAATCCTGGATGCTGCTTGTACTTTATACAGGGGACGAGCTAGGGCCCTTCTCACAGGACCAGGCGCTTCCCAGGCAAAGGGGGGGCTACAAGGCAATGCACTTCTCAAGGAAGGCACGGCGGTGCCTCAGGATGCCCAGCTGAGTCTGGGGTGGGTCGTTATCCCCTGAGCTTTGTCCTCACCTAACAGGGAAAAGCACAAACTACTGAAAGGAGCCATGGACAACTCCTGCCCTGCCCTAAGTCCTTCTCTCTCTCTTCTCCACGACCCACACAGTGGGGTCTACCACAAGTCGAGAGAATACAAGCATTTTTTAGCATGCAGACTATAAAGCAAATGTTAGAGTTCAATGTAAATTTAGGTAAAACAGTACTCATTACCCAGAACAGAATTCCCGGTCAGCCTCGGAGAGTGGAGCTACCATCCAGTTGCCGATAGAGAATCAGATGTGGCGCAGTCACGCAAAGAAAGAAAATGTTCCAGGGATGGGAAATTTAAGACCAAATTTAGGTAAACAATGCAACAAAGAGAGGCTGAAGTGTTGTTCATGCTAGCTGAAAACAGAAAAAGCTTCATCCTATTGCAATAGAATAGGTTTTTACATGTAAAATTATCTTCTCTATTTAAAATCATTTTATAACTCCTACTGTACTGCCTTCAGGATAAAATCCGGACTACTTTGGGTGGCCTTGAAGAAGATCCTGCAAGTACATTTCATGTCCCATCCCCACCCCCATGCTTTCACTTTTTCCCCCCCGAGAAAGTCCTGACTTTGCTTCCTCCCAGCCCATCCTACGAGAGAGCGCCCTCCAGCCTCTGCTGGCTCATCGCTGACATTTCCGTTTCCAGGGCCCTTCAATACATGGGTGATGAATTAATTAGTCAGCCAGCTCATGGGCAGTTGTCAGGCTCAATTCTTTATGTAAAATCCCAAAATACCTGGGAAATAAATGCTTATTTATTTTTCCTTGTAATAGACTGGAATAACTGAGTATTAATTTCCTAGGGAGATTTCAACAAATTACTGCCAACTGGGTGGCATAAAACAACAAAACTGTATTCTCACACAAGTGTGGAGGCTAGAAGTCCAAACTCAGGGAGCCTGGGAGGTGGCACACGGCCCGCAGGCTCTCGGGGAGCCCCTGCTCCAGGCCTCCTCTGGCTTCCAGCACCCCTTAGCACTCCTCAGCTTGTGGCCGCCTCTCCCACCCTCCACCTCTGTCTTCACTTCACCTTCTCGCCCGTGTCCAAGATCTCTCTGCCTCTCACTCTTGTAAGGATATGAGTGAACATGTTTAGGGGCCACTGGATAATCCAGGAGAAGCTTCTCTTCTCAAGGTCTTTAGCTTGGCCAACCTTTGCCATAGAAGGTATTAGGACAGGAACATTTGTTCCTGGTGCCATCTCTCTCACTATAACTGGAGAAACACTAGTCAACTCCACAAAAGGCCTGGGTTCGGGGTTTCTATGGGTTTCTACTACCAGTGCAATTATTTCTATGACTCGACCCAAATCCAGAGGTTTCTTTGGCCCTGCAGTGAAACATATGACACCAAGGTGGCCTGTTGTAACCGGAGAGCTGCGAATGGACGGAGCTGTCTAGGGGCACAGGGGGTGCAGGGGCCGATGCGAGGTGACTCTGAAGACTCCATGGAACTCGGGAGGCCGAGCCCGCGGGGGTCCCAGTCCTGCACAGCGTGCAGGCCGCTGCAGGGAGCAAGCGGGGGCAGGGCCTCAAGAGAGCAGCGTTTGGCATCTAGATCCAGGAGGAGCCGGGATGGGAAGTGAACTCTCATTTCCAAGGAACAAGGATGCTGAGAGAAAGAGAGGGAGACTGAGCGACATGGGAGGCAAAAAATAAAGAATAAAAACTACTTCCAGCTGCCTCCAAAGGTGAAGAATGAGGAAGAACCAGCCACTTGGAAGCCGTCCAGGCACTCAGGTGAATCACGGAGGGCCTGAGACAGCCTACTTGATGCTTTAAAACTAACAAAATTGTCCCAAACCGGTAAGCCAAGACGAGGCTGTGTGTGTGTCTGGAAGCCGCACTGTGCCGATGACTTTACACTCTAGTATCAGGATAGTAGCAGGGAACCACCGAGACTGAATTGCGGCGTTACTGCCTGCAGGGCTGGTGTCAGCCCTGCACACTGCAGGAGCGAGCAGCCTTCCACTCTTAGGCAGGCCGGGATCTGACCACACAGCCCTTATCAGCTTTCTCCAGGTGCATCCCTGGTTGCACCTCTGCAAGGACAAAGCTGGAAAGGAGCCACGGCAAAGGGAGCTGGGCAGAGAGCAGCCCTGACTCTCCTAGGGGAAGAAGTGGAAACTTTATTAGATGAGCGGCAACAGGAACGTTTGTTTTTTTTTTTTGCTTTGTGAATCTGTTGTTGGCAGGTGGAGCCATTTTTTATCACGAAAGACAACTAAAATCATTTAAAATAACTTTGCAAAATTGGGTATTGGAAGTGCAAACACCTCCAGAGCCCATGAGGCAGCGCTGGGAACAACAACAGATATAAAGTGAGGGCCATATTTGTGGTTGATTCTACGTTGAAATTGCTAGTCTGTGACCCCTGATAAACAGAGTTTCTTGTCAGGCAATGCTACTGAAGTTTGGAAGCCTCTGTTGGGTTTGGACATTGCTGAAATTCTTTATTGGATATAAAGTTCAAACTGTTCGTTGTTATAGTTCAATGATGAAAGAAAATGGAATAACGGTGATTCACAGGGTGATTTTAATGAAATTCAACCACACAGGCAATCCAATTGACACTGTTGGCCAAGGTTCACAATTGGCCTAAAACCTCCAAATGTCATAAAAAACTGGTGACCATATATAAGGGCAGCTTCCCTGTTATAGAGGACATGAGAGCACAAACAACTTGACTGGTTTTTCTCTTTTGCTGAATGAAAATAAAGCTAGCAAGTATGTGGTTACAATGGCTGTGGCAAGGCAAAGACTTATTTATTGAAGCAATCTGTGATGGACATAGCATTATACCATCCAAAGTACAAGCTATAAACCATTTACCACAATCTTTTTTTTTTTTTAAAAAAAGGAGAAATAATAGTTTAAGGCATTTTATGAAATATATGCTTTGTCTTACTAGCAAGTGTTCTAAATGAAATTCGAATGCCTTTTAAAAATTTGTGTTTTTGTTATCATGGTTGAACATATTTCCATCTCTCTGCATTCCTTCATCATAGAAAGATATTTGCATGTGTGCTTGCCAACACTTGGAAAGTACTTAAATTTTATAGACACCGTCTATGAGAACCCCATATAACTCTACAAATACTGTAGCTCTGTAGGAAATTCCATTTTAAAGGCACAAACCATACTAACATCACTATTTCTAAACCAACATGCGGTTTATAGACACAGAAGCAGCAAAAGGTAATAGTCTACAATATATAAGTGGTAAACATACGAGTAAGCTTGCTGTCTCCTTTAACTTTGCTTTTAGGTTTTCTGATACATTTTTAGTACTTTGAATAGGTCATATAATGATCTATAACTCATTTAAATGTAATATCATTTCTATTTCCTTGGGTGTCTCTTGTGATCTTGAAAATTACTCATATAGGAATGTTTGATGTTGTTTATCAAATTTCATTTGAAACATTATAAACTTGTCATCATACAGGAAGAAAGATGCTGCTAGACATATTCTGCACTCTACCTGGTAACAAAATAAAAATGCAAAATGCGGTGAGTGAGGGGAATAAACCAACAAAGGATATACCCCATCTCCAGAATGAACTCTTAAGGTTTGAAGTGTATAAAAATATAGAGGCACAGCTAGGGATTTAGAAACCTTGATATTCTCACCTGCTCTCCAATCCCCAATGTGCCTTTGCGGAAGTCATTGCGGACACTCTACTTTTCAGTCCTACAGCAGCTCATTCTCATCACAGACCTGGTTATCTGACCAATGTCTTAATAATGAGATAGAAATAAAAACCAGGGGCTGAGCGAGATAATGCATCAAGGTTACATGAAGCTGTTCAGGCTGGATGGAAGATGCAGGAGTCAGTGATTCCCAGATGCTTTCCCATCAGATGACAGTTAACCCCCAAGCAGATGATAACACTCAGCAAGAAGTAACAAAAGAAGTGAGTGAGGACAAGAGGATAGTATGAAACGTGGTAGGAGGGCATGGATGTGCAGTGCATTTCCTCCTTTATTTTTCAAAAGGCATTTGTAAAACAGGGTAACTATAGAAGAACAGATTACTTTACAAATAATATACAGTTCATGAACAAGTGATTTATTGAAGAAGAGAAAATGGGCTGTTTTCTCAAGGACAGTCAGCTTGCAAAAAGTAAGAAGTCCAGAGAAGACAACCTAAAAGGCAAGAGGCACCTCTAGAAGGAGACTGCTCCAGGGGAAAATAATGACATCTGAGCCTGGGTGATAGGTGTGCATCAGCCTCTAATTTCGAGTTTATCACTTGGCTGCTAATCTTCTGGGCATCACCCGCTCCAGATGTGAACACTAAGCCTGGGAAAACGCCTTTCCCCTCAACTTCTCTCCCACACAAAGCAAATTAAATGAAAGTCTTCTTGACATCTGTAAGTTTATGAAGGTGAGTGGAGTGAGGGAAAGATACTCATGTCAGAAATACCCTTGGTGTTTAAGAGGAGGTAAAGAATGAGATATCAGGGAAACCACTGGACCAGAATTGTAATGTTCAGAGAATGCGCTATTCAGTCTTCACATGTACTGGGAATGGAATGTTAAAGGTTTCTTAAGACAGAGTCTCTTAAGAAAACTGTACATGCATTTCTAAGTTACTATACTATGAGCTTTCATGGTCAGATGTTGAATTTAAACAAAATCGCAGACACTGTGTGTCCCAGGGTGTGCAACACAGATGTGGTGGTGGAGATGGCAATTAAACCAGCTCCAGTCAGAAATCTTAGCCCAAATTTGTCAGGTCCACAATGCATCACAAGAGCACACCTTTAATTGAGAACATGCTCTGTTGAAAACAATATATAGATCATGAAAAGCTAAATCTCTGTTTTTCAATCTTATTTTAGCCATTTTTGTATTACTCCAAGAGAAATTTCTGTAGGTAAAAGAATAGCCAGCTCACTAGGTTTTACTTCCAACAATATAATAGTTATCAGTTGAAAATTGCTTTTGGCCATGAAAATACAGAAAGAAAGAAAGAGAGAGAGAGAGAAAGAAGGAGGGAGGGAGGGAGAGAAAGAGAAAAAAGATGAAGGAAGGGAGGAAAGGAAGGAAGGAAGGAAAGAAGGAAGGAAGGAAGGAAGGAAGGAAGGAAGGAGGAGGGAAGGAAAGAAGAAAGAAAGAAAAGAAAAAGGAAAGAAAATAAAAAGTTAAATAGTAAAGACAAACAACTGAGATCCGGAAATAAAATTTTTATTAAATCATTTAAGTTAGCCAGCTTTACAGTATCTGGTACCAGGTACAATGATCAGAGCTGTCCCTAGAGCAGATTGTGCATTGGCGTCACCCAGCATGACTCTCTAACACGTCACAGAAGCAGCATGCATATTCCCTGCCTTTGCCTATGTCATCTGGTCACTTAGCCCAGGCGGTTAAAGAGGAGTGGATCCTCTTTGGAAAGTTTCAGTGCAAATGAAGTTTATCCATAGACGTCTCTTCCTGATTTTTCTTCATTCAATTCCCCATCCTCCCTTAATATCCTCATGGTACCCCAGACTCTTCTGATTACCAAAGGAAGAAATTTGATCAATTTCAAATTTGATAAATTTGATGAATTTCATGCCATGTCAACTTCCAGAAGAATACACTGGAGAAGTAAGTGAGGGCAAAGATTCACGTAAAAAGTGAAGCACAATGAAACTGAGGTCAGAGCGCTTCCTGGATTTTAGAGAAAGGAGCCTCACTTAAACTGGATAAAGTGTTCAGCCAGAGGCCAAAACGGCACTCTCACACCTAACTTACTTGAGCAAGCTTAAATTGTTCCTCAAACCTTATGGAAAGCATTGTGTCCAGATGGGTCAAGGCCTTTCAAAATAATTACCCATTGACCAGAATTTTATATCAGGAAACTATATCTAGGTAGCTGATCTAAAATATAAAATGTTTATCAAGAAAAATGAGAAATAATCATTTAAATGGCAATCAAAATATCCAAATAGTGCAGAATAACTAAGGAAATTGTGGTGAATCCATAGTGTGGATTTTTTTACAGCTATTTAAAAAGATGAGCCATAATACATATAAATATTCTATAATATAATTTTATATGAAATAGAGAAAACAATGTGGTATGGCTGTGGACTGTATCTGCACTATTATATCAGACCACAAGTGCTGGTTTGTGGGTATGAAGATAATTCGTTAGTATCAGGAGTGTAGGGATCCCAATTCTACGTCAACATTTTCATCTATATTCTCAATAGTTCAGTAGGAAAAGATGATACTGGGTCTTTCTCTATTGTTAGGGATTTATGTTGTCTATCATTTCCAGTTAATGTATTATAGATACATTAATTGTTGCATAGTTAGTCACTATACACGTGCAAAACTATGATTGCTCAACAGACGCATATGCACGCAGAAAAATCCCACTTGGTGGCTATAAAGGTGAGAGCTAATACTTGTGAATTCTCCTGCTTTGAAGTAAAGACTTTAACATTTATTTAACTTAAAAGAAAAGCATTCAACTTGTTGTCTAAAATATTCTCCTATAGTTATGTCCATACATATAATTGTGAAAGACTGTCCATCCTTTTAAATTTACTAAAATAAAATTAAAAAACATGAAATGCCTGCATTAGGGTTCTTCAGGGAAACAGAATTGGTAGGAGCTATCTGTAAATATTACAACATTTTTACAAGAATGGTCTCACATGACTGGGCTTGCCCGAGTCCAAATCCCACAGGGCACATCGCAAGCTGGGAGCTCCAGGGAAGGTCTTTGATGAATTCCCCAGGAGAAGCTGGTGGGCTGAAGCAGAGATGGAAATGATCTCCTCAAACTGCTACAATCATCACTTCTCCTTTTAAAGTCTTCAACTGATTGGATTAGACATCTCTCCCTGCTGAAGACGATCTCCTCAGGTGATTGGAGATGTAATCAGCCACAGGTACAATCAACCTACTGATGATTTAAGTCCACGGAACACCCTCAGGCCAGTGCTTGCTTGACCAAACATCTGGACACCGTCAGCTGGGCTAAGGTGACACATCAACAATGCCCAATGTTAAAATGCACATGAACAACACTGAAACTCTTTGTTTGAAATTCAGTTTATATCCAGCTCTTTCTCCCTTCTTCCCAAATATTTCTTTTACTCCTTTCGGCTTCCAAGAAATAATAAGCTATCAGCCAGCATTTGTTGTGGCTGCATGTGAAAAAGACCCAGAATATTAGTGGCTCAGTGGAGAGATTTTATTTCTTTTTCACAGTAAAGTATAGTAGATGGAGGCTCTCCAGGGTTAGTATGAATTGCACAGAAACTCAGTCCCCCCCCCCCCCTCCATCACTCTGAAAATATTGCTTCCTCCTCATGGTCAAGATGGCTGTAGAGTTTCCAGCCCTCACAGCCACTCCCATGACCAGCCTACCACGCCTGCTTTAGAGACACTTCTTGGAAGTTACACGTACTATTTCATACTTATATATGATTGGCCAATAGTTAGTTACATGACCAACTGCAAGGGAGGTTGGGAAAGATCGCCTTTATGCTGGCAGCCATATAGACCAAAGTCAGAGTCTGTAGTACTAGGGAAGAGGAGCAGAACAGTTAGAAAACAGTTACAGTCTGCCACACAGCTTTGCTCTTCATTATATCCCTGTAGTCCCTACACAATGTTTACTACCATACACAAAAAACACAGTGTTTTGCACAAAATAAGTATACAAGAAATATTTAATTAATAATATTTTTAAGTATTAGTTCAACTGAGGAAAGAATATTCAGTCCCAAATTTGGGTTTATGATTTAAAAATTCCAATTCTAGTTATTTCTATTAAGAAATAGATCAAGGATGTATTAAAAGATATAACAGCAGGGTGCTTTTGAAAATAAAAAATGTTGTTTTTATTACTAAAGAACTGGAAATAATAAATGACTAACAATATGAGGTCAATAATATAAAGTATAGACTATTCATAAAATATAATGTTTTGCTAATATATTTCAATGTGCTGTTGACAATGTTCGCTTTATATTAAATTAAGCAAAGAAAGTGGATTACAAATTAGATATAGGAGGGGAAAGAAATTAAAAGGAGATTCATCAAAATTATTAATGTAGTTACTTAAGTAGTGAGTTATAGGCAATTTTGTTTTTCTTTGTTTATCTCTTTTTCAAAATCTTTTCCTACACTTAGCATCTCTATACAAAATATTATCTATTCATATGACAAAGTTATTTTGAGTCATATTTGGATAAGCAATGTGAGCACCAAAAGAGAATAGGGTTCATAAACTAGACTGAACATTCTTCATACACAGGCTAAAGAATAACTGAGGAACATAAGAACGCTCCATCTGCTTTTTCTTTTATTATTTATGCTGCCTCCTTCCCTCCCATGCTATCTTTTAGACACTTCTTTTATCAGACACCCCACCACTACCGCCACACACAGACACTGAGCTAGCTACACATGGAGAAAGGAATAAAGAAGAGAAGACTTCCTGAGGAGCCAAGACAACTGTTTCATCTGAAAACAGCTTCAAAATAAATGTTCCATGATCTGAAGACAGCACCATGCAAGAAGAGACTCAATTTTCTGCATATTGTTCAGTAGCTGCTACTGAACACATTTTGCTGGTGTTTCCTACAATTAGCAATGCAGCTGACTTGGGACTATTGGGTGGGAAAATGCTGCTATTGAAACTATAGTCTGACCTTCTTTGAGAGCCTTTGCATCCATTCGTAATTGTTCTCTTGAAGAGTTTGCTTTACTACCATTTTACTACCATGCACAATTAAGATCTGATTACCAAAGGAAGGCGCTATGGATGGTTAGCAGAAATGGAACCAAGAAATAACCATTTTAATCTCAGTTTTGTTACAACTACCGTAGAACCTCTGGAAAGTCACAACATCTCAGATATTCAGGTTCTACATTAACCTATAATAATATAATGATGCAACATTTAGGTGTTTTACTGAATTAAAATTTGATATTCACAGCTCAGAATATTTTAGAGTGAAAGCAGTCCTGGATTGAAAGCCAGGAGTATTAGCTCTATTCTGGGTTGGTTCCTAAGTTTTTATTGATTCTAGGCTAGATAATATATTAGGAGTCAATGACACGTCTGTAAATGAGAGAGTGGAATAAGATGAACTTACCAGCTCCTTCAACCTAAATATTCCATGGTTCATTGAATGTTGTTTCTTTAACAATTTCATAGTTAGCATTTTGCCTTTGGCAAAAAATCTTTTCATATGCAAAACTTGACTCAGCTCTGAGGATATGATGCCCAGTGATTTAGAGCTTACTGCAGGGTGAAAGCTGGTCTGCTTTTATCTCGAAAAGCATGTAATTATTTATGCTATGCCCCTCACGGTGTGGGTGACTTCTTTAGTCCCCATTGTATGAATGTGATAAGAGCATAAAAATATATAGCGATTGTAACTGTTGGCAAAACAACAGAACTCGGTATTTATTCAGACCTGGTACTGATGGTCTCTACATCAAACGAATGGGGAAGAAGTTTTCATGAAGCTAGATAGCAGGCATTGCACGTCAGCAGCTTATTTTGAAAGGAGGTTTGAAACAGAACACAATGATTCATGCTCTTTAAAAGACTCTATCATATTTTTCAATCTCCCTTAGGACTTTTGCAGCAGGTGTCTTCAGCCTTCTTAGGACACAACTTCCCTAATGCAGTAGCAAACTACAGGTGCATCCGAAACAGATGCTACGACGGGGCCAGAAACTTTCACAGAATTTATGAAAGAGGGCTAAGACTTCAATTAAGCAATCTTATTCTATAAGACCCCAGCAAAGCATTAGGGGGTCATGGGGTTAAATGTTCCTGGACCTCACTAGATTAAAGATAAAGTTTAAGCCATAAATTAGATCTTATCTCCTGGACGTGTAGCTGAACTGGAAGCTTATTAGAGCATAACATCGTAGGAAATTGCTGCCAGCTCCACTGACCATGATCAATGCACGGCATGAGTTTGGCAGAACAGAGAAATAGATTTGGAGTTTTGAGTGGGCTGAGATGTTATAAAGAGGCCGTGTTCTTGTCATCTTTTTTGGGGCACTAGCAAAAAGCCCTTCCTAGCCTTGCTCGTTGCTTTATGGAATGGCATACTGCATTGCTAGAGCATTTGGAAATGCCTCTCAGAAATGCTGTGTACAAACAGTGTCAATGCCCTGTGATAGTCAGCGTCATCATGCAGGTACCACCACAGTCTTTCCAGGTCTCAGCTCACTAACTCGGCAGGCCCCGGCAGGCAGCTAGGAAGCCATCCTTGCACAAGAAAGGAAAAACAAGAGTGGAATTCCATTATAATTAATAAAATGTTCTAGTCACCTTTAGCTGGAAAAAAAAATTATTCTTGTTAAAATAGAGGAAAACAAAGGAAATGGTTTGGTTTATATATTATTCTACTGATAAAGTTTGGTTTTTTCACAACTGGACCTGCATGGAAAGTATCTGTTTGTGTATTCATTCCAAGCACAGATTTTGTTCATTTTCCTATATACTTCATGTAATATTGTATGTATGGTCAATCTGAAAAAATTAAACACAAACAACTCACTAACTATAGACAAAATTTTTTCCTGGCCAATCAGAACTTCTAAACTAGTATGTCAATAATAACTGCTGTTTATTGAGCTGTTCACTTAATAAATGCCTGGGTTTGGATATAACAGGGACACTTAGCATGTAAGGCAGAAAAAAAAATCTGTTTCTTCTCAATTTGACTGAATAATACTTATAACTGTATGCTAATGGCTGAATTTATGGGAACTTTAAATATGATAAAGAAGCTACTTAATACTCAGTTATTTTATAAATACTTTCCAGACCATAGTTTACACAAGTCATCCCCAACCTACAAAGGGATTGTATCCTACACTTGGGTAAAGAGCTTTGGAGAATTTTTCCATAAAAGTATTTTCAACCATGTGTCAAGGTTTCAGGACTTTTCCAGAAAAGTTGTTTTGATGCAGTTGAAATTTAATACAAATGATATTTCCAAACAAACTGATTTAATACCTATTTCTTATGGTGAAATGTTCATGAAGTTTGAACTCAGGATGCTAGGACCAAATGATACCATCAGAAAGTCAGAAATTTGTGCTCTCTCGTCTCAGCCGTTCTTAGCAAGTCAGATTTATCCTCTAGCAAGTTTCTTCCATGATCACAAGACAGCTGTAAGCAACAACTCAATGAATGCTTCCTCGATTACATTTTCTGGAGAAGAGGGGAGACCACTAAATCAACTAAGAAACACAATTCCTCCCTTTCAGTCTTATTGGGCAAGCTTAGAACATATGCTTATCCCCATTTCAATAATGATTGACAGGGGAATTGACTTAAATGAGTCAGAAAATACTCTGGAGTTTGGGATGAGGTTTAAAAATTGGAGAGTTTGTTAATAGAAAGGAAGAATACAACATTGCAGTCTGGGCATTTAGAAGGTCGCATTGTGGTTTGGGAAGAACAGAAGTGGAGACACTAAAAGCAGATGAGCAAAGAAAGGTGAATGATGGAAGACGTTCAACTGAGTGCATAGTTTATAAATTATCCATTAGCATTGGGGGGGTCATAATATTTATAATGTATGTACTTCTAGAACTATTGCTATTAATTCAATAGTTTTCCCAAGAAATCAGGTTTGCGATTTATCTTGAAAAACTCCATCACATCCATCCTTAATAAGCTTATTATTTTGGTTATAAATTCTATAAAGAGAAATCTTATCTGGTGTTCTTTAAAAATCTTTCCACCAAAACTGCTAGCATCTACAGAACGCATATATTCCTAGAACCCATAACGCATTCCTCAGATAATACTGATGATAGTATTGCCATCACTAATTAGATTTAAGCAACAATTGGAGGTGGGAGACCACAGGAGGCATGGAATAGTTAATATAAAATATGCACAAACCTTTCAAATAAAAACATTATAAAGAATTGGTTACTTTGCTTTCCAAGTGTATGGAAATTTTGGAATTGTTCTAAGACAGCAATGAAAATGCCAATAAGCAAGAATTGTGAGGTTTCAATATTGCGTTCAACATCTCACATTTTAATCTGAAACATACATTTTTTTCATCATCTAATACAATTCTGGAACAAACCATTTGACATGTCAAAATACTATTTGCAAAGATGTTTCCTTGACATTGTACAACTTACTATAATTTAAATTATGGGTTTTATAAACATTCTTCACAATCAAAGTTAATGTTAGAAAATCAGAACATTCTTATCTTTCATGTCACACTAAACTATATTCGACATTAACCAATCCAAGTGCAGAAAAGGGATCCATGGTATGCAACCAAGATATATCATTAAATGATATTCCATTTTTAGCCAAGAAAGACCTCTATCACAGTTCGCTTGAATAGATTAAGAATTTCAGTTCTGTTCAACTTAACTTTCTAAAATTCTACATGTAATAATATCAGTGTGCAAACAGGTTCTCATTTGTATGCCTTTACAAGTGCAGTTGCACAGAACTCCTCTTGCCTGTTTGAGGTGTCAGACAAACATCTCATTAACTGTGGATCAGTTCCACAAATGCCACTATAAAATTACTGGCAATTTTTACTGTAACTAAGTTTATTACTAATCAACTTTAACTTTTGCAGCAACTTAGGTAATGAAAACTATGGCCTGACATTCCCTTGCAGAAATCCCAATACCAAATACAGTTTTATTCAGGATGGCTGCATGCCCACTGCCACTGGTGACTATTTTTGAGCAGACAATAAAAGTAGGAGATGAGAATGATAAGTGTACAAAATATTTCACAAAGCATTCTGGCACTTTTATATAAAGCTTTTGCTTTTTCTCTTTTAATTCCTTCAGTCATCACTCAGCTGCATCATCTATTACTTTTCACTAATTACTAACATGACAGCTATTTTAATTAGCCAAAGAAATAAAGAAATAACCCCTAAAGTGATCGTGCATTTTCTAGTATTTTGATGTACAAGTCAAATTAATTCCAAAAGTGAGTTTCATCAAACTGGTTCATCGCTTAGCTTTCATGAAGAAGCAGCAATGTCACTGTGCACTCCAAAATGTGCCTGCTCTGCACTCCAATTTTTTATATCCTGATAGAAAATGATGCTGCAATTAATCTTGGATTTTTTTCCTGATAATAAGTCGACATATAATGACTTTTCAACTGACACATTCTCTCATTAGAATGTTCCTGCCAATTTGTGAATTTTTATGACAAAAATAATAATAAAATGGTAGCAAAATCAAAAATGGTCACTACCTTATGTAAGAATGGAAGGAGAAATCAGTACTTCAAAGTCAAAAGAGCATGTGCTATTCCGTAACAGAGCCCCCGATGGAACTTTCTGCAATGATAGAACTAGTCTACACCTCGCTGTCTGCTAAGATAGCCACTTTAGCTCCTGTGGTCACTGAACTCCTGAAATGTGGCCAGTGCAATTACAGAACTACATGTTTAACTAAAGTTAGGTTAGATTTAAATTTAAATAGCTCCAGGTAGTTAGTGGCTATGGTAACCATCGTGTTTGCTGAAATATGCTGCAGCAGTCTCTATGTATTATCCAAGTTATAATATATACAAACATATTCTTGAGTGTACAAAGATGTTCTGAAAATGTGGTATCTCTAAATACACTAATATGCTTATGTACTTTATATGAAAAAAAATCAATTCATCCACCACACACACACACACACAAACATTTTTTTGCACATATATATATTGCATTCGCTTAAGTTAGCTAGTTGTTGTATCAGCAACCACCGATTCTTAGTGGCTTGTAACAATTTAAGTTTATTTCTTATTCCCGATATATGCTTTTCAGGGTTTAGCTATGGCAAAGCTCTGGACCAAGTCTCAAGGGTTTCTACCATCTTGGCAAGGGAAAGAGAGCAACATTGGAAGCAACTGCTGACTCAAAGCTTTTCCTTAGAAAGGGCGTATGTAGCATATGTCACATCACTGGCCAAGTCATATCACATGGACAATGTGACATCAGTGGGCAGAGAATATTATGTTACTCCAGGAGTAACTGAGTCGGAGGGGTCAGACAGAGAAGGGTAGTAAGTATTTTGACAATAATACAATTTATTCTCTCTTCTGCTTTCTCGCCTCTCCATCCACACACACACACACACACACCAAAATGTAACACATGTATACACATACACAGCTTCATTACAAAAAAGATTGAATTGACTGACAACTATATAAGAAACTAGCAGAATACAAAGCATAAGCAATTGCAAATATGATGCAGTCAAAAACACAGAAAGCATACAAGTAATCATGGTATGAGATCCCTTACAATTGATAGAATTGGTTGGCAAATTGGGTTGTAAGCTTCTTATTATTCAAAAAGAGGGTTACACCTGCGATTATTAAATTTATATTAATCACAAGCTGAATTAATTTCTTAGAGAAACAAATTTTAATGGTACAACAATGTATGAAAACACTACATGATCATAAAAAAGTCCTTACCAATTACCCTGAAGAAAATACATATTATAAATATATCCTTATGATCAGTGAATCATCCCAATGCCTAGTAGGCTTTCAGTAGATATTTATTTAATCAAAAAATAAGAAGAAATGACAAATTTCCTTTAGCAGCAACATGAAAAGTCACATAAAGCAGGTCAGTGGTATAACACTAAAGCTCCGACCAGTAAAATATCTTTAACAAGGGGGAAAATTATAAATATGTGTACATATGGAAATTTCTAATTGTGTTGCTTGACTTTAACATTAGAGTGTTTAAAGAATAGATGGATTATAGATCATTTTGGCAATCATTGATGAAAGGAAGCAGAATTACTATATTACTTCATAGAAAAGGAAACTGGTACTTTATTAAGCACTTTGACACAATTATATATATATAAAAAAAGATTACAGAAGTTTTGAATCTCAAAATTGTGTACTTTAAAGCAGATACGTAAGTAATTAATTGAGGCAATGCTATGCAGATTTTAAGAATTTACAAAATATTTAACTGACAAAAGGCGTGAAGGCTAGACATGGCAAGCAGCCTGGAAAGAAATAAACCAGAGGACTGAAAATATTTTGTGTGCTCCCTTTTAAAATGGCTGTGTGTTACACACAAGACTGGATATACTTTCAGAATTTAATTTAATACTTTCAGAACACTTTCTAGGGAGAGATAGGGGTGCCTTGGACCAGGAAGGTCAACAAAAGGAAAAGCATTTACTATATGAACATAAACTATATAGGTAAATTAAAGTAATACTTTTGGATAAAGGAATTTGATGACAAGAAAACTTATTTATTCTTATTAAACTTTTAGAACATAGCATGAGGCCTTAGAAATACTAACCAAATTAATCGAAGAATAATAGTTATAGCTGTACTTTGCGGCTTGCAATAGTCACACATATGTTGTCACATGACACCCAAAATTAAATCTCCAGATGTAACCTCTTTTCTAATCTCTGGTCTCATGTACATATATATATATATTCAACTTCCCTCCTTAAAATAGAGTTGAATGCCTGAAAGGTTTTTCAAACTTGAATATCCAAAATAAATTCTTCACCTCCCCATAAACACTGTCCACACCCGTCTTCTCCATCTCAGTAAACAGCAAATTCTTCTTCCAACTGCTCAGGCTAAAACCCTAAGAGTCAGCCTTGCCCCTTAGTCTCAGAAATGTCCTTCATTGCATTTTGCTGGCTCTATCCTTCAATAGAAGCAGCACTAACCACATCTCATCACCTCTATCCCTCTTCCCTGCTCCAAACCACAGCTACCTCCCTCAGGACTATGGAAAAGATCTCTTTGCATGATTCTTCTCCTTGATCTTTATCCCTTTACAATCTATGATTCAGAAAGCAGCCAAAAGGATCATTCCAAACTGTGGGTTGGATCATGTTACTTCCCTATTCAAAGCCTTCTATTGACATCCTATCTTTCTCAGAATAAAAAAATCTAAATTTCTTATTATTGCCTACATAATCTGGCCCCTGCTACTTATTAGATGAAATATCCTACTCTTTATCTCCACTCCAGCCACGGCAACAACCTTCTCTTCAGGGCCTTTGCCCTTTCTGTCCCCTCTTTAGAGGTGGACATATCACTTCCTTCATGGACCACTCTATCTAAATAAGTGAAATAGCTTTACCCACCCCTACCATTTTCTTGATCCTATCTGCTTTTCAATAATTATCAGGTACTGAAAATTATATTCAGCCTGAAAATGACCATTGACCTTGCTCTAACTAATCTTGGCAATCATCTCCTCTTCCTTCTCTCCTCTCGATCCTGCTGCTCTAAGCTTTCCCCAGCTAACAAAAGTGAAGGGATGCATTCAGTGTTGCCCCCAAGCTACTTTCATTTAAAAAAGTCAGAAAGTCCAATCAATTCTTTATGACCTACACTAAAAAGTGGTATAGATAACCTTTAATTAGATAACCACAGAGTTGTTGTGTAAGTTTGAAATAACCGCGTTCTGGGAAGTGAGAACAAAGGTAAGAGGTATGGTCCACATAGCCTTATCCTCAGTCAGTCCCAACCTGGAATTTGTTCTTTTGCTTGTTATGATTGGAGACATAAGAGATTGAGAAAGAAATGAAACATTGCCTGATTGCCAGGAATAACTTGTAAAATGGGAAGTTAATTTACAAGGGAAAGGAAAAGCATTATTATTTTTAATTTAAATGCTCTCATTGATGAACTTTCTAAGTGATTAAAATATTCCTGATTTCTAGTAAGCATTAAATGGTGCTTTATATCTTACATCATGCTTTCATATACATTATCCCACCGGAGCAGCAGAATCAAGACTTGTATTGTGTCTATAACTGGGTTAAATAATTAACATAGACCTAAAGAAAAGTTAATTTTGAATACTCAGAAGAACCGACAGTTGTGTGAAGCAGGTGTTTCTGAGCAAAACTAGGCTTTTGCATAATACAATAGACTGTAACATTAGAAGCTGATTAAAAACAACACACAAAAAAACATTTGTCCCATCTTTGCTACCTTTCAAGACTCATGAAAAAACTACTCATCTACTTGAAAGTGGTTATAAAAACATAATTAGAGATGACATTTTTAGCTTAAAATTGTGTTCTTTCTTTCTACTGCCCTGCACTGCCCAGTATCTCACCACTGGTCTCGCGGGGCTGCCGGACACTTGAAATACGGCTGGTCCAAATGGACGTGTGTGTATGGGTAACACGTACGCTAAGATTTCCTAGGATTTTGCACTGATTACCTGTAGATGAATTACATTTACAGCCAAACAACTCTGCTATTCAAATTAATTTTACCTGTCCTTTTACTTTAAAAAATATGGTTACTGAAATATTTAAAATTTCATATCTGTCCTACAATCGTGATTCACATTTTATTGCTATTGGGAAAATAATAATTCTGAGAAGGGGAACAATAGGCAACTTTTATACATTCCTAAACACTTGTTTGATTAGCTTTAACTGGGGAAGAGAAAAGTGGTAGTTAAAGCTCCCTAAGCCTGTTTAGAAAGAAAGCCAGAAGAATCTCCCCAGAGGACCGAGGCTTTGCAGGAGGTGACACGTCCTGAGTCACTTGGTGCTGGCACTGTGCATGTGTCTGCCCACTGATACGCATAAGCTCCAAGGCCATTTACTGTATATTTTTCCAAGATCATTTGCCAAAAATAAGTTTCTCTTTCTCTTTCCTTTAGTTGAAATCTACAAACTTGGGACTCTTGCTCTAGTAGTTTCCCTTTCATTTTCAGATAGGATTAATGCTAAGGAAACATGAAGAAGCAAAAGAGGTTATGAAATGTATGCCTGTAGGAAAGTCCTGCGATCTCTAATATTTAAAACGTAAGAGGAACTGCTTTTTCAGTGTACACAAAGCATGGAAGAAGAGAAAGCAGGGTAGTGGAAAAGGACATTTATCATAGCTTTAGACAGGGCCTTATTGGGATGCTGTTCTACAAAACTCTCTGTACCCCCACCTTGACTACATGAAGCCCTGTTTCTTAAAATAATGTACTTGGTAATAAGCCTGATCCAGGACAGGTCGTCCTGGCATTGCAATGAAGTAGCCGCCATCGTTAGTCTTCACACTGACTCGTGTTGCCTTTCTCTCCCCATTCTCCCTTCAAACTTTTGGGTATGTATATTTTCTTAGTCATTGCTTAAATGTTCAAGGCAGTGTTCAATCCTAGCTTCTTCTGAAGAGAATAATATACACATTGTATGCTTTGCTCCCTCTCTTTCTCCACATGATCATAAAATTGGACCCCCCAACTGCTGTAGGAGTTCATGCTTCATTTGCTCTGACATCTCCATTTTTATGGGCCATCGAAGGGGAAACCTCATTAGCTGTGAATTGCAACACTTCATGTGAACTTCAAGGCTCCCATAAATCTAATCCTGTTATAGGAAATCCTTGCATTATCAAGGGACACCCCCTGAGACTTTAAGAATTCTCAAAGTCAAGAATACTATTATAGCACATAATTTCTTCCTTAAAAATTCAATAATGCAGAATGAAAAAAATGTAAGTGGTCTCTTCAGACTCTTAATGATTCTACAGATGCAAGGCCAAAATCATGTATAAAGCTCTTTGGAGGATAAGAATTGTAACTTTCTTAGACCTCTATAGTATTCTTCAACAATTGTCAGTGGGCTATTTTCTGGGAAATAGTTCACAAAGCAACAAAATTTTCATCATGTCATGAGTATAACTGTGTATATGATGAAGAGAGAACAATAAAAGCCCAAGCTGAGATGGACTGTCAACCAAAAAAATAGATGGGAAAGCAGATTGGAATACACTAGCTTCAAAGCATAAGAGATTGAATTTCTTTATTGCATGTTATGGTGCCTCAAAATTGCTTGCAAATAACAAAAACTATGAAAGGTATATCAGATTGGCCAACATAAGGAATTGTTCAAACTATTTAATCAAATCTGAGTTGTACTGGATATATCTGAATACAGTATTCCTCGGAAAAATCTCTGATTATTCTTAAATTATTATACCATTCAATCTAGAACAAGGCTTCATCAAATGGCTAATGCAGAAACAAATAGATAAAATTTAGCACCCATAATTCAGAGCATCTGCCCTTGTGAATTTCAATTTGTAATTCATATCTGAAATCACTGTCTAATATTCTCTGCCCACAGCACCTTGATATAAGAATTCTAACAAATTTTCAATCATCATCAATGATTACTTGGCAGTATGAGCTGTTCAGTAGGATGTCTGCCCATTTTTGTAATGCCCACCAGAAATTCCCAAAGTGAGTTTCACGCATTCCATCTAGGTTTTTTATTGTTCCTTTATTGACAGACAGTTATGTTGACTGTAACGTGAACCAAATAGACTTTTAGGTAGTAATTGGAAACTTTTTTTTTTGCATGGGCAGGCTTCGGGACTTGAACCCACGTCTCCGGCATGGCAGGCGAGAACTCTGCCACTGAACCACCATGTCCCGCCCAACTTTGTTGTTTTTTGAAATGTTTAATTTAATGATGATTTTGATTAAAATAGTTTCTTATTGGATACAAAGTTAGTCACTTTTCTGTTCCTCTTTCAGGAATACGAAAGCCGCGTTCCTCAGATAAGGAACACAGAAAAAAATGTTCACAGGTCTGATATAATAATTGATGAGTATTTATTTATGATTTGTGAGAAACCCCCTCAAATATTGATATTTATATCTTCCCCTTTTCTCTTACAGTTCCTACCTCTGAACTATAACACACACGCACAAAAATATACAATTTAATCATTTAGTTTTGAGCCTAGATATTTAACGATCTTTCCATTCTTACAGATTAGAAATTGGCAGAGGAATAAGAGGCTTCTTGCATTTAATTACAGAAATGTGCCTTCAGAGCAAAATAAATGTTAACTAATATTATCAGCATTCTAGGGATTCATCGTCAATCCCAAATGCTGCACTGAGTTTCTGGATTCCTTAACAACTCCAGACACTTTCCCTCCACTGGCATCTGTCAAGTCCATCTGACTTCAAAGTGTGAGTAATTTTGCTTCATCATTGCTTGTAGTCTGAATGGAACACTGGTTTATATATAAAAAAAAAATTCCAATGAAATCAATAGAATAGGGATGCTATTCAACACTTCCTTATAAAATATATGTGCCTCTTCCTCCAAAATAAAAGGTAAGTTAAAAACTAAGTGTGAAAGAGAACTTCAAGCAGTATTATTCTTTATAACTCAGGATATTAAAATAGCACAATCATGAGCTGAAGTGTTTATGTATATAGACAATTATTCAGGTAAGGAATTCAACAGTTCTAAGAAAAATGTTTCCAAACAAAAGTTGCCAGTTACTCATTGTTTCTACAAAGTCATCTGGATACAGTCCAGTGATGACTATGAAAGTTTCTCTTCTGACTCATCATGTTAGCTTTACTGCCTACTAACAGGTTCTAATTCTTTTGGCAGCCCGGGTCTTACTCCCACAGCACCTACTCAGTCTGTCTTGCTTCCCACATGACCAAGCCTGAAGAATCTTTCGACCTTAAACAACATAAATGTTCAGCTTGATATATAATACAAACATGACAGTGTTTCCAACACATCATCAGAAGATGAAGCGCATTTCCATTTACTTTGCAGGCCTTCCTTTGCTAGGTGGTTCTCTGAATTCTGGAAATAAACTTGTTCTCCAGGAAGATGGAAATTATGATTTGGGAGAATTTTTTTATTCATTAAAGCCACACTTCAAAGATAAATTTTAATAAAGAAAGAAACAGATGGGAGAAAATCTAAAATTTTTTAAGGATTCCATTAAATTGATCAAGTAACTTGAACTAATGCTTCTTGACTTTCTTCATTTTATTTTCATCAGTAACTGAAGGAGTTGATTTAAATTTCTAAGTTTGTTATAGTTACTATGAGTAAGTGAAAGTAAATCTCAAGTTTTGAGGATTTGTCATATGTTTGCAGTGTATGAAATGCTTTCCATTCAATATCTTCTTTGATCCCCCCCCAAGAAATTTATAAGAGAAATTTCCCTTCATTTGACAAGTAGGGAAAGAGGGGCACAGAGGCAAAGCAGCGAGCTCAAGGAAACAGAGTCCATATTCTCAGGCGCTCCTTTTACTGCCCAATCATACTAACTGCTTGGTTTAAGAAGGTTTTACTTCTGCTGCATTAGATAAAGGAACTTAAAAATTACTTTATATTCTATATTCATTATTAATCTCAGGTTGGAAGTTGGAACTCTGAAAGTCTCTTTACAGTTCAAAACCAGACATGGAATTCTTTCAAGTTGCACCATGGATTTTTTCTCTTTTTTTTTTTTTTTGGCTTGTGCATAATTACAAAATTAATATAAGCATATTCCTTACCTCACTATTTCCCCCTTCCCCATGTCAGAGCAATCAGCAAGGAATGTATATCTAATACCATATGTAGGTATGTTTCATACATGTATATAAAGTCTTGTGGAAATATATAATTTTTAAATGAATTTTTAAATAAGTGAAACAATACAATGTATTTTGTTTTGAAACTTGCTTATTTTACTTAGTAACATATGCACATATACCCCAGTCTTTTACAAGTCTTTGTAATATGGATACTCTGAGTTTACTAAATCTTTTCTCTATTATTGGACACCTAAATTCTTCCACATGTGCCTTATTTGAAGCAGTGCTACAGTGACTATTCTTGTGAATGCATATATGGAAGCATTTTCTAAGACAGAAAGTGATAAGTGGAATTACAAGTTCAAAAAGTATACAAACAGTTTATGTCAGAACCTTTTTCCTCACACACTCTCTCTGATGGTTAAGTTTTTCTTTTACTATTTTTTAATTTTTGTCCCCCCTCCCACTGCTGTGAATGAAAAATATCTTATTTTAAAATGAGCATATATTTGATTTTCAGTGAGATTAAGGATTGTTTCATTTATTTACTGGCCATTTGTATTTCTGCATAATCTCTAATCATATCATTTGACATATGTTCTGAGAGTTCATCTATTCACTCAGTGTTTTTAAGAAAGAGCCTTTGTGTCTGAGCTGCTAAAGTGTTTTCTTTATAACTCAGTTGCTTAAAGGTAAAGCTTTTGAGGTCATCCTCTAGAAAAAGCTCAGATGTGATGCTTCATTTTCTATAGTCAGAATCACCCCAATTTATCTTCCTGTATAGAATAAACAGCCATCAACTCTGTAAACACACTTGCCAATAAATTTTAATTCCTATGGCTCAATCTTTATTTTCTATCTGGCTAAAACAAATAACATGCAATGGCTTGGTTTAAACAATGGGAATTTATTGGCTCACTGTTTGAGGCAAGGAGAAGTCCAAAATTAAGGCATCAGCAAGGCAAATGCAGTGTCCTGAATACTGTGGCATTTGGGACTGGCTACCAGAGATCCTCAGTCCTTGGCTTTTCTGTCACATGGAAATGCACATGGCAGAGTCTTCTCCTTTCTCTTCTGGGGTCCGCTGGCTTCTGGCTGCTCCTCGGGGCTTCTCTTCTTATGTCCAATGTTCTCTGCTTATAAGGGTTTCAGCCATGTCAGAGTAAGGCCAACCCTCGTTCTGGTTGGGCACACTGTAAGTAGTAACTTCTTCAATGGTCTAGTTGGCAAATGGGTCACACCCACATGGCCAGAGGTAGGGACCTGAACATGCCTTTTATGAGGGACATAACTCAATATTCCACAGGGTTTTCCCAGGAACCAATAGTAACACATTTCTAATCCAACGCCATTATGATGTTTTTATGCCCAGACAGTCTAAAATTTTAAGAAGATAGTTCTATCATGGATATAGAGGTGTGAAATTTTCATTTAAATAGTTCCTGTAAAAGGGGGAAAAAACTTAGACTTCAAGGAATCCTTATTTAATAAGTAAAGTTTGTTTATGAAATTTCTCTTGGCTCTGCCACTGTTGACCTACTTGGCATAAAAATGAACCCATGCGAGAACATCTGGGAAGGTGACGGAGTAGGGTGAGGGGGATAAACCCCTGCTCACTGGAGCAACAAGAGAAGAGTGGAGAAGACGATCATGATTACAGTCCCAGGGGGGTGAGTGATTGAGGAGGGTCTTCGGCATCCCATAGGGAGGTCCTGGTAGAGAGAGGTGAGGGGATCGCGAGGGGGAGAGCAGGGTGCGTGTGTTAGGCTGGAATGCTATCTAACTCATTTTATGAAGCTAGCATCATTCTAATATCAAAACCGGAAGAAGAAACTACAACCAAGGAAAACTACAGACCAATCTTCCTAATGAACATAGATAAGAAAATTATCAACAAAATACTAGCAAATCAAATCTAACAACACATTAAAAGAATTATACATCGCGACCAAGTAGGGTTTATACCAGGAATGCAAGAGGGATTCAGCATAAGAAAATCAGTTAACATAATACAGCACATTAACAATTGAAAGGAAAAAAATCACATGATCATCTCAATTGATGCTGAAAAAAGAATTTGACAAAATTCAGCATCCTTTTCTGTAAAAACACTTCAAAAGGTAGCATTCAAAGGAAACTTGCTCCATATAATGAGGGGCATATATGAAAAACCCATAGCTAGCTTGCATCATACTTAAAGGTGAGAGATTGAAAGCATTCCCCCTAAGATCGGGAATGAGACAAGGATGCCCATTGTCACTAATATTATTCGAACACTTATGGTGGATCAATAAGTGTTTACTGAATAAATGAATTGATGTTTATTTTTATTTTAGATTAGAATTACGAATCTAGTAAACAAACTTATCAATGGCTCTGGTTCAGTTTTGGGATGAAATGGCATATATATACGTAAGCACCTTTTAAAATAAATGTAACACTGACACATATTCAAGCAAAGAAATTATTCTTTCAATGTGACTGACTCGATTTAGTGAGAACAGCAAGTCTGCATATTTATATGTTTTCTACCCAGCTTTGACCTCCCCATTAAAAATTATAAAGTAAATAATTATTCAACATGGCACTAGAAGTCCTAGTTAGAGCAGTCAGGCAGGAGAAGGAAATAAAAGGCATCCAAATAGGAAATGAAGAAGTAAAACTGTCATTATTTGCAGGCAACATGATCCAATATTTGAAAAACTCTGAGAAATCTGTGACTCAAGAAAAGCTACTTGAGCTAATAAACTAATTCAACAAAGGGGCAGGATACAAGGTTATTGTACAAGAATCAGGAATGCTTCCATACGCAGGTAATGACCTAATTGAGGAGATAATTAAGGTAAAAATTCCATTCAAAATAGCAACTAAAAGAGTCGAGTATCTAGGAATAAGTTTAAACTACAAAATCTTGCTGAAAGAAATCAAAGAAGAACAAAATAGATGGAAAGACATTCTGTGCTCACATATAGGAAGGTTGAATGTCATTAAGATGTCAGTTCTACCCAAAGTGATCTACAGATTCAGTGCAAAACCAATCAGAATTCCAACAGCCTACTTTAAAGATTTAGAAAGGCTGGTTATCAGATTTATTTGGAAAGGAAGGAGACCTTGAAGAGCTAATGAGGTTCTAAGAAAAGAAGAGCAAAGTGGGAGCACTAATACTTCCTGACTTAAAAGGTTACTATACAGCCACAGCAGTCAAAACAGCATGGTGCTAGCACGAAGATGGACGTATGGACTGCTGGAATCGAATCAAGAGTATGGAGATTGACCACCAAATCTACAGGCAACTGCTCTTTGATAAAGACCCCAAGGCTACTGAACTGGGACAGAATAGTCTCTTCAATAAATGGGCATGGGAAAATTGGATATCAATAGCCAAAAGAACAAAAAAGAATCCCTACATTATACCCTACACAAAAATTAATTCAAAATGGATTAAAGATCTAAATATAACAGCCAGTACCATAAAACTCCTAGAAGAAAATATAGGGAAACATTTTAAAGAACTATAATAGTAAGTAACTTCTGAAGCTTTATTACCTAAGCACAAACAGTGAAAGAAAAAAATTGATAAATGGGAACTCCTTGAAATAAAAAGCTTCTGTACTTCAAAGGACTTTATCAAAAAGATGAAGAAGCAGCCAACTCAATGGGAGAAAATATTTGGTAACCACATATCGGATAAAAGCTTGATATCTTGTTTACATAGAGAAATTATACAATTCAATAATAAAAGAGCAAACAATCCAAATACCAAATGAGCAAAGGATATAAATAGACATTTTTCCAAACAATTACAAATGGCTAAAAAGCAAATGAAGAGATGTTTGTCTTCATCAGCTATAAGGAAAATGCAGATCAAGAGTACAATGAGATACCACCATACACCTATAAGAAATGGCTGCTTTTAAACAAACAGGAAACTACAAATGTTGGGGAGGATGTGGAGAAACTGGGACACTTATGCACTGCTGGTGGGAATGTATAATGGTTCAGCCACTGTGAAAGACAGTTTGGCGGTTCCTCAGAAAACTAAATATCAAGTTGTCCTACAACCCAGCAATACCACTACTTAGTGTATACCCAGCAGAGCTGAAATCAGTGACACAAACAGAGATTTGCACATTGATGTTCATAGCAGCACTTTTCCCGATTGCCAAAAGATGGAAACAATCTAAGTGTCCATCAACATAAGAGTGGATAAACAAAATGTGGTGTATATATGCATATATGTGTATGACGCACTATTATGCAGTAGTAAGATGAAATGAGGTCCCAAAGTAGATGATAACATGGATGAAACTTGAGGACATAATGTTGACTGAAATAAATCAGACATGAAAGTATAGATACTGTATGGTTTCTCTATTATGACTCTGGTAAAGGTACCCTCAAAGGTTTATACTGTAGAATACAGGAATCCTATATTCTACAGAAGCTAAAGACAGGGGAAAGTTTACCCAATGAGGTTGAACTTAAATGTAAGGAAATGGGTAGAAGTAATGGTAGCTAATTAGTGGAGTTATAAGTAATATTGCCATATTGAAGGTGAATATGTTTGAAAGGGGATGTATAGTGCCATGTAGCCCTAAATCTGCAATCATAAATAAATTTTCACATGAACTCCTTCAAAGGTATAATCTTGTACAGAGAATCAATAAGACAGGGGTATAGGGGAAACTGCTGTTGCATGCTATGGTCTGTAGTTAACAAGAAGACATCAATTGTACCACAGCAATAACGGGGGTAAATATGGGGGGGGTGGACAAGAGATTACAGGAGGTTTTGATTTGCTATTTGGTCAACTTGTGCTTGTTGGTTCTTTGTCTCTTTGGAACAATGAAGATTTTCTGAAATTGAGAGTGCTGCTAATTGTAAACCAATGGAGGACACCCTGAGACACAGTTTGTTTATGCTGGACATTGTCCATGATGCTCTGTGGGTGGAGTTCCGCGGGCTACCATAAAGAATGTCATGAGGCATGCAACGCGGTGAATGAAACAGGGGGACGATGCATTGTGCAAAATAAGCCAGAGACAAAACAGCAAACATGCTATGGTCTGTTTCAGAAAATACTTATCAGAAAATTGGAGCCTAGATTGATAACTCTTATAGCAGCCATACTTAGTCCAAAGTTATAAGTATATTTCTAGATTCTGAGACACTGAGCTATATGCGTACTAAGCAGGTATTTATCTGGAACTTGGAGTACCTCTGTGACACCTGAGATTCAGCGCTGGAGTTCTGCAGCTCGGAAAGTCAGCATTGTCACATACAATAACAGTTAAAGGAACTGGAAAAGAGATCAGACTTCAATAAGGCATAAAAACGAAGCTGATCTATTCAGGACTAGGGTAAATCAGAATAAAGGGCAGAAGATGATAGTGTGTGCACTCTAGAGCTTCACCTACTGTAAGACACCAAAGGCAGAGAAGTTTATTGTGTCTAGAACCTAAAATTGTTTGTAGTACACAATCTAAATCAACCTGTCTGATTAGCTCATTTAAGCAACCCAAACAAATGGAGCCCAGAACGGGGCCTTGTAATTCTGAGCAGCTTAATGTCATACTAAGAGACATCCCAGACTATGGTGAGCTGATAACTAAAAAGTATTGCTAGAGTTCTTTGAGAAAATGGGAAAAAATATATGGAACTATTTAACATTAGGGACTCCCAAGAAAATAGGCCAAGCCCTTGATTTTGAGGTTCACCCTTATGAAATTTATTTCTATAGGGGAGAAGCTAAGTCTACCTATAATTATGCCTAAGTGTTTCTTTCAGAAAACTGCCTTAGTTGCTCAGATGAGGCCTCTCTCTTTCCAAGCCCAGCTCTGCAAGGAAAATCATTAAAAATACTCCCCGCTACATGGGATATAACATTCATGGGTGAAATTCTCCCTTACAACGTGAGACACGACTCCCAGAGATGAGCCTGACCCTGGCACCATGGGATCAATAATGCCTTGTGGACCAAAAGGGGGGAAAGAAGTGTAACAAAACAAGATATCAGTGGCTAGGAGAGTTTAATGAGAGTCAAGAGGCTATTCTGGAAGCTACTCTGATGCAAGCTTCAGCTAGATATTGCTAGTTGCCATGGTTTGCCAAACCCCAACCAGTATCATTGCCTATTAACCTTGAAGAACAACTAGGGCTCTTACTGAGAGTCTTTAAAAGTTTCATACACTAAGCTTATTTTTCTGAACCCTATTTTCTACAGAGGCTAGATAAGCCCTGAAACCCAGAAAGGCCAGCCTCTCTAGGAATATCCTATACTGCTGACACCTCTTTCCAACTTGAAAAAGTTAGAATGGCCATAGTCCAAAGACCGCTATCAATTGGGACTACTATCAAAGGAGAAGGAGGAATTATAACAGAGAAGATAGGATTTAACAAACTGCTGAATCACTGTAGGGATGTTTCTTTTAGTTTCTAGCGTTTTGGAGCAGCTAGAGAGGAAAACTTGAAAATGTGGAATGGTAACCCATACCAAACTTTGAAAAGCATTTTATAGTTACTTACTGAAATGCACTTTGAAAATTATTGCTTTTTTGTATATATGTTATATTTCATAATAAGAAAATGTTTAAAAATGAGCTTATATTAAGTCAAGCTATCACTAGATAAATTCCAGAGTTTAATATGTATATGCATATAAAGTTATACTGACTCAACGAATAATTAAAGCCTGTAAGTAACTTTTTGTATGATTTTAATGTGAGAAAAATAAAAAGCTAGAAGGTATTCCAAGATTTTGCTGCTAAGAGAATAGGAATTTGTCCTAGAATTTACTTCCCTGAGGAGTAAGACAAAATAGCTTTTAATAATAGCATCAGACATTGACACTAATATGTCAGCATTGAGACCTATTCAAAAGTCTTTGGAGTATTAAACTATAAAGGAGTCAGTGTTTCTGATTATCACATATACTGCTGATATGTTTCAACATGACTAGCATGCTGAGTTCTAATGTTAGAAACTTCCAAAAGAAAGATATTTATTTATAGAATATATTTGAGCCTCTTTTTATCACATTCTCCATTGTGAAAAGTAGATCGCTATTAAAAAATACTCAGAGACACCTTCAAAATACTTTATACACTTTTGAAAAATTATCTGCCTTCTTAATGATTGATATGCAGTTTCCGCTACAGAACTTTAAAATCTTTAATGACAACAGGAAGATTACAGTAATTTCCTCACATATATGATATTTGGCATCTTTTTTCTTGCCAGAATCTATAAATGCCTAAAGCTGTCATTTAACTTTGTAAACAGCAGCCTGAAAAAGGAGGCCAAATGATCCTAAAGAATAACAATTTATGCGGTAACATTTCTAGAAGGCTCTTATATTGATGGTATGTAGTGATATACCAGAAAGAAAGGTTTAAGATCGATCTACAAAGGTAAAAAGAATCATAATTAGCAAGTTTACTCATTTTTATTCCATGCAATCTTGTTTTCATGCATAGTTAGTGGACTGTATGAGGGTTTTGTTTATCTATTGTTGCATAAAAAATCATCCCAAATTTGATAACTTAGAACACCACCGTTTGCTATCCCTACTATTCTGTGAATCAGCTTGGGTCATCCCCAGGAAGGCTCACTGCATAACAGGGACTACGTGGAGACGGCTTGGTCTGCGGGGATGCTGGGATGACTGAACTCATTCTGTCTAGCTTCAGAGTGTGTCCTTCCTGCTTTTCCACATGATCTCTCCAACAAAATAGCCAATTCTTTTGCATGACATGTCAGGGATACCCTGAAAAGCAAAAGCAGAACATCTTCTAGGCCATCTTAAGGCTTGGCCAGGAGCTGGCTCCATGACACTTGTACCACGTTCAATGGTTAAAGCAAATCACAGGGCTAATTCAGATCCAGGGCAGGAGACCGCCATGGTCTTCACGTCCAGGACGCACAGTTTACTGAAGGCCATCTCTGGAGAATAATAAGCTCTCTGGTCAAAGAAGATATTGCATTCCTCCAGCTTACAAAATACACTCAGCAAGCTCCGTAAACTTCCAAAATCTTACCCCATCACATCAGAATCACACTTGAAGTCTAGGATCTCATCATGAAAATAAGGTACAAGTTCAGTAGGGGACTCATCCTTATTCAAGCCCATGAAATAAAGAGTCAAACTGTCTGATCCAAACAAACCCAGCATATAATGGTGAGGCAGGGGCAGGAGGAACACAATAGAAACTTCTATTCAAAAAGAGACAGGAAAACAAGAGGATACGGAAGTCACTGGGATCCATCTAAGCACAGTCACCAATTTTCCCTGCTCTGCTGGGAGTATATCGATTGAGGCCCAAAGATGTTCCTCGGAGGTGGTTCCAGTTAGTGCTTGTCTCCACCATCTGCTTTCTGATAGTGAAACCCTTCTTATCCTTAGCTATGGCTGTGTTTGCAATCGAATTATTCAATTTTCAAAAAAATATCTTTAGTAAAGGAAAAAAGTTTAAATTTGATAGCACCCAACTTAACGTTATTGATGGTTCATGTTTTTTGTATTCTATTAATTTTCTCTCTTCTCAAATTTGAAGAGTTTTCTTCCACATTTGCTTTGAAAAGTTTAATAATTTTAGCTTTTTAATTTAAGTCTGTGATCTTCATGTTAATTTTTTTAAGTATCATATGAAGTAGGGGTTGAGATACAATTTTTCCAATAGATATCAAGTTATTTCAGAAGCATTTGATGAAACCAATTTCTTCTTCCATTGGATAACACTGATACTCTTGAAAATCGGCTGAACCTTTAGGTTTAGATTTATTTCTCTACACTCTCTGTGAGACATCAATGCGTAGGTCTATCCTTATACCAGTTTGATACTTTCTTGATAATTGTAAATTTATTGGTAGTGTTGAAATTGGATAATGTAAGTCCTACAATTTGTTTTATTTTTTCAGAAAGGCAACTTGGCTATTTATTGAAGTTCTGTTGAATATATTTATATATCAATTTGAGGATAACTGATAGCTTAGCAATATGGAGTCTTCTAATTCATGATCACAGTATATATCTTTCCATTGATTTGGTCTTCTTTAATTTCCCTCTGTAAGGTCTTGAAGTTTTCAGCATAAAGGTCTTGTGCATATTTCTTCCAAGTATTGCATGCCTTTTGATGTTAATGCTTTTTCATTTCCTTTTCCAATTGTTGGCTAATAGTATTTAAATATAAAATTGATTCTTGCATATAGTATGTTCTGACCTTGCTAAATCACTTATTAAGTATATTAACTACTTTGGTAGACATCTTCAGATTTTATACATTCATAACTATGTTATCTATTAACAAAATAATCATAGCCCTTCCTTTTTTATCATTATGCCTTTTAGTTTGTCTTGCTTTGTATTTCCAGTACCATATTGATAGAAAAGACAACTGTGAATAATGTACATTTAATGTCATACTTATTAATATTTTTGCCGAGGTATGACATTAGATGTACATTTTTCATAGATGTCTTTTATCAGATTGAGGAAGTTTTCTGTGGAGTTTTTTGAAAGTTTTTAATCATAGTTGAATATTGACATGTCATCAAAGATTTTTTATCATTTGTTGAGAGAATCATATGATTTTCCTCTCTTATTCTGTTAATATGATGAATTAATTTCTGAATATTAAATCAATCTTCATATCTTGGATAAAAACACACTCAGTCATAACCTAGTATCTTTTAAAAAATTGCTGGCTTAAGTTAGCAATATTTTCTCAATGATTTTTGCGACTGTGTTCAAAAGGGACAGATAGGTTTAGGGTTTGTTTGTTTGTTTTCCCTATTATTTTTTTTTATTTTCTAATACCTGTATCTGGGTTTGGTGTTAGGCAATTACAGGCTTAATAAAATGTGTTAGTAAATAAATAAATGAAATAACACTGATATGTCACTTTCCAGAATTTTGTTAAGTGGAATACATGTCTAAACTTAATGTAGAAATCCCTATGCATTCATAGAGACAGCCGGAAGAATTATGTGGCAAGTGAAGTAGCTTCGTAGACCCCAAAACCAATGATCTGAATTAGCAAACTAATTTTGCAGTATCTAAAGTAAAGAAGCAAATATGAAAGAAAGATGCTTTCTAACAACCTTTCCTATAGTACAGGATATAGGAACTGAATTTGAGAGTGAATTAGACTTTTGAAATAATGAGCTAACTTTCATTTTTAATATATCCCCATAGTAGATTCATGTGCAACCAATGAACATCTGCTGCAGATGACACTGCCACCTTTTTCAGGGAATCTGTTTATCAGGTGAAATTGACGATTTCTCACGTTTTCATCAAACCTTTTAAAATTAATCTTCTCCTTACACAGGACAGGCAAAATATCAAAGGTATGTCAAGACAGTGATCCTTTTTGTCATATTTGTTCTTTAAAAGGAAGTCACCAGAGTATAAGGTTCAATTTTCTTTTTTGTACAGAGTGTACAGTTTTGCACTTCATTTTTAGTAAGTTATATAACATAGCACTTCATCCACCAGACTGATGTTTACTACAATCTAATCCTGAAAACTGTTCACATTTAAAAAAAAATTTTTTTTCCAAAAATGTAGGAGGAATTGAAGAATAAAGAAATACTACCTATTGGGTTGCTTGATCCCAAGCTTTCAATTATGGACTCAATTTTTTTATGATCTTGCACAAAAGCAGATTCATCTAACTTAGGACCCAATTAATGCTACACAACTCCAGGAGGTACGTGTTGAGTTATTACAAAATCCTCTTTCCTGAGAAATGTAGGTGAGAATTCCATGAAAGAAAATTTCTGCTGAAAACTGGAACTACATAACTAGCTACACATGATGATCAGTCAATCTGTCAAAAAAGATCGTTACTGAGACCATGTGGGCTTCAGAGTCTTCCTCTAAGTGCTTGGTATCACTTACTCCTGACTTTATGGTCTTTTAGAAGGAATTGAAGGCTTTTCTCCGTGGCTGACTGTCCTTAGGCTTTATGCCATAATAAACTATGTCTTTAAACCGAGTTTCACTTGGGACCTATTCCCTTTAATAACACACACTGAAAAATATGCTATATATATATATTTATATATATATAAAGAAAAGAATGCCTTTAATGAAGTTAATCACTGTATGAATTATACAATAAAATTGTAATATTATAAAAAGAATATAAAGATAATATTTAGCATTACTTTTATAGAAGAGAGTACAAAACTAATTATCTTTGGTAACAAATTGTCATTACTAATTGTTCCAAATTAGCCATTTTGACTGTATATTGAAGCTACTCATGTAATTCTCATTTACTTGTTTTGACAAGCCTGAGTCTGCTGATCTAGGGCACAACACCAAGTCTCCCTTAGGAAGGGATCTCTTGAGAAGTCAGCTTTGTTACTCATTAAAATTGTAAACATTGAATTCAAACATCAGTGACCTTGGGAGTTCTAGATCTCTTATAAAGTATTTAAAATTTTGCATTTACACCCTGAGACAATTCTCTCACAAAGCGTCATTTTATAAGCTATTTTGAAAAAACACCCATAAATATAATAGGCTTATTTGGGGAGGTAACAAAAGGCAAAAATTACCCTGGGATGGGATGGTTTTCAGCCTACATGTTTGAACACTGAGTATAATCACAACATCTCCAACAGCTTGGCCATCTGTTAGTCTCCCAGAAAACTTTAGGGGATATTCAATTTAATGGAATGTAAAACAACATTATCAACTGCTGTGGTCTGAAGCTTCATGGAATATAATCTCTAAAACTACTTATCTAGCTAAGCCAACTCAGAAAAAAATAGAAGATGCCTATACTGTGAATATAAAACCAAAATTAATAAAAAGATATAAAAGGTAGGTTATATCTGAACTTACGTATTGAAAAGGAATCTACTATTATTGATAGCCAATTTTTATTGGGTGTTCATTATGTGCCAGGTATGATTCTAAGTGCTTTTCCTGTATCAACTTGCTTAATCTTCCCAGCAACCCTCTTGGACATATTAATATCACTGACTTATAAATAAAGAAATTAAGAAAAAAAGTTATTTGACCTGACTCAGAACACGTTCTCTGTGAACAGCCCTATCACCAAGGCATTTATCAAAAACAATCAGCAGTGATTCCATTTGCTTAGGTTGAGATGCCAGTGCATCAAACAAGAGGCTGGTCACACTTAACAGGAAGATCTGGGAAATGAAATGTCAGTGGTGGGCTTTGGAAAGTTCTGCTATATTCTTGAGAATCTAGAAAACCACACACATTTCCAGGGTTGTGTGCATGTCCATAAAAGATCTGAAAAAGCCCCATTCTCTCCCCTCTGTCTGATCTAGTAGAATTGTGCATGAGAAAGTGCAAGCTAAGGCAGACCCGGACACTGAGAACAATGCATGCTGCAACACACACACGTGCACAGAGGCCCCTGGAAAAGGGTAGAAGACATTCCGGCTTAGGCACTTGAGAAAGTCTCTATGCAACCATTAGCTGACTACTAAGTTGACCAACCAGGAAAGTCACTAAAAAAAAAAATAGCAGCAACAACAAAACAGCCAAAGGTTGGAACATAGGGGATGGGGGACCTGATTTCCAGAGTTGTCAAATTATATTATTTTAAATGTACATTTTTCAACAAAAAAATACAAAACATGCTAAGAAATAAGAAAGTACAGACCATACATGGGCAGGGGGAGGCAAGCAGTAAAAGAAACTATCCCTGAAAAATATTCAAATACACTGCAAAAAAATGTTGAAAGAACTAAAGGAAAGCAAGTTTAAGTAATTAAAAGAAAGTAGGGTGGCATCTTGCCAAATTGAGAACCTAAATAAAGAGACAGAAATGATTTTAAAGAACTAAATAGAAATTCTGGAGCTTAAATGTACAACCCAAAATGAAAAACTCACTAGAAGGGTTCAGCAACAGGTTTGACCTGGCAGGAAAAGAACCAAAGTCAACAGTTAATTCATGGAGAAGAATCTTCTGGAGGATGTTGTACACTCATTCAAACATGGTATTGCTCTACTGGATGTCCCCAGTCCAATGAGGGAGAGAAGATGAGTATAAATATTAACATCACCAAATAAAGCAGCAAAAGGAAAAAAATAAATGCTAAGGAATTACAAAAATGCTGTGGTCTAGGGTGGGCCACGGTGGCTCAGCAGGCAAGAATGCTCGCCTGCCATGACAGAGGGCCCGGGTTCGATTCCTGGTGCCTGCCCATGTACAAAAAATAAATAAATAAATAAATAATGCTGTGGTCCATTTCACTTGTTCATTTGGTTCAAACAGGGAAGTTCTCCTAAGCAACGTGAGAAATATTCAGAAACCAAGATCTCTGGTATCTCAGAGGGAGAGACATCAGCAGTGTAGAGATACTAATGTTATAAAGTTCAAAAATAAACCAGTAACAATGGCAATATACAGTCCAGGAGTATTGGCTTGTTGCATAGTCTTCACTCAGCTGGTTGGCACACAGAACTGCAGAATCCAAGCCAATCCATCAAGTGGCTAGAATATGCAGATGGAGCAAAACAAAACACACAAACAAAAAAATATTGCCCAGGATAGCAGTCCATGTAGGGTGCTACAGGCCACATGGACTGTGTATTTTTGTATGAATGAGATGGGGAGTCATCACAGGGCATGGCACATAGCTGGGCCAGGCTGGAGTCTGAGGCAACTGTGTTATTTTATCTATAATTTCAGACAGTATCCCCAATCCTAGCCTACTATATTACAAGAAATTTAGGTAAATTTGTATCTTTATTAGGTAAACTGGATCCAGTGATGGAATAGGGATGAATTTGTACAGCTCCAACCGCAGAAGCAGTGGGAACACCGTGTTTCCAATGGTGTCAGCTACACCACAGAGCATGAAAAAAAGCACACTTGCTTCTAAATTTGTATTATTGATGAACCTCATTACAACACCTTTCACCCTGAAGAAACAATGTATTTCCAATCATGAAATTGGCATACACAATACTGAGATGGATCTTTTAAGTGGAGCAATATTAATTCCCCCTTGCATTTGTTATTTTGGCATGTGCTATTTCTTTGGATTTCAACATCACAACCACACTGTGAAGGAGTTATTATTCTGTTTTGCCAATGATGGAAACAGTACACATGGATTCCATGCAAAGAACAGAAATCAGAAGTTGAAAAAGCCGTACATACACCACCTTTCCAGGAGGTATCCCTGCACCAAAGGAAGCACTTGAATTCTGGAGGCAGAAGCTCAAAGGGACAGTTTGGCCCTGACCCTACAAAATGGTGATAATGATACCTACTTCACAAGGTTGTCATATATGGGTCAAATAAGGTGAAATACACAAAACCACTGTTTTGTTCTTATAGTGCTAGGAAGGAAACACCATTAGGAATTTAGAGTATATTTACCAACATACTATATTATATTGGTATATTTAGGAACAGCCTGAGTTTAGGGACATCCTGAGAATCATCAGTTTGAATTGTGTTTCTGCCTCTCTCAAAAGGTTGCTCATTTTGAACTGTTCCCTGAAAAGCCTATGTTGCCAGTCCAATCTGAATTACTGCTTCCTCTACAGGACCACTCTCCTGAAGCCTGATTTACCTTTTAGCTATTACTCAAGATTTAGGTTTCATAATAGGAAGTAACAGTTTCTCGGCATGGTCTGACAGGGCTTTATAGAAGAACTTCAGTCAAGCTGACATATGCCTTTATTAACTGCATTTCCTGTAGCTGCACAGACAATGAGAAATCCACTTCTGTGAGCAGAACCAATTATAACCTAACAGGGGCACTTTTTCCCCAGCCTGCTCATGATGTCAAATGTTTGATTAGAGAGGTCTTGTGCTTTTAGCTAAATGAGTGCACATTTCTCTCCATTTCCAAGAACAAGCTGTTTATGCCTTTCATTCCACAGCCTCTTAATATCTTAATTCTGGTCTCTCAATGACACATAGTGCCACAAGATAGGGAAAACAATATTGCTATGTTTGTTTGAAAACAAATTGAGTTGTTTTCATAAAGGAGTAGGATGCACACTCCGGCATCAGATGCAGTGTGCCCTGGAAAAGAAGAGGGAGAAGCCAACATGAAGAACACGTTCTGGGGGAGGTAACACGGGGCAGAGTTGGCAGCCCTGGACAGGAGACCAAACAAGGGTGAAAAATAAAAGGAGACTTTGAGATTCAGTGGCTGGAATGTTGGGTGAGGATACTGCAATTTGCATGTCCAGTGGACAGAGTCAACCACAGTGAACCACGTTTGGATGGGAGGGACTGAAATAGAGAGGGGTGCTTCTGAGCTGAAGCAGCTCCTGGGAAAATTCTCCCACAGGAGGTAAGAAAAGATGAAAACAGGAGCTGAGTTCCTACTAAATGTGGGATTAAGAGGGGAAATAAAGCCCCATTCAATAAGCATCACAGACAAGGAATCCTCTGAGGGCACCAAGGACAGAGACGCTCACAGGCAGTGTCACCAGGAAAACCATCTCCCCGCATAATGCCACAGTTCATTTGGGGTTACTTCCTATTTCTCCTCTTTAAAATTCTTCAGCTTTAGCAAAGCAGCTTGCTGACATTTCAGCGGACTCAGTGAAGATCTTCAGTTTCTGTTAACTCTATCCTGGCCAGCGTGTAGAAACAGCACCACTGACTGGTAGAACAGTTAAGTTGGAACGGCAGTGATCACGTTTCTAGCCTCCTCATTTCATAGGCAAGGACACTGAGATTATCCAAGGTCACCCAGCAAACAAGTAAAAGAGCCAAGCCAAGATCTATATTCTCCCAACATCCACATCATGTTTTCTTTTTCCACCATAGCATCTAACTCTAGATCAAATTTTCAACCTTTTCAGAAGAAAACTGCATCTATTTAAAGACCAAGAGAAAAGCATTCTATGAATAAGAGAATCCAGGTAGGAATGAGCTAAACCTCAAAGACCAACAGTAGATAAAATGTTTTAAACTGAAGATGGCTTATGGAAAATGGGGGTGGGGGGGGGGGAAATGCAATCCAGAAAGAAGTACTTTCAACTTTGCATCCCAAGTGAACTCTTTCTCATGACCTCCATGGTTACACTCCCAGTGCATGCAGCATGCGAGTGCCAATGGCCTCCTAAGTGGTCGCTCTGTTTCCATCCTTGCTTCCCTTTTGTCTAATAGCAGTGGCCAGACCCAGAGCTTTCAAACATAAGTCAATTCATGCCATTTCTCCACCCAAGACCTGAAGTCACTTCACGTCTCACGAAAACTTAAGTCAAAATAACGATAATGGCCTGCAGTATCCTCCATGGCCTGCTGCCCCCAGCTCTTCCCTAGTCGCATTTCCCTCTGTCTCCTGACCTCACCGTCACTCGGCCGCACTGGCCTTCTGCCTTATTCGTGAACACACTAGTCACACTGTGCCCCCGGGTCTGTGCCAACCCTTTCCTCTGCCTGGAGCCCTTGCCCGCTCTCTGCAGCTGCTCACCTCCTTCCCGGGGACAGATGTCCTCTTCACCACAAGGCGTAACACAGTAGGGGGTGATCACACTGTTTAAAATAGCTCACCCCCATCCCCCTTATCCTGCTCCCCGCTATTTTCTTCCATAGCATTTTTATCATGCTCTGACATTCTATAGACTTTACTCTCGTGGTAATGTAAGCATTACATGGATATCAAACCATTTGCCAAATGCTTTGTCACTGATGTGTGGGCAGCACCTAAAACAGTCCCGAAAATGCACTTGACAATAAATATTTGCTAAGTGAGAGACTTGATCAAAGCAGAGGATCACCCTATTAAAGTACATAGCCTCTGTCTTTATTTATGAGCGCTCATAAATTCTGCAACTGCGCGAGCACAAGAAGTCCTGGTGATTAAGGAAGGACTCTGGCACCTCCAATTGGAGCCTAAAGAGATGTTGAAAGATTGTTAGAAAGACACTCATGGCTTTAGCAAGAAGACTTTACTAAATGGAACATCAACCCATTTGCCAAGATGGGAAGCCCAAGTCTCATAAAATCTGAATAACCTCAAATTAATGTTTATGTCTCATAAATTTCAATCAAAAATCCAATTGAATTATTTTTAGAAGTAAATGAAATGGTCTAAAAGTTTATGTTAAATAATAAATAGGTGAGAACTTAAACAATGGCTGCAAAACTGCCTCCAGAGCAAATAAATGGGTAAAGAACGGTGTAATTAACATACTGTAAGATATATTAACCATTTATAAACAAAGGAAACCGCATACTACATGCAAAATAAATTCTAGGTGGACTAAAGAGGTAAATATAGGAAAATAAACAATTAAAGATTTAGGATAAAATATAAATGAATCTGCTCTGAAGGCAGGTAAGGATTTCCAAGCTTAAAACTTGAAGATTAAACGATGACAGAATGAGCATTGTAAATGTATTAAATATCCAATAATGAGAATATAATAATAATAAAGGAAACAACCAAAGCAAGTTGGTCCTATTTGAAAAAGCATTTATTTTGTGAGATGAAAAACTTGGAGTTCAGGGTCAAAGATTAGTTGACAGTCATTAGGGCTCCAGGCTTTGGCTTCCTGTTCCTAGCCATTAATCAACAAACATTCAGCAAATTCGTGTGTGTTTGCACATGCACACACCCACATATTCAGATGGGCATAGCTTTGTATGTGTGCGCATGTGCAGCGTAATTACCTCCAGCCATCCTCAGCGCCCCCACAAAAGAATCCTTCAGTCTTATATAATTGTTGGAAGTACTATGGCCTTCTCCATTGTTTTCAAAAATGTATGTGAAGGTTTTATACTTTCTAATAACACACTAATAACCCGAAAATGGGTTATTAGTGGTTCCTAGAAAAAGAAACGGAACAAATGAATTCCTAGTTTGTAGCACAGACCAGAGCAGTCTGATGTGGTTGGAGCAACTCCACTGAGATGACCCAAGGTGATTGTAAACTGAGTTCAAAGTACAATGAACAGCAAGAGAACAGAGGAGAAAGTATAAAACCTTCACATACATTTTTGAAAACAATGGAGAAGGCCATAGTACTTCCAACAATTATATAAGACTGAAGGATTCTTTTGTGGGGGCGCTGAGGATGGCTGGAGGTAATTACACTGCACATGCGCACACATGCAAAGCTATGCCCATCTGAATATGTGGGTGTGTGCATGTGCAAACACACAACAATGGTTATAAACAGTTTATTGAGCAAGTTGAATTTGATAGGGTAAAAGGGGTAACTAACTTCACTTTTGTTCTTTTATATTCTTCAAATGTCTGTGAACTACTGGTTGCGTTGACCTGGAGTGAAATATTGGGCAAATCCCATAGCTCTCTGTGAACCATTAGTTCATAACAATCCACATTTCTTTAGTAGCTAGTCAACTTTGAGCTATTCAGTATAATAATCAAAGCTCAGCATCCTTGCCTAATTCTAAACTTCTTCCCAGATCAGCTTAAGGTCACTTGAGGCTTTCCAGTTAACAGCAGAACAGCAAGTGTGGATGGCTTCTCAATCCCTAGCTCTCTCGACCTCCTTTTCCTATGCACTCACTCTCATTTTCACTCCTCCAGCATAGGGCCTAGGAAGCCCAGGGGATAAGAGGAAAGGATACACAATATTGTATAACCAATATCTCTGACATGGCAGATGTACAAAACAGAGTAGTTTGTTCATGGGGTGCTTTAACAGATTCCTCAGAGAACGTCCCAATGGGAGCCCCACTGCAGCTTCCCTGACTAACTCTGGCGACTTTGAGCTATCACATTCAGCTCTTGGACTTCAAGGCCAAGTTCCCCTCCCCTGTCCCAAGTACAGATCTCGTCTCCAGAGCATCTACACCTTTGCTCTGCCATTGATGGACGTGTAATTCACTTTCGAAATAGCTTACTCCAGACAGCAGGAAGCCTGGGGAGTCTCTTGCCTTTAGACTTTGTAGATGTGCATTAAATGCCAAATTCCCCAGTGCATTGGTGGGGTCTCCAAATGGGCCACCTGAAGACACCATCACATAACTTGAGGTGAGGGAGGGCCCAACTTCCTTTGTCCATATCAGTGGAGGGAACACATTCATGCAATACAGTTAACTCCTTGCAGAAAGGTCTTTTCTCCTCACCTTGCTAACTCTTACCCTCACTGTTACCTGATTTGAGATGACAAGAAATGGCCCAAAACTCAGAGAAGATTCTCTCCTGGCTTCCAGGATGGGAGAAAGTCCTGGCAAGTCCTGCCCAGAGAGTCCAGAAATGCACTCTAGAGCGTGGGGGTTCACGGGCCCTCATTTCATTCTTGGGATTAAGGCTTCTGGCATTATTCAAGGAGAAAGAGTCAAACTTAACATTTCTGTTACATTATACACATTTGTATATATGCAGATATACATACATGTGCATAAATCACTTTATCACAATTATAGATAAATACAGAAGCATACATAGCTGTGTGCCTATAATTCTACATGTGTATGAATAATGAAAAGTTGTGGAAAAACATACTAATGTGATAAGATTGCTAGTTATTTCATTTTTTTTTTGTTTTTCTCCATTTTTTTAAGTATCGTGCCTTACTCTTAAAACAATTTAAAAGATACATGCATATAAAAAAAACATAGAAAGGGATCTTATTATGAAAATGTTATCTTAGTTCAAAGGTAAACTAAAAGATCATGGAAAAAGAAATAACCACATAGTGGATTTTTATATAATTAAATTTATTATGTGATAAAGAAAGTATAAGAACAAAAAATTGAAAATAATTATTTAATAAATGGTATTAAGATATTTTGAAATCACTCCTCACAATAGATATCAAGTAGATGTGAAAGATATAAAGAAATTAAATGAAAGATCAACAGGTTTGACGGCATATAAATTATTACTTTAATGTGCCTAATAAATAAAATAAGTAGAAAAGAATCCGCAGTGTGGTTCTTTTGCATTATGTGCAATATGTGACAAATCTGCATTATTTTGAATATATGGAATGTATAGAAATTGATTTAGGAAACATGCAATAAAATTTCTTCCTTCCTGTTTTTCTCCTTTCCTTCTTTTGTTCCTTCCCCAAAACATTGTGAAGTACTTTGAGTATAGCTGAAATATGAATGTGAGGCAAGGTATGGACAGCAGGTAAGACTGGAGAAATAAGCAAGGCATGAAAACGAGAAACTAAATGGTAAGCCGCAAGGACTTTCAGCAGGAGAGCCACACAACATTTTCCTTTCAGAATGATCAATATGTTAGCCATATCGATAATAGTTTTGCATATGGTGTGACCAGAACCAACGAAAGTAGTTAAGAGATGACCTCAACAATCAAGACAGGAAACAATGGACACCTGATGCAGGGAGGTATCAAATAAAGAGACAGTAAAGAAGTAGAATCTGTGGGATTTGGTGACTGATACGTGGAAAGAGGAAAGAAAAGGACAGCTGTTATGTCTGATTTAGGCTACTCACTATTAGTGCCATTGGCAAAGATAAGAAATGTAGAAGGTTGTTTGTTTTTGAGGGGAATCTTTAAAAACTGTTTGTTTGTTTAAACAATGTTATATTTTCTAGTGTCCAGTTCCCCCTACTTGCAGGCGTAAGAGTAGGTTATACATTCGCACTCCAACAGAAACATGAAAATTAATATGGACGATGGTTTTCTCTGGCCAACTAAATAAGTGCAGAGGACAGAGACCGAAACAGAGACAGAGATTTCTCATCTGTGCATTACTCTGAGTTCTTGATTCTCTTCCTTTCCTCCTCCAGACCCTGACAACTGGCCATGCTCCAGCAGGTGGAGAACCCTCAGGGTGGGCCCTAACTGAGAGCGACGAGTCTCAGGAAAGTTTCCCGTGGCAACTGTTAGTGCAGTGAAATTTTAAGTTATATGCATATTAAATATATTGATGGTTTCCACAATTTTTGTGAGAACAGAGAAGTAAACATTTAGTCATGGCTTGAATTTTTACTCTAAAATCACAAATATTCCCCCTGGTACTAAGTCTCTTAAAATATTTCCCATTATTTCTACATGAGGGAGAGTATTCCATTCATTAATGTAAATTTTAATAGTTGGATCAACACACAAAAAATGGGGGAGTAGATCTTCAGACCAAGGATTCTTCTTTCAATATTTTAATGAATTAATGAAATGGTAGAATTACCTAAAACTAACAAAAGACTTACTTATACTTTATCTTTTGCAGACAGATCTACATAGTTCGCTAAAATTTATTGTGTGTTATTTAGGCACTTAGACAAGGCCGTTAAACCATTATTTTATTGTATTCACTTATTTGGAACCTCACTATCCTCTAAAATTGTAAGCGCTCTGAGGGCAGCAGGGGTGTTTTAATTAGTACCTGTTTCCCCCTTGTGGTTCATAATTCATATCTTCTAAATGAATGAACAAATGAAAAGAAAATGAAAAACATGCTTCTTTTTATTTCCTGTTTTGGCTCATGGAGAGTAAGCAATACACATGATTAGAATTCATTTAAACAGAATATTCAATTAACAATACTGGAGTTACCACAAGGTTTCTTTATTTTTTCCTGCTTTACTATGAACTCATGTGGAGAGAGCAAAAATGCCTTTAAATTGTAATCTGCGTGTGTTGTACCTGATAGGATGTGCAAATGTTAACTTGAGAAGACTAACCTCTAGTATTAAAACAAAATGGTTAGTTTTCTTAAATAGCATTGAATGTTATAATAAATGAAGAAGTATTTTTCAATGTAAAGTGAATCTACAAAAATCCCTGTCTCTTCCGTATAATAATGAAACTGAACATTTCTGAATTTGTGATTTTTTTCTTGAAATAAATTTGAAAACAACATGGCAGTGCAGTAAAAAATTAATACTCTAACTTTGATGATACGAGAAAGGTGAAAATTTGAAATGATATTTAGTCAAAAGTTTAAACAGGAACTTTTCCGACTGTTCTAAAATGTTAATAGTTGGCATCATCTTGTAATGATTTTTACTACTACAAGGAGAATCATGTATTTTCTGCTCAAAGAACATAAAATAGTTCGTTTAGTGTTCATTATATACCAAACGCTTATATATCAACTCATATGTACAAACTCATATTTACCAAACTTGCATATTTATCTTCATTTAGTCTTAAATAGATATCATTGTCCTCATTTAACAATCAGGTGAACTTTCAATATGATAGATTAAGAACTCAATCAAGGCTGTAAAAACTATTTTGCAAAAATAAGAGTTAAATTTCAGTCTGCCTCAAGTCCATGCTTTTTCCATCAATCTAGATAATTCACATAATATTTGCCCTTAGACTTGTGCTAAATAAATTTATACTTCAAGATAATAATTTTTATTTAACTGGTGGGCTACTTTAGCATGGACCTATAAAGTTAGGGTGTTAGAAGTTGTATTTTTCTAGTAACACTGCCTACAATTTGGGTAGGCTGCTAATTGAGTAAGTGGTGCCTGGTATCTGAACAAAGTTTCCCCTGATTACAGTTCGACGAGTTTTAGAGAATAACATACCTGCCAAATGAAATTTTGAAATTAAGAACTCTTCACTGCAATAGCTAAGCAATGGTTCCATAGGACCCTCTGTTTCTTCTTTGATTTTTCTTTGATTATTCATAGGTTTAGAATTAATTTAAATATATTCATAGATTTAGACAGACTGCAGGGTAAATACAGGTTCTAAAGACAGCCTGCTTGAATTTGATTCTGGATCTCTTTTGTCTTAGAAAGGGAACCAGTACTGATGAACACTTTCATGCCTGTAAAACTGAGATGCTAATAATAATGGAACAAACTTCACTGGGCAATTGTAAAGATTAAATAAACTTATACAGGTAAAAAGTTTAGAATAATGACTGACAATAAAGTTCTCTGGTTGCCACTTTCAGGCTTTCTATGTACTACTGTGATGGTTTGACGGTATATATACCCCACAAAGTCCATTATAAAATCAAGGTTTTAAATTTAATCCTTTCCTGTGGGTGTGCACCCACTATAAGTAGGGCCTTTTGATGAGGTCACTTCAGTTAAGATGTGACCCTTAATTTTAATTATTTAAGATTCTTACTGGAGTCCTTTATGTACCAAATGAATACAAAGAGGAAGAAAGCCACGGAAGCAAGGAACAGAAAGCAACGAAACCAGAAGACAAGGGAGACACCAGCAGACATCACCATGTGCATTGCCATTTGGCAGGGGAGCCAAGATTCACCAGCAGCCAGTTGTAGGGAAGGAAGCATTGCCTTGATGATGCCTTGATTTGAACAGTTTTCTCAGCCTCAAAACTTTAAGCTAATAAAATTCCATTGTTAAAAGCCAACCTATTTCATGGTATTCTGTTTTCAGCATCCTAGCAAACTAAAACAACCACTTTTATCCCTTATATTTTGGATTTCACAATAGTCCATCTTTTCTTCTATGCTCCACAGTCTCCTGCATCATGCCATCCTCTCCTAGAACCTCATTTACTGTTTACATTCGCTGACACTCGAACCATTATCTTCAGTCCCTACTTTTTCCCAAAACTATAGACTCATACTTACCTTCCTACTAGAGATCTCTACTCAGATATCTCACAGACATGTCAAATTTAACATGATTTTTATTAAACTCATTTTGCCCCTGTTTATCCATCCTTCTCTCTAGAAGCTGTGTTCATTATTTTCATGCATTTCATGACAATCTATTCTGAGGCTTATGTCAGAAATCTGAGTGTTTTCATGTATTGTGTCTGTTTTATTCCCTATATTTCATCAATCACACATCCTATGAAACCATCCTAAAATTGTTTTAAATAAGTCTCTTCCGAGGCAGCCTCCCTCTTTGTCTTATTTATTGCTTCAGCTTTCTAACTGATCTCCCTGCTCTATCTGAATTGATTTTTCTGCTCTATAATTAGAGTGATTTTCTGAAATAGACATTTTAATAACTTTTTATTGAGGTATAATTGAGGGTGACACCATTGTAAGTGTGCAAATCAAGGATTTAATAAATGTATAGAGTTGTGCAGCATCACCACAGTCCAGATTTAAGAGCTTTTCACTACACTTCTTACTGGAGTCCTTTATGTACCAAATGACTACAAAGAGGAAGAAAGCCATGGAAGCAAGGAACAGAGAGCAACGAAACCAGACGAGAAGGGAGAGACCAGCAGACACCACCATGTGCATTGCCATGTGGCAGGGGATCCAAGATTCACCATTTTAGTTCATCTCCACCACATCCACCCTACACTACCGCTGATCTACTTCTGCCTCTACAAACCCACCTCTCCCTGACATTAAATATCTAAAATAGAAATTTGATTGTTCTTTCCTTATAGGAAACTTGCAATTTTCTTTTTCCTCTGTAGAAAGTCCAACTTCCTTTAAAAACAGAACAATTTAGGAGACAAGTCTGTTTTAATATGGAGTACAAACGATTTTGCTTATCTTCATTCCTAAAGAGAATGACTGACCAGTTAAAATGCATATTTTTATCAACTAGGAGGGTGAAAAGAAAATGAAAACTAGCTCGTTTCAGGTGTTAATGTTTCAGCTTTGGGCTTAATAGGGTATCAGTTCCTGTTGTTAAAGAAGGGTTGAAGGATACAGGAAAAAAGTTACCTCTAGGAATCACAAGAAGAAGAGATGACATGACTTAAAGAAGGAAAGAGAAGGACTGGTGAGTGGGAGGTCCAAAGAACCTAGTAGCCATCCTTGGAAATTGGCCACGTGTCTCTTGGAAGAGACACATTCACTGCCATGTGAACATCTGCTGGCTGAACCAGATAAGGGGCGGGTCAAACCACATAAAGATGGAATTTGACCATTGAGCATGGTGTGACATGGTGACCTAACAAGTTGCTGTTGAGGAAGCCCCAACCCCCACTGTAACAGAATGATTAAGAAGTGAACTTTACAATTTGGCAACCCTGAGCTGAGAAAGTTGGTAAAGACATACAGTTCATGATCTGAGCCTCCTTGCCCTTCACCCTCATATCGCCATTCTATGCTGCACCCACGATGAACAGATTCCAGACGATGGAGTTATGCTGCACCCCTTCTCCAAACACACTTCTTCCAAAGGAGCTCCACAAACACCGTCCTTCATCAGGGTCATTCTGCTGCCTAAACTTACATTTCAACCTGGAAATACTTGGAGCCGAATCCCAAATTTTTGATAGGTTTTAATAAATAGTTCCAAAGAACCCTGCAGTCTCCATACCTCTGCCTTATCTCTCCTGTATCCATCTTCTAATTGTCTCCTTCCCTGTGTCTCCCCCATCAGACAGAGAGCCCCCTGCGCACAATTACTGCATTTCATTCACCAGGGTCTCCAGTGCTTTTCACCACAAATGCTTTATACCTGCAGAACTAAAGCAAGTGTAAATAATTACGACTCATTATTTTTAACATTTTAAAATATAAATACAAACATTAAAATTATTAGATAGATAATGTGCAATCAGACCAATATTTAAAGAATACTAACAGCTAAATTTTTAACTTTCAACCTTTTCAATCTTTTATACAATTATATCACTCTAATTTTCTCTAGGTAGCAGTAATACTTTCTGAGTATTTTTTGGCCTGTGAAGAGTATGTCTATTATTCTGACCCCTTTAATACATCAACGTGCATTATCTTTTCACTATTGTTTTAAGCACTTGATAACAACAAACTTTTATTGGAGATAAATGCTGTAGCTAAACAAATATGTCACAGGTTAGAATAATATTCTTATTTCTTCAGTTACACTAAAAAAACAGATATTTGTTTCTTTTGACATATTTCGTAACTCCATAATTTTACAGTCAGCCTCTTTAAGATTTTTGTCTATGTAAAAAAAGATGATTTATTAAAATATATAGAATTATCTTGTGGTTTTAAATATATAAATTGATTACTATTTGGCTAATTTTTTCATCAATTGCCTTTTAATTTTGTAGACTTTCCCCCTATTTTCTCTTCTCATCAGATTTTAAGTCAGCTATGTAGTTGTTTCAGTACATATCTTAAATGACTGTATGTCTCACAAAGTTGTTAAAAGTAACTTTTCTGGGCGGGCCGCGGTGGCTCAGCGGGCAAAGTGCTTGCCTGCTATGCCGGAGGACCTCGGCTCGATTCCCGGCCCCAGCCCATGTAACGAAAACGGAGAAACAAAATACAATAAAACAAGAAAATGTTTAAAAGATGTTTCCCTTTCTTCCTCTCTTCCTTCCTTCTATCCTTCCTTCCTTCTCTCTGTCTTTCCTTTAAAAAAAAAAAAAAAAAAAAAAAAAAAAGTAACTTTTCTATTGGAAGCATATCAAGGTAATTAATTTAGAGGCTTTCTAAAATATCATGATCATATTGAAGTTAGATGATGGACAAAATAGATGAAAAAAAAAGTTTAGTGTTGTAAAAAATTGGCCAAAAGTTTTCCATAAAATAACAAATTTGTATTAATTCTTTCTTTCTCTGAATTTTTAGAATATTTATGGACTCTGGTCCTTTCAATTCAAAGTTCACTTTCACTTATTACTCTCTTCTATATTTTAAAACAAATCTTTTTCTTCTTAAGTTTCTACTTTTCAAAATTTGAAACAAAAGATACTGATTTTTGGAAACCTATCCTTATACCTACCTTCATTTACTATCTTAACATTTACAGAAAACTTTATTTGGGAAGCAAAGCATAAACTTTTTCACTGATGTAGATCTGATTTCAATGAAAAAAAAGCAACCAAAAGATTAAAAGTAATGATTGGCTTGCAGAAAACTGGGGAGCTATAGCAAAACTCATTTGCTCAAATATATGACTTATGTTTCCTCAATTTATTTCTAGGCGAGTTTTTTATTCTAAAATAAATTCAGAACTGATAAATATAGGACAGAAAATTCATACAAATCAGTTTGGAAAACTGCAAAGTCAGCTGGAACTTATCGCCTCTGCTTTTCTCCAACTACTTTTTTGATTTTGTAAAATTTGAAAAATAGAACTGAAGACGCTGAGCTCAAATAACAAAACTTAAACATCTAATGAGCCCACACTCAACGCAAAGATTTTCGGCATTAAAATTCCTGTAAGAATTATAGGAACTTGGCATTCAAATGCCCTGACTTCAGTGCCTTGAATGTCTCAAACTACTAACTCTTCTGTCATTGTGGTCATTTCTAAACAGGAATTTCCAGGCAACAGATGTGTAAGTAAATGAAAACTAGTGTAACCGTCTTTAAAGTCAAAAATATAATGTGATTTATTCCAAATTTCGCTTAGTCACCCTGCCAAGCCACTGGGAAAATAGTTTTTTTTAATTAATTCACATGTTTAGCAGCTAGAAAACAAGTATCACACAGATATGCAAACACACATGCACATAAACAGCAACACTGGAAATAGGTTCTTCACATATTTGGCAGTATTTTAAATCTTGACTCTCCAGGGAAAGTAATGGGAGGGAACATTAGTAACCGATGTCCTATGACAAGCCCCACCCCATGTGGACATTCTCAGCTCAAAGAAGCCCAAAGTTGTGGTTCATTCAACTATTTCCAAGGTGGAGTATATTTAGTCATTGCACTATATGAAAATAGTGTTCTCTATATATAAACTCTAGAGTAAATTAGCATTTTTTTTCATTTGACAATAGTCCATTTTTTGGTTGCAATTCCTTTAAAATTAGACAATATTTGCAGTTGTCTTACTTTGTCTTGTTCTTTTTCATTGTAAGCTCAGCTGTCCAGCTAGAAATATTAACATATTACATGTCATGTCTAGAGCAAAATGTAAAAGTTCAAATTACTCTCCTACTTTCCGAAGCTCAGGAGACTTATAAATCATGTGCGTATCCCACTGGCACAGACCACAAACCACCAGGTTTCAGGTAGAACCCCAGTTGGGCTGATTTCCAACCCAGCACTTCTCTTATCTGTCCTTTGCCTTCCTTCCCAATCTTTTCACTTCCTCCTACTATAGTTGGTTCTACACAGGCCATTGCTATTTGCCTGATGGCAAACCCCAGGCAGCTCAGAAACCATGTTTTATTCATCTGCATGTGTCTTGCACAATGAACAGCTCGAATGTTTGCTAAAATATAACCTAAAATGTATCTCACATTTAAAATTTGTCAACTAATTAAGGGAAGGTCATAAGTCTCCTCTATTTTTCTTATTATCCAGATTCAATAACCCCATTTATAAGCATGCTCATGTTCTCTATTTTCATTGCCTGTGTTCTTTGAAAATTGCTATAAAAATCATTTTTCCCTGTTCACAGGAAAAACAGACCATCAGCTTCTATTTTTAGACCGAGAAGGGACACCAAGTGTATATAGCATTGGTGTTCAGAAACACGGACTCAGATATAAATGCAAAGATCTTAATGTTTTTACCCAGCGTCAGGGTGACAAAAGTAAAAACAAATCACATCATTTGTGACTGAATCCTATAGATCACAGCTGAGTGCATATAATACCATTCCCTAAAGATCTAGATTTCACCTTGGAGCATGAGTTTCTTTAATACTCAGCCACTCTATCTGTCACACCACATCAGAAGTAACTTCGTAACACCAGCAGCAGCTGTTGAAATGTTCTCTCTGCACCTCCCAGGAACTATAGCATTCCTTCCGCCTTTTCCAGCCCTCACTCTAATTCTGGTACAGGATTTTTTTTCCTGCTCATTTCACAATTTCACAGTACCTTGCCATTGCTGCCTCCCTTGCTCTTTGCCTTTATGTCTCCTTTGGGTGTTCTTGTCCGACAGAAATCTAGAAATTCTGGTAGCAAAGGGGACACTTGGGCATTAAATGGCCAAACAGAGTTAGTGAAATGCAAGATTTCTGGTCCCAGCTGCGGTCTCTAAAGAAGTAGAACATCTCATCCTTCAACCAAAGGTTTGTTTTTCTGTCTGATTATAGGCCCTTTCATCAAGATGCAGAAGTTACATTTCTCCTATGTGGCACTTGGAAGTCATAGCCATAAATATCCACGACAGGCAAAAACCCCAGTGAGGACAGGGCCTTTCAGAATATACGAAACTCTTTCTGACACAGAAGCTACCCTTCAGGGAAAGAGAGTCTGTCTCACAGCATTCTTTCTGAGAACACAATTTTCAGTCCCAACTTCATTTATTTCATCACTTTCAATATTGTTTTCATGTGATTAAGAATCCAGATGCACAGATTTTAAAGGCGCTATTGCTGCATGATATCATAAGCCTAAAAAGAATTTTTTTGGTCAATTTTGCATGCCCCTGTTCATTCTTTAGGCTCCATACATTTTCTTTCAAACAATTGAGTATCAAATTTAAAAACAACAACATCCTGCAATGTAAAACTTCATGGGCCTGGAGGTTGTGGTCACCTCTATGTCAGCTGCCCTTGACCTTCACCCCTGCCCAGAGCTAGATTACATTTCTCTAGTTTCCACTTCTTTTCTTATTTAGGTCACTCCTAAAGCTACAGAAGAGTCTTAATATTTCCTTCGAAAGCAGTTTTTTCTATATATTCTAGCTCCTACCATCTGTTGGGATAGCTAAGTTCACTTTGTCCACCTGTCCGGATTATGGAATCTGGTTGCTTGGTCAAACGAGTGCTGGCCTGATGGTCACTGGGAGCAGTTTCATGGGTTTAGATCATCAGTAAATCGATTTTACCTGTGACTGATTACAGTCACAATCAACTGAGGAGACTGCCTACAGCAATGAGAGAGACAGCTCATCCAAACAGCTAAAGACCCTACAACAGAAAGTGATTATTTCAACAGGGATAACTTCCGTATCTTCTTCAGCCAGCCAGTTTCTCCTGGGAAATTCATCAAAAACCCTCATTGGAGTTTCCAGCTTGCAGCCTGCCCTGTAGAAATTTTGTACTTGCCCATCCCCACATTTGCATGACCCAATTCCTCTAAAAAAATCTCATAATATTTACATATATATATCCTGCTGGTTCTGTTTTCCCACACATCGGTTCTTATATGGCCTCAATTTCCAAACCTCTTAGATTAACTTGAAGGGATCACAACTAACAATGGATACCTGCTATAGCTGAACTCAAACACCAAATACATTGTAGATTTTCGCCCTTACATTATCTATAATCTGCCCTATAACTTAACACAAGAGATGATCTAGTAAAGTTAATGACCTATTGGGAAAGTAAAACTAAATTCACATACAGAAGCATCTGATTTTCTTCTCTAAGCATGTAATAAGGCATTTTAATGAGCTAAATGAGATTGAACATTTAAACTCTGAATACCCTTTAAAATGGGTTCTCTAAATTTACAGCAATAGACCATACACAGACCAAAATCTTAAGGCCATGTTTTCCATAGCTGCTTCTTGCCTGTAAAGTATAAAAATGTTCTACCCAATTACTTCAAAAGCATTTGTGATAAAAGAGCTTTAATGTAGATATCAAAAGAACCATAAAGGAAATATATGAAAGAATGACATGGTGATAATAAGAAATAGTTGATGTGAGAAATTTTTAAGCAAATAATGCAGACACTATCCAAAACAATTTCTCAGTGAACTCCTATCTTCATGGTGAGAAAAATTATTGAAAATGAGGTCAGTAGGTTTGATAAAGGTAAACCACAGTGGCTTCTGGCATTTTAAAGTGATTTCAAAGGGAATATTATGCTTTATCACCACACTAATGGAACTAATTAGAAACAAAAAATCATGGGTCCTTCTGAACTCGGGCAGCTCTCAACCACAGCAGGAACTCCCTGAAAACATCACTGACCTACCATTGGTTTCTGAGCTTCTGCTGCACCCTTTTTAGGGAAAAGAAATCTGTTCCAACGTATTACGCATAATTGCTCTCTCTTTGACTTACAACCAGTGTCTGTATTCTTTCCCATAGAGCAGTTGTTTAGCTGCATAAAATAATAATATCACCTAGTAACAAGCCTTTCACATTTAGACAATCCCTAAGTTCCCTCAACCATTCCTCAAAAGAAAATAGCACTGGACCTCTCAACGTCTTAATGAACATCTCTTAACCTCTCATAACAAACTTCAGCTAAATGATAGTTCTCTCTAGAATTGGGGTTCAGAGTTAGCACACCATTCCATGCCATGTCTGAACAGTGAACAAGCAGTTAGGAATGACTAATCTGATCTGGAATCCTACATCCACGAGTGTGATCAAAGCTCACTTTAGCTATATTTTAGTAGTCTAGCATAGCACTGCTGTTTTGTGAGCTTCTCCCAATAAAATGTTTGGATCATTTTCATATGACTTTCTGTCAAAAGATATAGATATACATATATATATTTAAATTTTATATATATATTTAAATATATTTTATATATATATATAAATTTTAATCTGTTTTTCCCTATTAATGCCTTGTTGGTGGCTTAAGACTTTTAGTGTCTTCTTCCATCCTGACTACAGTGGACTCTGCTTCTCTGTCTCACCAGACCTTCTTATAAGTGTGGTTCTAACATCTCTATTATTTGAAGCAACAGGGTCCTCACTCCTTCCACACCAATCATGTACCTAGTTGGAGCTGCCAATAAGTCGACTGAGCCAGGAGATGGACAGGCATATGATCCAATAAAGGTCCTTCCCTTTTGAACATTAAAATCAGACAAAGAGATTGCACTGCTCCCTAGCATTGGAATTCTGAGACGTGAGATGCAGAAACGGTCAGCAATGGTGCTTCTGGCCCTGGTGATCCTGCTTCCACCCACCCCTGAAGCTTAGCTGAAGCCGTAGATTTTATTAAAAAGTCGTCATTGGCAACCAGAGTCCTAACATATATTGATATTTTGCTCTTTAAGATTTTTATTTATTCCTTCCAACTTTATGTGGCTATAACAAATTGCCACAAACTTGATGGCTTAAAGAACACAAATGTTTTATCATGCAGTTCTACATGTCAGACATCTGGCACAGGTCTCAGGAACTAAAATCAAGGTTGGGGCAGGCCTGTGTTCCCTTGTGGAGCTCTGGGGGAGCACCCTTCCCCTGCCTTTTCCAGCTTCCTTGGCTCTTGGCTCGCTCCCCCCATCTTCAAGAAGACCACGTCTCTCTGACCATCCTCTCTTGGTCACTTCTCCCTGGGTCTTACGTCAGCTTGAAAATGTTCTTTTAGGTCTCAGGCCCCTGCCTGGAAAAACCAGGATAATTTCCCCACCTCAAGCTCCTTAATTATATCTGCAAGTAACACACTCACAGGATGCAGGGATTCGTGTTTGGACCTCTTTGGGGGCTGGGGTTGGGCATTATTCTGCCTAACTTACATCCACTGAGCAGGAGAATAGTATTCCATCTCCCATCCTAGCTTCCAGCTCCCGTCATCCAACTCAGTAATAAAAGTATGTTGAACAGGAGAAGCCAAAGACACATTCCACGTTAATAAGATTAATAATATGATCAATATCATAAGTCGACGTTATCTGGGAACAGTGTTTGATTAGACATGACTCCGACTATTTTGCTGGAAAAGAAATTTCATATAGTTGATTTGTTATCTTTTTTTCTAAAGGTGAGTTTGGAGATCTTTACTGGATTTCGCCAGCATACAATCAGATGGCAATCTTTGAAATGTAGAATTAAAAGTATTTCCATATCCACAGACTTGAAGCCCGAGGCTGCTCCCTTTCCTAAGTATGGAGAGTAAACACAGCGTCTCTCTTTGCTTTACTAATCGCTCTGTTTCCCCAAGCTGCAAACACAACATCTGCCAGGCCAGAATTGAGGCCAAAACGACTCATTTCAAAAGTGCAGGCCTTCCACGCCCCACGGAACCACTGATGGAACCTCAGTGTCCTGGTGGGAGGACAAGTTCCTCACAGGCCCCACAGGGACGTGCGCAAAAGACAAAGACCTCAAGTAGAAATGAAGCTGAAACCCCCAAAATCTTTAGAGTGGTGATGTTCCCTCTGTAATGGTCTCATACTCTCTGCAATTTTATTGAATTTGTTTTTCAATAGAACTGTTAGAGATAACAACTCTCAGATAGACAGAATGCAGGCAGATGCTCACAATCTCACACACAGTTCTGCCAAGATATTTTTACATCATTCTGCACATAAAACAAAATGAAGACATGTGTTATAGATGCATCTACCAGTACCCGCACCCTCCCCGCCAGAAGGGGGTAGTTTATGGTAAGCTCATTTCCTGGATGAAGTATTAAAACAATTCTTTCCAGAAAAGAATGAACAGCACTTCCAAAATAAAAGAAATTTGCTTCTCAGGCACCTTATAAAACACTCTTAATTACCAAAACCCATTGAAATGGCAATTTGGGTCACCATATGCAAATACCCTCCCTGCTATTTCTAATGCAATATAAACATCATGCCACATCGACTGGTTAAGCACCAAAACACAAAACGCCGCAACAGCTCATGCACTGTTGATGTTTATTCATCTACTGTGCATCAGAACGGCTCATTTCAAAAATGGTATGAGAGAAGGAAATGCAGGCAAAACACAAGTTCAGAAAAGACTTGAAATAAATTGCCTCAAGTACAATTCTTTGGAGGAAATGCCACAAAATGATCTTACCTTGGGAAACTTAGGCAGAGCCACCGTCTTTCCCACCGAGGACAGTGAAGGTAATTTTATTTCCCCCATTGTGGGGTGTTTGGGGGGACGAGGTGGAGGGTGCAAGAAGGCGCTTTCATATCGCCGCATCATGTAATACTGTTCTTCAGTGATCTCTTCGATCAGAGTCCTGACTGCAAATGATCCTGTTTCCCAAAACGAGTTACTGACTAACTGTACAGTCAAACTCAGGCGGCCGACAGGAATCTCCCAACGCTCCCTGGGGTTGGCAAAGTCACTCACGAGTAGATAAGAGTCGGTGATCTCTTCCTCCAGCCGCAGTCCCAGGGTAGCTGCCAAAAAGTCCTCTTGAATGGAAAGGTCTCTCACAGACACCTTCACATTGAAGGGCAAGCAAAACCGCGTGCAAAGCTCAGAAATCTGGTACTGTTTCTTATCATGAATCACCTCTACAAAATGTCCTTCCATGTACAAAGGGAGAAGGGCTGCCTCATGAGAGGTCTTGAGGATTTTCTTACAGGCCAGAACGTCCACCGCTGTTTTGAGTTCCTCACAGAGGACTTGAGTAGCTTGTGAGTGATGGACGAGGAACTGGTCCCCAACCGACACGCCTGGCAGCTGGTCATGAGGGGTGTGGAAGGCTTTGGTGGCAACCACGTGGAGTGGCTCCGTCGCGCTCATAGCTATCTCCAGGTCATAAGCGGTTGGGAACTCCCGGGGCTGCCGCTTGAATTTGCCTTGGTAGCTAGTGGGGATCAAGAAGTGTCTTTTGGGAAAACTGCTTCTCGTTTCTGAAGCTAAGATTCTCGAAGCCTGGTATTTTTTGTGAATCACAATGGTTTTCCCGGGCTGTAAAATGCTTCTGGGCAGCTGGTTTCCAAGAGGCCCTTCTACGACTTCAGCTACAATGGGAAACTCTTTACTGGTCATTTCCAAAAGATCTTTTGTAGATAAGAGCTCAAGAAACCACTTTGCATCGTAAGTGTCAGTTATGTCTTTGACTTCAACATCTAAACTGGGGAGGATACGGACTATATCCTTTTGGACTGAAAACAAACAAACAAAAAAAGATTATGACATTTTGTGATAAAAGAAAATGTTATCTGTGAGTAGTATTAGAATTTCCTTGGGTACCATAGATAAATTTCATTGAAAACAAACTTCATATGAGCATAATATAACATTTCTTACCCGTAGCTTTCTTTTTTCAAAATTTAAGTTGAAACAGATCGGACATAAAGTTAACACTTCTAAAACTAGTATTCAGCTTAAGTAATATTTGTTAACTAGTATGTTGGGGGCTTAGGAACTTCACCTAAATCCTTCTCACTACAGCCTAAGGATAACTGTCCTGAATTTAATGTCAATCATTTCTTTATTTTATCACACCTAAAAGATGACACAAACACTGAATTAGCAAATACTGAACCATTGCTTTTAGGACAAAAACAGGATTAGATTTCAGCAAGCCTTCGGTCACAATATTTTCATCAACAGATCAATACATCATTTTGTTGTGTGTGTTTTTGTTTAAAACCATCGTATAGAATACACATCACTGATTCTTTAACATTGAACTCATGGCCAACAGCACGGTAACACTGAACATAGTCTTACTGAAACTTATCTGACACACAACTTTCCCTCATAAGGCACGTTACAGACTCCCTGCTCTTACGAACACTAGACAGCACTTCAGCTTTACGCCTGCAGGCCATTTTAAACAGTGATCACACCAACAAAAAGCACAAAACACCAAATATATTGTGGCACTAAATATACTGTGAAAAGGAAATTTCTTTACAGTATGAAATATGAGACAAGAAGGCAGAAGTTTGTCTTGTTCAACTTCAGCTAGGATGTGTTATGTCAGGAAATAGAATGTGTTGCTGCTTTGCAAACGTGCGCAAATGATTGCAAAAGAACTGTGAATATTGACTGGCGGACCACAGGTACATTTTAGCAAGTAGGCAAAGTTTCAAATACAGAATCCATGTATAATGAGGATCAACCATGTATCCATATGTGAATGGGTCTGTGTGCATGCGTGTATTTTCAGATGGCTAATAATATCATTTTGACTTATATTCTTGAGGTCCACACTTTATACGTAAAATCAGCTCAGTAGAGAATTTTCGTACTTCAAAGAAGAGTCTTCATGCATAAGGCCTAAGACATACATTCTCTACACAGAACTCCATACTGCCGGGCACAGCAGCACTGCAAACTCATGGGATACCGCATGGTTAATGTGGGAATTCTTTCTCCGTTGGATAGGAAAGGAGTGACCCAGGATGGCCTAGCCGTGCTGAGGGACGCCAGCCAGCTTTGCCTAATGGGCCACCAGGGACAAAGGAATCTCTATTATTCTCAAAACACCAACTGACCCAAAAATCTATCTTTGAGTCCTACAGAGACGCTTGAAATATTGTCCTGAGATCATTTATGTGCTCTCCATGTACTGCTCTGCATAGAGTCATCATAAATGCTCTTGTATGGAAAATAAAGTCGTGTGTTCATGTTGACTCAGAATTTTAATATGGTTTATATGTTAATTTCTTAACACAATATTTTATAGCATTCTCATGATCTGCCGTGTTTCCAAAAATCTCCAGCCACCCTTCTATCAATGTTCTTCCTTCCCTACATTTTTAAAAACTGAACAATTTGGAAATATTAGAAGATAAACTTTCCTCCTATAAAATATTATCTATCATGGAACTGTAACCCATCCCAAACTTTAAAATCTGTTGTATGACTACTTGTTAAAATGTACTTGGAAATTTATTGCTTTTTTATATATGTGTTATTTTTCACAATTAAAAAAAGTTGAAAGAAATTATTTTTAGATTATTATCTATTTATGCAGAATCTGAAAACTATAACTCTAAAACTACTGTCCTATTAGTTGCACAGACTGTCTAACAGAGACACTGAAGACACTACATGAAAAAGTGTTTTTTATTTTCTTAAATGTAAAAAAAGAAAAAAATGAATACAGGAGATATCAATGGTTGGAAATCCACCGTATTGTAAATGTTCTTCATTTTCAAGGAAGTGGGGGGCACTGAGAGAGAAGTTTTTACCTTTATGTTTTGGTCTATATATAGATCAACATACCTTTATATTTTTTAGATTTTTGCACTTTGGGTTGGTTGGATCAAAATGAGCTAGATTTAAGAATCCTGGATCTAGCCCCAGAGAGGCACCGTTGGCTAATACCACTCCTCAAATCCAAGAAAAGCTTGCTATTAGCAGAATAGGTGCCATTCTGGACTTCGTGGGACCTCTGAATTGATCCATCAAACAGTAGGCTCTAAAGCAAGCTAGATCCCAATCTACATTGGATTGAACTCTGCTCCCCAACAAAGACATGTTCAAGTCCTATTCCCTGGTCCTGAGAATGTGTACTCACTTGTGAAAAGTATCTTTGAAGATGTCATTAGGGAAGAGGAGGCCAAACTGGGTTAGAAAGAGAGATACTCAGGTGACAGAGGCAGAGACTGAGCTATTCCACAAGTCAAGAAATACCATGGGTTGCAAAGCACCTCCGAAACCCACAGATTTCAGAGGGGGCATGGCTCTACTGACACTCGGACTTGGATTTCTAGCTTGCGAACTACGAGACCATGCATTTCCATTGTTCATGTCACATGATTTGTCGTGCTTTGTCACAGCAGCCCTGAGAAACAAGACAGGCATGTGGGTGCCGTGGGCAGGAAGAGTCCTGCTACATCTGGAGGGCTCGACTACAGCCCAAGAGGGACTCCAGGCTGAACCATTTCACCTCTGTTCAATTATTTTCTGTCCTTTTTCTGATCTTTCTCCAGTACTTTTGCACCCAAATCCACTGCAGATATACCAGCCGATCTCATCTAATTTGACATAGTAGCAGCTTTTGTGAGAGTAAATATGATTATCTCCATTTTGATATAGTTTCTTCACTTATTTTCCTCTTAACAGACTTGCCTCTTAACTCCTTCTCAGTTTCTTTGTTGGTTTCCCCCGCTGCGCACAATCCTACAACAACACATACACGCCCACATACCACTTAGTGTGCATTGGTTCACTTCCTTTCTTGATTTCCCCTCATGCCATGGCAATCTCAGACAGTTTCATGTCTTTAAATAGCACTTATATGTTGATGACTTTCCTAAATTTTATCTCCAGACAGATTATTCTCCTGAGCTCCAGATGTCTATTTAGACTCCATCTGGATGTCCAATAGATGTCTCAAAGTTAATACACCAAAAACAATATTTGGATCTTCCCTTGCCCAAACCTATTGTCCATTTCAGTTAGTGGGGTCTCCATTTCCCTTGTTCAGTCCAGAAATGCTGGAGACATCCCTGACTTCACCTTTTCTCTCACACCTGACATCCATTACCTCAAGAAGACCTTACTCTAAGCCACATTATCTCTTGCTTGGTTTACTGCAATAACTCCCCAATCAGACTTTTCATAGTCAAACCTCAATGGGGTAGTCAGAGAGATGGTTTTTAAATGTTGTATCAATCAAATCTCTCTTCTGTTCACAGCCCTGCAGTGCCAGTTGTTTTCACTCACAGCAAAAGCCAAGGCCTGTACCATGGTCCCAGATTCCTCTTTGATCTCATCTCTTACTGCGTTACCTCACACTAACTCACTCCTTATTGTCAATCAGGTCTTTGCACTGTCATTTCTACATCCTCCAGACAGCTGTGTTCACGGCCAATTCCTCTTCTTCCATCTGCTCAAGTATCATCTTCTCACTGAGGCCTACCCTGACTACTGTATTTACAAAGTTGCAACCATCCCTGCCCCTTGCCCTGCTTTTCTCTTTTCCATGTCACCTTCAACCTTCAAAATTTCCACATAAGTTATGTTTTTTTATGCCCATTGTTTATTGTTTTATTTCCCCATTAGGAGCATATGTCTTCACAGAGACAGAGGTCTTTGCTTGTGCTGTTTCTCGGTATATTCCAGTATCTCAAATGGCATCTGTGATCTTATGGGTACTCAATAGATATATCAAACGAATGAAAAACAATCGCCAGAACAATGCCCTTGAGTGAACATTAAAAGATGCAATCAAGTGAAAAAGTGGACTTCTATGTAAGATTTCACTAGAAAGAAAAACAGGTTTTACTGTCAAAACTCTGCTATAAATCGTGACAGGTATTTTACATTTCATTTAAAATGTGTCTCTTATGGTTGTAGTTTTCTTACTCAATGGTCTTTATTGTTTAATTTCAGAAAAATAATAATATGGGTGTTTTAGGGAACAAAATACGGTAAAGTGAAATAAATGTTTTTCAGCTCAAATTGTATCATTTGGTAGAAAAGATTAAATTAAACGTATATAAAATCATAATATCTTTGCCTTAACAGAAGACACAATACAGAGAAAGCACATTAGGTGAATACCAACAACTTTTCTTAAATCTATCAGAGGACTGAAGTCACAGGACAAGCCACTGTTCCCAAAACTGGGGAGATGGCCAAATGCAGAGAATTACAACTTCACTATGAACAAAGACTCCTGTTGGAGCCAGAAACTGGTAGAAAAACTTAATGGGTAATTGATGAATTGCTGGAGACTAAGCATAGACCAGTTTGAAAGACGATATACCTGGAGACTTAGCCTTATGGAGCCCCCCCACTTTCATGAGTTTTACTTCCAGTAAGAGTGAAGAGCAGAGAAAAACCCTCTTGTGCTTCCAGCAGGAGGATGGGAAAAGTAAGTATTTTGAAATATCCCCAGAGCATGCTGTTCTCCTTAATAAAAACTGGCCCCCAAGGAAAACTATTCCCTGAGATCCTAACTGAAGAGGGGATAAGGGAAACACCTAACCCCAGCCCTTCTTGCACTGGTGGGGTGGAGGTAAGGAAGGTGTGAGGCATGTGTGAGGGCAGGAACCCTAGAACCCAGACTCACACTTCCTCTCCCACATCTCACTACCACATCAACAGAGCTCCTGCATAATACAGGTCATGATGGCTGGGAGAGTTTCTAGGCTCAACTGTATTTAAGAGGAAGAAGTCACTAGGAAACCCAAATACAACATGGAGGGAAAAGCAAGGACACTAGAGGAAATTTTAGTCTCTGACACCTATAGCTAGAGCAAACAATAAACAAAGGCCTACTCTTACCCAAATAAACATAAAATCTCATGCTAAAGAACTATTTACCTCAGTTCCTTTTACTGGGTACATCATGTACAGGTTTCAACAAAAAAAATTACAAGGTTTGCCAAAAGTCAAAAAACATGAAGAGACAAAGCATGCATCAGAATCAGACCCAGATTCAGCAAAGATCTTGGAATTACTCAGACTGGAGAATTTGAAATAAGCATGAATAACATGCTAAAGGTTCTGACAACACACAAGAACAGAGGGGTAATATGAGCAGAGAGATGGATATGCTAAGAAAGAGTCAAAATGCAATGCTAGAAATATAAAAACACTGTAACAGAAATGAAGAATACCTTTGATGAGTTCATCAATAGACTAGACGTGGCTAAGGAAAGAACTAATGGACTTGAAGATATGTAACAGAAACTTCCTAAACTGAAAAGAAAAAAGAATAAGAAAAGCAGAACAGAATATTCAAGAACTGTAGGACAATCACGAAACATGTAACATACGCATAATAAAAATGCCAGAAGGAAGAAAAGAAGAGAAAGAAGCTGAAGAAATATTTTAAGTAAGAATGGATGAGACTTTCCCAAAAGTGTGGACAGATACCAAACCAGAGATCCAGGAAGCTCTAAGAAAACAAAGCAGGATAAATACCAAAAATCTAAACTTAGGCATATCATAATCCAACTGCAGGAAATCAAAGACAAGAAGAAAATCTTAAAAGAAGCCAGAGGGAAGAAAACCATATTATATGTTGAGGAATAAGGGTAAACATTTCATAAAGGTTCTCTTCAGAAACCATGAAGGCAAGAAAGAGTGGGTGAAATATTTTAAGTACAAAAAGAAAAATCCACCAATCTAGAGTTCTGTATTTCATTTAGAAGGAAAGAATAAAAAGACTTTCTCAGACAAACACAAATTGAGGATATATGTTGTGCCTTGCAAGAACTGTGAAAAGTTCTTCAGAGGCGATGAAAATGGTATAGATCAGAAAAACAGACCTACATAAAGAATGGAAAAGCATTAGAGAAGGGACAAATGAAGGTAAAATATAATATTTATTCTTCTTATTCTTAACTTATTCTAACAAATAACGACTAATTCAAAATAATAAAAGCAACAAAGCTTATAGATAATTGAAATGTGACAGAAATGTTATAAAGAATGGGAGGGAGGAATTGGGAATACTCTATTATTAGGTATCTGTACCACCTATGAAGCAATATAGTATTATTTGAAAGCGGACTTTGATTAGTTGTAAATGCATATTGCATGCTCTAAGGCAACCACTGAAAGAATTTTTAAAAAGAAGTGAACATAATTAATATGTTCAGAGAGGAGAGAAAATGAAACACAAAACACTCAAAACCAGAGAAGTAGAATAAATGCCACATTCAGCTGTGGAATGAGGATGAAGACACATATTATGAATGATATTGTGGAGGGAGCTGCTACACAGGGTGTCTTGGGAACACAGGCTCATAGGACAACAGAAACTTTCAGCAAATGAACATTTTATCATGTACACAGCACAGAGTCCATGAGAGCAGGGAGGCCAAAACTGCACGGGTCGTGTTAGTAGATGGCAGCTCTGCATGCCCCACTTCTCATCAGAGAACAGAGACAAGTCTCTCCTGTGCTGTTTCTCTACCCTGGGGAGAGGAGGCCCTGCCACTGAGAATCCCTGCCCTGATTGGCATCTGGGGCTGCTTATTCCTGATTTCCGGGTTTAAGATTGGGTCGGGTCTTTTCAGCAGATGTAACATCTCCTCCAGGTTGTGGAATGGAAACAGCACAATAGAAGAGGTGGGGTTAGCAAGGGTGGGAAGATGCTGCTTAGCATGTGTCCAGGACTTCCCCAGAGGATATGGCCATGATGTGCATCTTTTAGGGATGGGAAGAAAGTATAGGTCAGGGTAGGTTAGGAAAAAGAATATCCTAAACAGAAAGAACACCATCATCAAAGACAAAGACGAGGAGAAACTAGTTTAATCAGTGATTAACAGGCAATCCAGCCTTGGGAATGCAACTAGAGGGCCGGGTCTGGCTAGGGGACCCACTGTAAGTAAACTGTGAAGATGAGTTGACCCCTTGAATGCCAGGCTAAAGAACATATAAGGACTTCAGGAAGAAATCCAAAATATGTGAGATTAGAAAGATCAAATTAAAATTAGGAATTCAGTAGATTAATATGATAGCACATGGGAAGAGAAGCTAAATCAGAGGGTCTGCATTTCTCATGAAGCGTCTAACAGCCATATATACCCAATTTAGAGGTATCACAAAAGGACCAATTAATTTTCATCAACTCCAAACTTTATATGGTTTTCTTTAATATATGTGATACATAAAACCAATTATAATAATTGGTTTATTAAATTATTCTCTTTATTTTCCATCTGTTTTATGTTTTTTGTAATTAACAGTTCAAATGAAAACATATTTATTTAAGGTCTCCTAGAATTTGGAAATGGCCTCCTCAAGTTTGCAAACTGGAAGAAAGAACTAATTGTTTATGACACATTTTATTATGACTAAGGATCTCTCCAAGGGAAAGATAAGGAAAGTGATAACATTTTTTGCTTTGTCCTTGTTTTGCTTATAAAACAAGGTTATATGGTTTCATAAAAATACTAAAGAAAAAATAATTACAATCTCTTACAAATTTAGCAGCTTTAGATTACTATATTACATTTTGTTATATATAGTTCCAGTTGTGTGTGTTTATGTTACAAATTCTGTAAACAAGCATTTGTTACTTTTACAATTGGAAAAATGCAATACTCCCCACTCACCCACCCAACCAAAGAAAAGCTATAAAGTTAGACTAAATTTAAAAATATATTGCTTATTCCAAAATGATAGAGAGATAAAAAGGCAGCAACTCAGAGCATGAGAGATATCCCAGGAAGCATTTATTTTAAATTTTGCAGTTTCAAGTTAATCAAAGCAAAAACGAAGCGTACTTATGCATCCTTACTTTCGATCTCTCAAAATTTTCTTTCAGGGTGAATGTGAATTGCTCTCGCTTTGTATGTTTTCTGGTTATCCAAAGGGGGAGCTCTTGTGAAAAACAATTTCCATCACATTTTTCTCTGCAAAGGTAGTGGTTTCCTCTTTTTGCTGCTGAGTCATTTCATTCAACTTTATCTTTCTGTTCACTGTTTCAGGGAAATTCCATTCACAGTTAGGGCTAATGTCAATAGTAATATGGTGCTTCTCTGCATCACTCACGGCAGCAACTGTCTTAGGTAAGTGTGAATTTTCTAAAGAGAAAATAAATAATTTTGTATAAACCTGCTTGATGTCCGACAGTGCCTGTTTCCTTGGACAGTTCTATTCCATGCTAAAATATTCCTTCTCAACTCAGCGTGTGACGATCTATCCTTTTACAACAAGGTTGGACAGCCGCCAGGATTGTCTTACTCAAGCCTTGAAAGCAAGGAGATGGTGTCTACATATTTTTTTCTAAACAAGTTTTGTAAATTCTAGCCCTATAGTTTCTCTCAACTTCAAGTTCTTTCTGCAGTAAATGAATAATTTATATATTTGTCAGACACTTTCACTTTCTCAGTGTGATTTTATTTCATGTGTCATTTCCTTCCCAAACTATTCCTTTTTCTCAAAAGTGCTTTCATAAATTCCATCTCCACCTTTCAAATACTCAGAGACTTTTTTTTTTTTTACATTTTTTGCATTACAGTACTCTTTATTATGTGGCATATATTAGATTCACTAATAATTGATGAGTTCTGCCTTATTCCAGACTTATTTTTTTTTCCATTGAGCTTCCAATCAACTACAGAAGTTACCCCTGTGAATTTCCATTTTGTTAGAAGAGTCTCTCCTGTGTCTTCTGCTGCTTTTGTATCTGAAGCAGGGAAATGTGCCTTTTGGGTTGCTCTCTAACTTTTGTGGCAGAAAAACGTCACCATTATCTTATAATGTTGCGAACCCTGCTGTGGATGGCTGGGGTTCATAGTACAAATGTAAGAATGTTCTTTTATGAACTAAAACAAATGGACATCACTATTAACAATAGTGGAGGAAAAAAGACACCTAGTGCACACATGGGGGCAGAGGGATTATTTGAATGTCTGAAGGGTGGTTAAACCTGGGTCCCTAGCTCTACTCTGGGGAAGGCAGCTGCCACACTCTCCACCTGCTTTCTGCAGCAAGAGCACACAGCAGGCCCCGGCACCTGGGAAACCAGCACCTGTGAGCATGGCACTGCAAACAGAGGGTCAGTCTAAACCCGTAGGGGAGAGAGGAGACGCTCAGCTCCTCCCTGCCTCAGCTGCAATGGCTTCATACCCCCCAGAAGGCACTGAAGGATTCTTCTTAGGTGAAATTGAACAAAGCTTAGAGGAAAAATACACAGAAGCTGACTGGGGAGATATCCCACTCCAAGAACTGGCTCGATGAAACCCAAACTACTTAAACACAGGATAATACATAAATAGTGCCTCACTTGCAGATTAAAAAAAAAAAGAATCTCATACATAAATATGAACAAATGGCAAATAATCACCAAGCACTTGAAAAAAGCCTATAACAAAAACTAGAAAGACAAGGGAGCCTAAAGGAGGCAGATAAAACGCAAGGAACAGTAAAGAAAATGTAAAATATTCTGAGTGATAAGATACTGCATCCATAAAACAACAATAGGATTACATTTTTTTAAATGGTGAAATCATTAAATCTTAGAATAAATATGATACCTGAAATTTAAAAATGCATAAAAACAGTTGGAAATGTAGTTATGGAATTTTCCCTGAAGAAAAACCAAGATGAAGAGATTTAAAGTAGGGAAGAAAAACAGTCCTACAAGATCAGTATGGGGGCTTCCACAGAGGATTAGAAGTTACAGAAAGAACCAAGAGAAAAAATAGCTGAGAGGAAATTATTCCAGAAATGAAAAGCCTAAATTTCCAAGTTGAAAACTGCCATCACAATGAAAGAACAGATTGCCCATCAAGCACAGTAACTGTAAAATTTCAAAATACCTTAGAATTTCTCTAAAAGGCAATATTGGAAGCTAGAAAATAAAAGAACAAAACTTTCAAAATTCTGAGAGGAAATTGTTTTCAACCTAGAATTTTACAAGTAGCCAAACTATCTATCTTATGTGAGTGCAGAATAAAAGATTTTTCAAACTTGCAGTTTCCCTAACTAATAATCAATTAATAAATCAAATAATTAATCATCATAGGCCTCTTTCTCAGGAAGCAAGTAAGGGATGGGTTTCATCAAAACTGGAAGTAAATCAACAGTCAAAGGAAAGCCACTAGAATAGTTTTAAATCACGCAAAGCAGCACCTAGAGCTTCGGCAGGTGTGAAGTTCCCCTGGTGCAGACGGGAGCTCTAGGATGGAGGGTTCTAGAAGAGATAGGCTTCCTGACAGTTTGAGTTCGTGGAAATCTGCATTCAGTGGCTTCTTGTGGAGCGTAGAAAAGCGTTTCTCAAAGTAAGAAAGGGTTTAATAAAATCAAGGGTCTTGTTTCCAAACAAGAAAAACAAAAAGTTAAGCAGGAATGGAATTATGATACATCACTGGGCTCAGCGATGAAAAACACTTACGTTGTCACAGCAATGGAAATACCAATGCTTAGCCCTCATTTGCCATACACTCAGAGAATGAGGGAGAGGAAGTAAGAACACAAGATAATTAAATCTTCATCGCCAGCAGTTATGGTCAAAGTCAATGACTTGAGAAATAGAAATATTTCTATATTATTTGGAAATGTGAATGCAAATGCCAGGGGCTACATATTTAAAGAAATTAACTCTGAGTTACCAAACTTGAAGGAAATTCAGGAATGGGCAAAGGGCACATGGTTTGCTGATAACTTTTCTTATAAGCATTTTTTCACTATTTGACTTTTTGACTTTGATAAAAATTGAAATTATTTTTAAAAGTAAAATGAGGAAAAGAGGAAATCTCGGAATACTAAAAGACCAAATGTATTTTCTATTCATTTATCATCTATTATACAATATTCAAATATCACCTTTCTGATACCATCTCTCTGCTTGTGTGGTTTTAACCCCATGCTTATAAAATGAATTAATGTTTCATATATCTGAGCAAAAACTGGAAGCCCAAATTTTGATAGGCATATGTTAAGGCTTTGTTTTTTTAAGGAACAGGAGCTTTCTAACTCTTTCATAATTTCATTTAAGGAAGAAATAATTATCAATTTACATAGCAAAACAGCACCAATAAAAAGTTTTAACTGGCAAGATCTCCTGTCTTTAAAAGCAACTTGAAATAGCTGGCCCAATTGGGGAACAAAATTTTTCATTTGCAAATATTATGCATACCATTGATTACAGTAATAGGAATTTATCTTCCTGTGAAAGGGACAAACGGATCTTGATGTGCCTTGCATAAAGCCAGTAGTTAGAAATCTTGAATAGTTATTTATATCTATTTTCCAAAGAAAAATAAAATTTAGTAATCATTTAAAATATGGTGAGGATTAGAGGAGTTTCAGGTTTATAATGGGGATCAAGAGCTTCCAGGAACAAATGTTTCATTTAAACACTTTCTACTAATTTTCTTTTTTTATAGCGCCTAAATGTTCACATTCATAAAGGATTAAAGACCAGAATTAGGAAAAGAATGTTTTGTATTCCTTCTTTTCTATGTTTACTTGCTATGTTCTCTTTACAGCTTATCAATATTTCATAGCTTCCAGTAGTTCTTTTCCTTTTTCATCTAGCTTTTTTCCCCAAGGTTCCTTTAAACTTTCCCATTCCCGACTCAGAGCTATTCTTTTTCTAGTTACCCTAGAAAGGAACGACGGAAGGCAGGAGGGGTTGGTCTCTGCCTGGTGAGCTATGGGAAAGCTTTCTAGCAATAGCCCTGTGATTTCAAGGCAAGTTTGAATCGTCAATTTGAGAAAGAATATTGTAAAACAAGATCGCAATTGATTCAAAATTAGTCTACATTTGCATTTAGATGAAAAAGCCTACAACAACGAAACATTTCAGAGCCAGGCATTTTGTATTGGACATCCACCCTCCATTTTCACGGAGTTTCTGCCGTCGGTATAGACAGTATAGATGAGACCCAGCCCCACGCAGGGTCCGTCCTGAAATCGCTCTACAGGAGTGTAACCGGACAAAGACAGTGGATGTTTTGCCCCACGGCTCAAATGCCCAATTCCTGAGCCACCGGGTTTCTAAGTGAGAAGGTTTATTACTAAGTGCAAAGCAGGAGAGCAGATGGCCTATTGGCCCAAAATCTGTCTCCACTAACTGCAATAATTCTGATAATTTCATAGTACGGAAGACGGGCAGGTTTGAGGATAGTAAGCACAATGGCACCAGGTGATGTGCTTAGGGGAGCTCTAATGATTGCGCATGTGCAGGCTGACTACGTGCTCAGTCACAGAGAACCTACTAAGCAAATGGTGGCCTTCCTATGATGATGGGCGTGGTTTTTAGTATTATAATGAGGTATAGGTGGCTTGCAGGCTCAAGTCTAAGCTGCTGCCCATGCCAGGAGGGCCCACGTTGGTTAGATCCAGGTTTGGTTAGCAAGGTGACTTTGGGCTTGGGGTGGTTAGTTCTGGGCTGACCCAAGACCCTTTGTTAATAAACATTACGGGCTGTCTTTAGTGATTACACAACTCTACAGTTGAAATACTGGAGAACGGGGTACAAATGAAGATTAGTCACAAGGTTTTTACAATCAGAGGGGCAGAAGATAAGGGCTGTCTACAACCATAATCAGAGATCAAGCTGCTGGATTGCAGTCCGAGGTTTCAGGTATTTCCCTCTGTCTATTCTAGTATAGCAGAAAGTGAAAAAGGATAGCTATATAATGGTTTCATAATCACAGTCGTTCCTTAATCCCTACCTTCTTGGTTACACAAGGGCTAATGTGTAAAATAACCCCCCCAAATTACAGAGCCAGAATAATTAAAATCAAAATTTAATTTTAATATCATTAAAGAATGGAAATTGACTAAAGCATTTTGTGAAGGGTTTTATATGAACCGAAAGGTTTTTCTTCTGGGACCACCGTACACTGTTGTTCTCTCAATCTCTGTCAATAAGGTGTCTATAAATGACTCGCAGACCTTAAAATCTAGCAGTTTGCCCTGCTGGTTTTTGGAGCTGTTTGGCTCTACTGACCTCTGTTTTTCTCCCAATTTCTTCCTAAGGCAGTAAGAATGCTTATCCTATGGCCGTCCTTCCTTTGTATATTGAAAGTAGATAACTTGTTCTGAGTTTCACAGGCAGAGGAGAATTTTGTCTTAGGACAAAACCACGCCTGTAGCGGATTTGATGAGATTTTGTACTGTTTTTGGTTTTGTATTGTATTTGTATTGTTACTGAAATTACTTAAGGCTTTTGTGATATTGTGATGGAACGAATATATATTTTTTTTATGGAAAGAATATGTCTTTTGGGGTTCAAGAGGATGGCATGTGCTAGTTTGAAACTGTTTTCTACCCCAGAAAAGCCATGTTCTTTTAATCCAATCGTGTGGGGGCAGACCTGTTGATGTGTGGGACCTTGAGATTAGATGAAAATGTGACGCCATTCATTTGTGGTGATTCTTAATCCTTTTACTGGAGTCCTGTACAAAAAAGAACAAAAGGCAGAAAACAAAGAGAGAGCTCAAAGCTCACACAGAGAGCAGAGAGATGAAACCAAGTGCCGGATGTTCAGAGATGCTAAACTAAGAGATGAAACCCAGAGTCTGCCGCAGTCACTTATAGAGAAAACCGCTAGAAACAGGAGCCGAGAGAGCCGAAACCAGAGGCCGGGAGAGGACAGCAGACGTGGCCCTGTACCTTCCTAACTGGCAGAGGATCCCTGGACACCACTGTCCTTTCATCAGAGTCAAGGGATCTTTCTCTGGATGCCTCAATTCAGACGTTTTCATGGCTCTATGAGTGTTCACTGGTACCTCAATTAATCCCTTTTGAAAAAGCCAATCCATGTCTCATACTTGCATTCTGGCAGCATCAGTAAACTAAAACAGAAGTCAACCTGAATCCAAGATTTCTGGCTTGAGCAACTATATGGTGGCATTTAGGTGAAGTTAATTATGTTTTCCTGCTAACCATGATTCCAGAAGAAAACCTTGCAGTCCAAATAAAACCCTTCACAAAACACTTTAGTCAGTTTCCACTCTTTAATGATATTAAAATTAAATTTTGATTTTAATTATTCTGGATCTTTAATTTAGGGGGACTATTTTATACATTAGTCCTAGTGTAACCAAGAAGGTAGGACTTAAGGGCCGATTATGATTGTGGAGCCATGACATTGATATTCCTCTTTACTTTCTGCTATCCTAGAGTAGACAGAGGGAAATCCATGAAACCTCTGACTGCAATCCAGCCACTTTGATCTCTGATAATGATTTTGGAGCCTTTATCTAATGCCCTTGTGACTGTAAAAACCCTGTCACTGAACTTCAGTTGTACCCATTTTATCCAGTTTTTTGACTTCAGAATCTTGTGATCACTTAAAACAGCCCCTCATGTTTAGCAGTGAAGTTTGGTTTGGGTCAGCCCAAAACTAACCACCCCTCAAATTCCAAATATCTTGATAAACAAAACTGGATCTAAACAAAAATAGATCCACCTGACATGCATAGCAGCTTAAACCTATAAGTGATTCAATGATGAATATCAACTGCACATTTTGGAATAGCTATAAGAACACTAATGTGAAGTCTAAATTTTGATGTGGTCTTAATTTTTTTATTATCAAAAAATAGTCACTGGGTGGGCCATGTTGGCTCAGTGGCAGAGTTCAGTGGCAACGCCTGCCATGCCACAGACCCGGGTTCGATTGCCAGTGCCTGCTCATGTAAAAAAGAAAAAATTTGGTTAACCAAGTATATTTTGGTTTATTTTATGGGCAGGCAACAGTGGCTCAATGGCAGAGTTCTCACTTGCCATGCTGGAGAGCTTGCCCATCTGAAAAAAAAAGGAGGCACTGCTTGAATGGCATTTCTGAACTGTATCTTTAGTTCCAATGACTTCAACACTTAAATATTTGCACATAACAAAATTCAACAAATAGTTCTAAAATATATGCAAAGTTTCTCATTAAATGTTTTTATAACTTTATGAATGACCAACAATATTAATGGTATCAAAGACAAAGACAAATAAAAATTGAGATATACTTTGACTAAACATTGTTACATTTTGCTTTATGTTCACAAAGTGAATTCATATAGTGCCTTATTTTCTTTCTAAAAACCACCCCCAAGAGGTAGGCAGAAGAGGTATCATCATCCCCTCTGTGTAGACACAGAAGAGTTTAAATGGCTTATCCAAAGCCCTCAGAAATCAGAATATAGACCAAAAATTGGAATCCAAGCCTCTTGACTCCAAGTTCACAACCCTCTGCCCTGCCAGCTGTCTTACTTATGAGCCATCATTCTAAAAATTCAAGATATCCATTCCTTTTGGAATAAGAATGCTCTCTCCAGAGATTCTTATTTTAAAATGCAAATAACTCTATGAAGATTACACATTAAAACACACCTCTCTGTGCATTAGTTTATCCTACTTTTCCTTCAGTCAGAAGGGCCTCCCACTAGTAAAGGCGATTTATGAGCAATGATGGGTGACTGGGAAGAAAAAAAGCTGTTACTAAAACATGGGTAAGAGACACATTAAAGAAATTTGCCATCTTCCACATTTTGTTGACTATTTCCATGCCCCTTCTAATCAATTACACTCTATTTTAAAGACAAAATACAGGTATTTTTTGACCATGTTTAACTGGCAGTGATAAAAATAAATTACTATTTTAATCTGTCTGTGACTGATAATTACTGACCCTTATATTTGGATAGCACTATATAATTTATAATACGTGTTTATAGTTGGTCTATTTGATCTTAGCAATGAGTATGTGGCTTCCTTGGTTGCAGATGAAACAACCGACTTTCAGTGGGCTCAAGGGAACGTCAGGGATAGTCCTGTTCCCCAGGGTCCGACATCTTTCTCTTTCCCAAACCTCGCAATGCTTTTCCTGATAGAGCAACATTCTCAGGAGATACTTACATTTCATCACAGCTTGAATTTCATAAACAGGCTTTAGTATCAGAGAGCCATAAAAATCTTTTGGGAATGGATTTGTTGAGTCCCACTTATTCGAAAAATCTGTAAGTTTCACAGTTCGTGTTCTGTTCTTGGGGATCTTCCATTCAACGATCTCCTGTAAGGTATAAATGCTCTCATCTTCACACTCATAGAATTCTCCTTCTTGTGACAAAGGCAGTGTAAATGAGCGATCCCGACGATGCCTTACGACTCCACAGTTCACCAGCATTTCTCCATGGATCTCTTCGACTGAGTTGAGCATGAATTGCTCGCCCTGCTTTATGATGAGATCCCCTGATTTTATATCCTTCTGATGATAGAAGCAAGGGTGTCCGAGCCTACTTGGTCCGATGTGAATGGCTCTTGTAATTTCTTCCATAGTAAGATACGGAGTTTTATCAGCCACAATCTTAAAAAGACCTAAGAACAGAATTGGCAAATTAAAGGTAGTTCTTATAATGAAAGTTCCCATATGAATGAGAGAGTTATAAAACAAACCTAGTCGACCTTTTAAGGAAAATTTCCTTTTTAAAACCAGAGGTACTTAAAATCCTGAATTCCTCTAGGAAAAATTGTAATACACCGCCTATAGATTACTGGATCATGGGTTCAGGCTACATAAATGGAGTCAGGAGAAATATACCTTAAAATAGAAAAGGTCCTGTTCTTAGAATTTGGAAATCTGGACTGAGATATTAGCTAGGTCCCTAACTACCTCTCTGATCCTGAGCAAGGCATTTAGTCTCTCAAGATCAAATTTCTCATTTTAAGTTTTAAAGTGAGGGGCTTGTATTAGGCCAGTGAATGTATTCTCTGGGAATATTAAACTTTAACAGATGCTTCCTGAAGGAAACTGATTCATGGTCAAATTAACAATTAGAAAGTAATATAGGGACAGTCAATATAAGACTTCTCAGAGACATTAGATGCATCATGATACCAAAGAGAGAACCATAACCTGCAGAATTCCCCAAATTACTTTAATTATAAAACTCTTAGAGAGCACCCATTAATGTATTACAGCATAACATATCACAGTAAATCAGTACTTCACTCATAATAGCTTCCTTGGAAAATGCCAGGTTAGATAGCTGTTCTGGGTCAAACACTTTTTGATTCTATGTCATTTGTTCTTCTTGTTACTTCTCTAATTTTCCCATAGTATTATTATTTGAAATCTTTTTCTTCAATCTTGTCAAGTTAATCACTAATGCAACAAATTTCTACACTTAAGATAGAGCTTTTTATGTTTGCATGTATAAGCAGTTCTCCTGTTTGAATTTTGTTTGTTTTATTATTTGTTTTCATTTTATGTGTGAATCAACTTTGTATCACTTTCAGAAATTTATTTCTTAATAAATTCCAGGGAAAATAAGAACAGAGGAATAAGCAGTTAATGGTTTTCTTAACTCAAATATAAATTAATGGTAATATTAAATATACAAACTAGCTCTAAAGACAGTGTATAAAAAATTTGCTAAATGGGTTATCAGGTTTGGGCTTATTGTAAAGGGTCCTAGGTTGTAAGCTCTTACAGCAGTCACATATATTCAGGAGTTGTAACTGTTAATTCTAAATTCTGAGATACAGAACTGTTTGTTTATGCCCAGGAATTTCGGGTATTTATGTGACACCTGAGACTCAAGAGTCAGAGCTCTGAAGCTATAAAAGTCAGCAGTACCCCATACAGGAACTGTTTAAAAAGCTGAAAAAGTGATCAGACATGGAATAGAGATATGAATGAAGCTGGTCTGGACAGGACTAATGTATAGCAGAAGACTTGGTAAAGGATGATATGATCCATATTTTAAAACTTAAACTTCTGCATGAAACTAAAGGGAGAGATGTTTAATTTGGTGCAAAATTTATATTTTGGGTAGTGCATTTCCTACTTTAACTTGTATGTTCAGTTTAGTTAACTCCATAAGTACATGGAATCTTGAAAAAGCATGAGATTTTGTTGGTTTGTTCAGGTTAGTGTGATGCCCTTTTAAATCCCAGAGTGATTTAGAGAGTGAATAAAGAAGTATTTGCAAAGTCCCCTTGGGGGGATGGGGAGAAAGGGGGAAATATTCAACTTCCCCATTTGGAGAATTTCTGATATTCTAGCAAGCAGTGGGGACAACCAAATCAATAGGCTGAGCCCTCAATCTTGGGGTTTGCCCTTATGAAATCTTATTCCTGCAAAGGATAGTCTAAATCTACTTAAAATTAGGCCTTTTCTCGAGAGTATGGAGACATGAGTAAAAAATACGGATAAAAATAAACAAATAATAGGGGGAACAAAGGTTAAAATAAATTGGGTAGATGGAAATACTAGCGGTCAATGAGAGGGATGGGTAAGGGGTATGGTATGCATGAGTTTTTTCCTTTTTATTTCTTTTTCTGAAGTGGTGCAAATGTTCAAAAGAATGACCATGGTGATGGTCACAACCACAACCAGGTGAAGATACTGTGAGCCATTGAACGTATGCCATGTATGGAATGTTTGCATGTTAAGAACATTTTACATGTTAATATGTTGCTTTATCAATAAAATATTTTTTAAAAATTTGCGAGAATGATTTATCTTAGAAAAATCATTTATTAACTTACTCAACAAATATATTCCAATTAAATTAATCTATATATCAAATCTGTATTAACCAGGTTAACTGATTTTTATGTATATTTTGGGTTACTATACAATGACTTAAGATCAGTTATTTCTGGAACCCATTCTTTTATGAAACCAAAAAAAAAAGTATTTTTTTAATACAGACTTCCTGAATAAATGCAATCGTGGCAAGGAATGAGCAAGGCAGCCTGTGAGTGCAATCTCCCTGAGAACCTTTCGGAATTGGAGAACGTCATCTACAGTACTACATGCTTGAAGAGAGTAAGGAAAAGAAACGTTTACTTCAAAGAAATCTCTTCTTTGAATATATCTCGTATCAGGGAAAACCCAATAAAATAATGTTATTGAATTCTCCACAGTAAACGAATTTGTGTGTGCGTGTGTGTGCGCGCGCGTGTGTGTGTGTGGGCATATGCATGTGTGTGTGCACGTGTTGGGGCATATGTGTGTGTATGTGTGTGTGTGTATGTGTGTGGGCATATGCGTGTGTACGTGTGTGTGTGTATGTGTATGGGCATATGCATGTGTACGTGTGGCTAATCCCACTTGCCTGCGTATGAAGATTTATCTCCTAGGAGTCCACAGTCATTATCATGGTATATCATGGAATAGCCGCAGTTTGTGTGAAATAAATTTTAAAATATATCACCTAGAATTTCATAAAAGGGAGAGGCACATCGTTTTCTTTCTATCCTAGCTATATTGACAACATAAGTCACAGAAGAATAAATTCAGCATCTTCTTTCTTGGGGAATAGGCTCACCTGAGGTAGTAAAGACCTAAAATATGAGGAAGTAAAAAAGCCTGAAACCCTAAGGGCCATCACTATTTCAAGTTAATCACACTCTTCTCAGCTGTCTTGTTGGATATCTCCACTGCAAGAAAAATATAAGTATGACTCTGTGAGTTTTCCCTTAGAAGATGATGAAATGTACAATTTAGCATACTAAGTGACAGTGTTTGGGGAAAATGTCGAATTAACTTATCTCTTCATATTCTGCAGAAGCAAATCCAAAGGGTCCCTCCTTGTAAGCAGGCATTTAACACCATATGAACTAAGGCAAGTTATTTTTTTTTTAATGTGATGCCATATTGGAACTTCAGGTTCAAAGTGAAGAAGTGAAATATAACATAAAGCACAATCAGGCCCGATCAACAGTACATGTGGCCAATTTGTCTCTATCCTTTTCACAGATGATACAATCATTTCCTACTGGGGAAAATATGCTTTAGTATCCTTCCAAAGAAAATAAAACACTTTTCACGAGCTAAGTGAACATGAGAGTGATTCTAAAATTATAAAGCCAGTATATAGTCTTCATAAAGAAAATTAAAAAGCAGAAAGAAACTTGATTTATATTTCTGCCTTTAATGATCAGCTATTAAAATGGATTTTATTGTTTATAAGAAACGTGTCACTTAAGAAACAAAAATTAATAGGAAATGCAATAAATTGACCTGCTGAAAATTAGTCAGCAGGGAGATTTTCCCTGAATCTTACTTTTTTTTGTAATAAATTCTTCATCATCAGTTTTACTGTAATTATTAACAAGAATAGTAACAACAGAAATGTGTTTAGAAGTTACAAGTCTGGACAGTTCTTTTATATTCTCTTATATCCACGATAATTTTTTGAGGACAATAAAACAAATATTTCTTGGGGACAAAACAGCTAGTAAATAGCTCCAGAAACTCAAATCAGAGCTTGGATTCCGAGCCTGGATCCTTACCACCTCTCCAGGCTGCCTCCCTGCCCGCGTTTCACTTCAAGGGCAGTGCTCATGAGAACACGGCAATTCCAGCGCACAAAGCATCATGTGGGTTCTCACCAGCAGAGACCCCTGCGCATGGATCAGCCTTTTTCCAACCCACCCAGTGTGGGAACTAAGAGCAAGAATATTTTCCTGGCTTATTGTGGAGAATTTTTGCTTTTTTTTCCCCCTTTTTCTTCTTCATCAATTTCCACCTGAATCAGGAGTAATTTTTTAATTTAAATATTCAGACACAATATCTCAATATGCCTTCATATGTATGCCAAAAGATTGTGATGAAGGCTCCACAAATCTTTTTTTTCCTAGTCTAAGCTCTAGTTTGCTTTCCTGGTTCCCACCAAACATATTTCCTCCACCTCTGAGACCAGGAATCTTGGCGTGAACTTTGCCCATTAATTCTTACCCTCTACTCATATCATCACAATCAGGATGATTAAACTAGTATCACCTTAGAATGTGTTGTTAATTTATGTGTATAATATCATTGCAATTTCCAAATAGCAATAGGAGGTACCTACAAATGAAAAGGGTAACATATCACAGATGACGGCACGAAGGTTTAAAGAGACACCATAATCCACTATTGTCACACAGATCAGAAGGGACAGAGCAGGGTTCTGAACTCTGGTTTCTATGTCTCTGAATCTCATGGACTTTATCACAGAGGTACACATTTCAACCATTCATTATTATTGCAAATCACTAATTGTCCAGCCTTTCATGAGCTAAGAGAGACAGTTCCAAAGTGGGGTGGGTGGAGAAGGTCTTAGAACTTTTAAAATCTAAGATCATAAGGTAAATTTTACCAATATTTAGGACATGGTCTGACACTTGCCTCATCTCTTCATATCAGAAGGTCATGTGCCTGGAATGCTCTCGAGGCCTCTGAAGGAAGATGGGGAGCTACCCGGGGTGAAGGATGGGTGTGGCACCCACCCAGGCTCAGGGGCTTACAGCTGCTGCAGCACCCCGGCCATCGTTAAGGGGGTTTCCAAAATACATGATCTTAGTTTTTAAATAAAGTAACCCCCATAAAATGGATAAATGGCTTTAAACATTTCCTGCAAAGAAATTACGTATTGAAAATATTACTAATATAAACACAAGCAAACAATGAGAAAATGGCAGAGCTGACATGTATGACATGTAAACACCACACAAGAGTTTCTTCAGACATGTTATGAGGTTAAAAGAAAAATAAAAATACTCTAGTCCAATGAAATATGAAAATGAACCAAAACTTCTTTAAAACCCCAAAGATGTCAAAATATGGTTTTATATCCACTGTTATTATTATGAGATATAAGATAAAGACATATCAAATGCCCACAAAATTTTAAATATTTAATTACACATATATTTAAGATGCATGTTCAAAAATTTATAATCAAATGAGGTATGGTGGAGAGGGTTGGAGACCAATGATGTTATAATCAGTTGCTAAGTAACTTCGATCATGAATCTTATTTCTCCACCAATAACTCAAAATGTCTCTCACTTATTTTTGTGAGTTTCTTGAGAAACTACATACTTTGTAGTTTCTTAATCATCTTATTACTTCACACTTGGCTATATCAATTTCTTATTTCCCTTGTTTCTGATAGTTTTCCTATCATTTTATTACATTCCAACCTCTCTAGAGACAATTCTTGGGTCAGAGATCCTATTAAAACTATTTTCTTCAAGACCCAAATCCAGCAATCCCACTAGAAGTTCTACCTCAGCATCTTTAATCAACTTCAGACTGAAATAGTGTGCATGAAATACTCATAGAAGTAAAAATACTCCAAAAGCAAAGTATTGGAAAATACAATAATAAATGCCCAAACTCCACAAAAATTCCCCCTAATTGTCAGAGTCAAGTGTAGGATAATTGACACTTTCAACTAATGAGTGATTCCAATGAGCCATAAGGGAAGTTTCCAAGAGCAAGAATAAGGAACATGAGGAAAGTCAAAGGTTGTCATAAGAAAATGTTACACAGTCATTCAATTGACTATTTAGGAGGCAAGAAAATAGAGCAAAAATGGCTATTAACTTTACCAAATGGCAAGTGAGGCTAAGGAGGCTGTAGAATTCCCAGGTTTGAATGTCTTTATATTCACATTTGAATCGAAGTTGCTTAGAATAGTTATTAATAATTTTTGATGGTTTTGTACCTGAGGGGAAAAGGATTAAATCATAAAATCTTTCAATTTCTCTTTAACTCTTTGATTTAACAATTGCATGTTAAACAAACGAAACTATTTTTCCCAATAATATTTCAACTCCTTCAGAGAAGTGACCATGCAATATTTAATACGTTTGAAATGTTTTAACCAATCATTTACATTAATAATGATTATTTACATTACATAATAATTTAGTTCTTGAAGTCAAACGAAATGCCTAAAGCTCTTTTGGGGGAGCCAAGCCTCTGGGCTGCCACAGGGACAAAGCCTACGCCCTGGGGAACAGAGAAGATGTGTCAGTCCCTGAGGGTAGGAGTCAGCATTTCTGCCTGCTCTACGGTACCACGTATCATTCCCAGCAAGGAAAACCCAACACAAACAAGCACTGGTTAGAATGATGGTCATTCCCATCGAGGACAGAGAGCCAGGTCAGCCTGGCAGTGGACACTAGGCTCCCTGGCAGGCAGGCTCCCCAACACAGGGCAGCGACTTGCACACATCCCCATGCCACAGTGTGGGAAACGTGTTCCCTCCCTGCAGGTAACAGACACTCTAGTGGGTTGGGGCCAGCACAGGTGAGGAATACCTTATAAAAAGGACTTGGACTGAACTTGAGCTCACTTTCCGGCCTCCAGATAAGGGATTTTCAGGCTCAGGCTACGCAGAGGGTGGCAGGTCAACCGATGGCTGCTTCCCCAATAGCAATCATAGCTTATCAATAAATGTATCCTATATACCTGTGTATGTTAACCCGCTACAAAATACTGCCTCTGCACATCTAGACTAGTATCTGATTAAGAACATAAAGGGGTACTAGAGGCTAACCAAATTGACATATAAAATCAATCATCACACAATGGTTAATACTTCCCCTTATTTTCCTTCATTCTGGAATTCTCAGCCATTGCAAGATGGTCACACGATTAGAGAAAATAGCGCCAAAAGAAGTTTAGTGCCGAAGAGACAAACTAGATAGTCCAGTCTAGATCAAATTAGATGAGGTAAAAGTTGAGAAACCACAGCTCAACATCTGGCTCAAATGGATTCCCAAATCCCAACCAGTGTCCACAGATTTCACCAGTGTTTGAATATGGAAATGAGCCTCGGGAGATCTCTTTGGTGGACTGCCACTGCTCTGAGCTGTCTTGTCTGCCCCACACTTTGATAAATTGCCGAGAATTTAACCACTATAATTTCATGCACGTAGTGAGCAGATTGCAAGAACAAAAAGAAGCAAGCACATTTTTAATGCAAACGCTGTCTGCTGCCAGTCGTCATTCCAAGGATGCCATTCTACGTAGTTGCTGAAGTTTCCTTGAACAAAAGAAACAGCTAAATGCCAAGTCACTTTTGAACATGTGTTTTATTCACGGTCCTGAAAGGTAGCTGAACCCAAGTGAGGGAGGAGTATACCCGCCCTGTATTTTAATTATCTTAATTCTGCTAGTGGGATGTTAGCAGAAAGAGTTTGGAGCCATGTGGAGCTGACTGCGCTACTCAGTATTGATGTTGCCTGCAAATTAAATGTACCTAAGTAGCCACCTGTTTATGCTTATGATTATGTAAAGTCCCATATGCTTCCCTCTATACACATGGGAGGTAAATATTGAAAAAATTATTCTGGTGTGAAGGGTGAAAACAGCAGCAATTCTTCTATAACTGTCAACATATGCTGTGGTGTTTCCTTGTAACGTTGTGCTTTGTCTGACATATTTGCTGAGTTTTACCATGCAATGCTCAAAAAAAATCTGCTACCCATGGTTATACAAAACAATTAAAAATCAGTTCACATTAAATTCAAATTAGGAAGAGATACAATTTTCCGACATAACCGTAGGTTTTAGATGGATTTCAGAGTCTATGATTTAAATAGATTTTGATTTGCACGATAAAGAAAATTGAACTTGTTTTTCTAAATCTGCCAGCATATAAAAAGGAACATTTTCTTCCGGAGCACAACCATATATCTAGGCAACAAAAACTAATTCCAGGAACATGAAACTGAGAATCCACTTAAGATTGGCATGGAGCTCTTCAGCTGACTACCTCGTCATCAGCGAGCTTGACTTAGAAAAACATCTAGTAGACCTCCAGGGCTGTCACCTGAAGAGCTGACTTGTATCATAGGGCAAGGGTGCCAAGCCATTTCGAGATGAACCTCTTCAGGGCTTTAGGAGAATCAGTGCACCTAACACCTATGCAAGTGCCCCCAGATTATTCAAAGATTGGGCAAAACAGTTATTTCACACCCAAAGATAGTTCTACTTAAAATACAACTCATCTGGTGCACAGATGGTTCAGTGGTAGAATGCTCACCTTACACGTGGGAGACCCAGGTTAAATTCCCAGACCATGAACCTCAAAAATACACACATATATATATAACTCATCTATCTCAAAAAAATTATAGTGGTTAAATTCTCGGCAGTTTATCAAAGTGTGGGTGAGACAAAACACCTCGGAGCAGTGGCAGTCCACCAAAGAGATCTCACTAGGCTCATTTCCATATTCAAACACTCTGGTGGAATCTGTGGACACTTGTTGGGATTTGGGGATCCATTTGAGCCAGATGTTGAGCTGTGGTTTCTAAAATTTTGTCTCATCTAATTTGATCTAGACTGGACTATCTAGTTTGTCTCTTTGGCACTGAACTTCTTTCAGAACTACCTTATATGGGATATAAGGTTGATGATCCAATTTAATCTGTTGCTTTCCAAATAGATAACCATACTAGAAGAGTTTATTAAATAAATTTTCCTTTCTCCTCAGATGAATATTACTGAGTTTATCAAATAGTCAATAGTGCTCTAAAAATAAAGCCTGTTTCTGAGCTATAAACAAATGCTTCAGGACTCAGGCATTTTCATGCAATTCAAAGCATTGTTCTTTTGCATCTGTAGGAAATAGTGCCATTACTATTAAAATAATTTAGTGCTTCTTTTGATTCACTACAACTAACGTACAGTGCCATTTATTTTAACCTTATAATAGGTTTTATTATTGGCAGGAAAATATTTCCAGATTGTTTTACTTTTGATATATTTGCTTCAATATTTTCCCTTGTTTACTCTACTAAATGAACTTTGAATTACTTTCTCAAGAGCCAAGATAATAATTACGATGATTACACTATGGGAACTATGTTTATCGTTGTGTCAAATTTATAAACAGTCATGAGCAATTGATACATTTATAATATTCAATCTCTGTTTCAAGAACTTAATGTCTTCATTTCAATAAACAACTAAATTGTAATATTCTTTAAGTAAATAAGTGAATGAATGAGTAATTTTTATAATATTCTTTATACTAGATATATGCTATTGTTTTATGCTTTCACCTTGCTATTTTTAAATAGAATTAATTCCCATTCCATATTTTAGATGGCTATAAATGGAAAGCTATTTATATATTTATATATAAGTACATTTTGTTTATGTACATTTTTGGTTTTATGTTTTTATATATCTTTGTTTATATTTTTTGCTTTATATACATGCATTTTTATTTTTATTTTTTATTTTTTTGACATGGGCAGGCTCCAGGAATTGAACCTGGGTCTCTGGCATGGCAGGCAAGAATTATGTCACTGAGCCACCATTGCACCCCCCATATTTATATCTTTTAAACATGTTTGCACCCTCTCATGTCACCTAACTATTAATTCAAGCAAGTTTAAAATTGTAATTCTTTTGATTCTATTGTTTTTTCTGGACAATCTTACCCTATGCAAATAACAACAATACAAATAGGTATATAAAGCAAATAAGCAAATATAAAACAAATTATAATATAATATAATCCCCTTATTTCCAGAAGTTATATTTTAAATTTGTTTCTTTCTATATTCACTTACACAAAACTCCAGCTCGGTCTTAGGTAAGAGTGGACAATCTTACCCTATGCAAATAACAACAATACAAATATGTATATAAAGCAAATAAGCAAATATAAAACAAATTATAATATAATATAATCTCCTTATTTCCAGAAGTTATGTATTAAATTTGTTTCTTTCTATATTCACTTACACAAAACTCCAGCTCGGTCTTAGGTAAGAGTGAAGGCAGATTCCTTAGGGAACAGAGACCAAGACCTCTGCTTACCTTCTCGGTCAGGCCCTGCTGTTTCCTACGAATCCTGAGGTTTTAACTTCACATTACTAAGAAGCATATAGGCCAAGGATACCAAAAGCAATTGAATTGTATGCTTTGTGAGTGGCTTTTACAGAATATAAATTAAATCTCGATAAAACAGCTGAGTTTAAAAATGGGAGGCTGGAGAGGTGAGCAGTGAAGTAACAGCTGCAAAAGGTGGTTAGCGTGGACCCTACATCCCCGGGAAGAGTAGAATACAAATGGGCAAACCTTTCTGCAACACGATTTGGCAATATATGCAAAGGGCTTTAAAAACACGTTTTACTTCTGACTTCATGTGTACGAAATGATTACAATAATTAGAGATGTAGAGAAAACTCTCATATAAGGCTTCTTGTGATAGCCCAGATTACATAAATGGCCAAAGTTGAAATTGGATTTGATGAATTATGACATACACATGCAAAGGAATATTACATAGAAGATAAAAAGCATTCCTCAAAGAACATCTAATGACGGAGGCAAGTCCTCAGGGGAAAAGTAAAAGCTTGTTTGCCATGATATTACAACACGGGTGGATACGTGTACGGGGGTGCACAATGCACTGAAAAACACTAGAACAAGCACCAAATACTAATGGCCAATGGCTCAAGTGATGTGACTATAAGGAGATTTTGTTTCTTTCCTTGAATTTTCCTCTATTTTCTAATTTTCTGTAAAATATATGTGTTACTTGTAAAATGGCAGAAGTCAGTACATTTAATAACCCAAGAAGCTGTGTCCTAATGGCAGACCTCTAAATCTGTGAACTGTAATTGTTTATAATTATAGTAACATATTCTACTCATGTCTGGTTAAAAGAATCTACCTGAGTAGAGCACTTTTTTTTAGAACACTCTGATTCTTTTCACGGGAGCCCTGCCATTGTGATACTGTTGAGGGAACTGTGCATGCAGGAAAGGGAGATGCCAAGAGTAAGAAGTGGTGAGATAGATTTTAGAAGAAGGACATAAAATATTAAGACTATGAAAACTTAGAGAACAGCAGTGGTTGTGAAACAGATATAAGATCAACTTATTTCAAGATGATCTTTCTGACAAGATTCTGGTCTGATGCTAAAATGTAAGCAAGTGAGGAAAAAGGTAACTCTAACCCAGAACTGCAAAGACTATTTGTCTGCCAGGTAATACATAGTTTAGTTGTCCGAATATCCATGAATAAAAAAATAATCTGATCATGTGCTAAAGAGTAGGGGGAAAATTGTGGGCCAGAAAAATGGAACTGAAAATTACTGCAAAAGCCCCAAAATTTCTTCTGCATTTTAACTCACATTTTCTTGCATAGAATATTCAGAATGTTCCTTTTTTCTAGGAAAATATGTTGTAAAATAGACACAACTGAAATTATTTTGCTTAACTGAGCACAGTAGGGAAGACGTGCCTGAAGAGAATTTGGCCCAGGAAATTTGGAAGAATGGTCCATGACTCCTTGAATAGCCAGTTATCTAAAAGGCAGAAGCCCTATTTAGGCTGCTTTCAATCATGTTTCATTCGAATAACCAGATAGAACAAGAAGAGCAAGTTCTGCCTTTTATCTTGATTCCTTTAATAAAACACCTGGAAAAAATAGAAGATAGAAAGAGTATTAACTGCAACGCTATAGAAATATTTTTTTATGTTTTGCATAATAATCTTCCTATCAGGTCCTTTTAGAAATTGATAGTTCTGCCAAATAAATAATTGACTACAATCATGAAATGGCTGGAGATGAAAGATTTAGTTATTCAATGCTAGATGAAACATTTAACGAATACTCATTGAATGTTATAGAATATATTTTCCATCAATTGAGTAGAGTTAAACAAATGAAACAATGGGCAAATTCATTTTTTAAATATTAATATCATGTTTTTTGGTACCCAGGCATAAAAGAACAAGTTTCATAAAGTTAGTCACTTAAGCCTAATCAATTTCTGGAGAAAATAATTCTATTATTAATCCAATTATTTTCTTCGGTCATTATTCTTAATACTTTTTCCTACTTTTCATATTTATAATAAAAACTTTTTAGGAGAGACTTACTGTTAAGGAATACAGCTGTTTTGGGAGGTAATTCTCCATGGCATTTCTGAATGTCTCAGAAGCTGGAAGTAGCAGATTTGTTTCGAGGCTAGTATAAAAATGACAGAGAACTTCCCCTTCCCCAGAGATGTTTGAAGGTAATAAAGTCTCCCTCTTCTTCCCAAAGGAGATGTTTCTTTTTTACATTCCAGGGCAATAAAAATAAAGTCTCTCTCAAGGGCCAAGGTAGTTTGGTTTGCCAGCAACGCCTTCTACGTTTGGGGGTTCCTAAGTTCAGGCTTCTTCAGCTGTAGCACATCCCACTGGATGCTCAGCATCCCCTCAGCCTGCTCTGCATCAACCCCAAGGCGCTCAGGGGACAAAGACAATTATTGCGACATCAAGGCTTCGGTTGCCTGTTCATCCATGAATAATAAACTGTTAAATCCCTTCAGATTTGTGGTTTCCTTACCTACCTAAGTTATGGAAGTATGGTAAGTAAACCTAAGCTACAGTCATGCTTGGGGGTTGTTTGATCCCTTGACAGATAAAACTCATTTATCTGGTAGAAATTAACTTAAGTAGGAAGCACTGTCTCAAAATCAGTGCATAACGCATGGCTTAGATGCAGAAAGCATGTGAAGAAAATTTCATATTTAGTAAAATTTTTACCATTCATCTAAAAATCCCCATTTCCTGTTATTATTTTAGTAGGGGTGTTAGTCTAGATACTTTTACCATTACCACTCTTAAATCAAATAGCTGAGAAACTAGAAAGAAGCCACAGATTCAGGGTTCTGTGGACCCCTATTGGGAGAGTCACAACAGAGACAAAAAGGACCACCTCACTCTTTTTCTATGTTTAAGCAAAAAAAGGAAGTGGAGAACCACCATTTATTGAGATCCAGTTATGGTTAGTCAGACATTTTACGTACTTGTCTCATTTAATCTTTGCAGTAGCTGTGTCACCTTATTATAATCTCCATTTTGTAGGTATGTAAATCATGGGGCAGAAAACTTAAGGGACATATTAAGTCCCTTATATTTGTCCCAAATTCCCAAGGATAAGCATTAATTCACGAGAATACCAAAGACTTTGCTTTTTAACTATGTCATGACACCCCTCTAAGATAAATCATAGGTTCACCATTTTTAAAACTAGCATTTGATTCACTCTGTAAACATATTTCTGTTATGGTGAGTCATAAGGAGATAAATATATATATATATATGTATCTGAACTGCTTGGCTGGATTGAGATTAGATTATATAAATCTCAAATTACAGTACCATGGAATTAGCACATCTCTGAGTATGGAAGGCCTGAAATCTTTCCCTAATGAGTGTCTCTGGACAAAGCACTCCCCATCAGACTCTGAACTTCCCTTGGCAGAGTACATGAGAGGGTTGTACACCGTGACTTCTGAGGTTTCTCTCTCTCTCTCTCTCAAGCCCACCATTCTATCATCTCCAAATGGTCTCTGAATTGCATTGTTCCATTATGAGGATAAAATTTCCATAGCATGTCTTTAAATGACACTAGTTGATACTATGTTTTTAGTTTCCCAACTTACCACCTACCATGAAGTTGTAAATTTCACAAGGGCAGTAATGGTATTGAATAAAATAAATGTGTACCAACTGTAATATTCAGTTCATTCACTGCGCTTTGTGATGATGGCAGTTGTTCAAAAATATAGTCCTTACATCCTGTCTGGGTACTTAGGAAAGGCGTCTTAAAAAGAATGTTTTGATGGACTGTGGACTTGGGGTCCTCTACATGATGCCCGAAAAATGCAGGTGGCTGAAGGATGCACTGATGGAGAAGTAGAATGGCGAATGGTGGTGTACACTTATGAACAAAGGTTGTGGGGCTACGAAAAGGAAGAATGTTGTGAGGCATGCAACGATGTGAATGAACATGTGGGACATTTGGTGAGACAAAATAAGCCAGAAACAAAAAAATCAACAATGGTATGGTCACTTTTAGAAAATGCTTATAAGAAAACAGGGGCCTAGATTTAAGCTTTTAGAGCAGACACATTAAGTCTGGGGTGGTGATTATTATTTCTGGATTTTGAGAGGCTGTTTTATGTATATAACTTGATATTTAAAGATAAGAACGAAGACGAACAGGTTGGGGTTAAAGTAATTCAGAACCCAGGAGTAAGGAAGACAGTGTCTATATTTTAGAACCACACATACTCTTTGGGACCAATGGAAGAAAAGTTTATTTGATCTGGAACTGAAATTTTCTGTAGTACATAATCTAATTCAATCTATCTGTATAGCTCATTTGAACAACTGAAACACAAGGAGCACAGAATAAGAAAGAGGCCCTTTAATGGTGTATAGATTATTGTAATGCTTGGAAATATCCTAGAGTATATTAAGTAGATAATCAAACAGTATTGGCAGAGTCCCCTGAGGGAGGGGAGAAAGACTATGGAACTATTAAACCTTACCATCAGGGAATCCCCTGATACTGTGTCAAACTTTAGGGGCGCCCAAATCAATAGGTCATGCCCTTGATCATGAGGTTTACCCTTGTGAAGCTTATGTAGGTAGCAGAGAAGCTTAGACTACCTATAGGCATGCCTAAGAGTTACTTCTGGAGGACCTCTGTTGTTGCTCACATGTGGCCTCAGTTTCTCTAAGCCCAACTCTGCAAGTGAAATCATTGCCCTCCCCGCTATGTGGGACATGACATCCGGGGGTGAAATTCTCCCTGGTGATGTGGAAGATGACTCCTAGGGTGACTCCAGACCTGGCACCTTGGGATCAACAATTCTATCCTGACCAAAAGGGGGAAAAGAAGTGTAACTAATAAAGTGCCAGTGGCAGAGAGAGTTCAAATAGAGTCAAGAGGCTAATCTGGAGGTTGCTCTTATGCAAGCTTCAGGTAGATCTTCCTACTTATCATAACCTTCCAATCCCCAACCAGGACCATTCCAGCCAATCCTAAAGAACACCTAGGGCAATTTATAAGATTCCACAAGGGTTCCAGGCACCAGAGTAACTTTCCAGAAACCTACAACCTCCAGATGGGTCCCTGGTCCAGATAATTCCTGAAACCTAGCCCAGCCTCTCCAGAACATCAGATAGTTCCATCTTCCTACGCCATATGAGTGACAAACTTTCCAATATAAAAAATTTAGAATGGCCATAGCCCAAACAACCCCAAAGAGAGCTATGGAAAGATCAAAGGTGATGATGGAGTTATACAGAAAAGATAGGATTTAACAAATGAATATGAATGCTGAATCATTAAACTGATATCCCTTTCAGTTTCCAGTATTTTAGACCAGCTAGAAGTAAAAACCTAAAATTGTGAAATCATAGCCCATGTTACAATTGTTCTACAACTAATTGTGGTGCTGTGCTTTGAAATGTGTAGCTTTTTTGTATATGTTATTGTTCACAAAAAAAAAAAAAGAAGAAAAAAAGTCAATTGTGATGTTAAAAAAGTGTTCAAGCCCTCTTGCCTCCTATATTCTGGAGCAGCTAGAAGGAAAAATGTGAGAAAATCGTATGATAGCCCATGACAAACTCTGGGATCTGTCCTGTAACCACTTGCTGAAGAGTGCTTTGAAAACTATTGCTTATTTTTTTCTTTGCTTTGTATATATGTTATACTATACAATTTTAAAAGTTCAAAAAAAAGTAAAAAAATAAAAATATTAGATACAAAAAAAAAGAATGTATACCAAATGCATCAGAGTAGCTCAGGCGAGAGGCATGAGCAGCAAGATTTTTAAAAGCTCCCTAGGTGATTTCAATGTGTATCCAAGTTTGAGAACCATTGTTGTAAAGGACTGAAGTGAGGAAGGAATAGTTAGAAGTCAGCTATGGATAGCATTTCAAATGAAAGGGGTAGGGTATCGGAGCACTTGGAAGAATCCTTTCTTCATTATGGCTAATTTGTTTTCATCCTTAAGCCTCACCTGAAGTAAATATTCTCTGTAGAACTTTCCTGACCCCCCTGGTGAAATGATAATAGCAATAATAATAATCCTAATAATGATATAAAAATTGACCTTTATATAGCACTTAACTATATGTCAAGTACCATTCTAAGCACTTTAAATACATTTCAACTTTCATTCTCCCAGTAACTCTGGGAGGTAGATAGTATTATTACCCTGTTTTACATGAAAGGAGAGTAAATAACTTGCCAAGGTGATACCATTAATAAAGCGCAGAATTGTGATTCATGCATAATGACACCAGAATCTGTGTTCCGAAACAAAACTGAATAAAGCTGTATGTTCCTTCTCAAGCCTTCCATAACCCATCACACTTCAATAAGACCACGAATCACACTAAAGTGTTTACTAGTTACCTCTTCCCTGAATCATTCATTCATTTAATAAACACCGACCAAGGACATCATCTATGCCATAACACATGCTTGGTACTGGACATACAGTCCAAAATGGCATATTTCATCTATCAAGGAACTTCAGCCTAAAGTAAGGGTCAGCAAACTACCATCCGGAGGGAAACGCTGCTGCTGCCTGCTTTTGTAAATAAACTTTTATTGAGCCACAGCCACACTCATTGGTTATTTTGTATTGTCTGTAGCTGCTTCCATGCTACAATGGCAGAGCAGAGTAGTTGCAACAGTAACTATTTGCAATCTGGCCTTTTATACAAAAATCGTCTGGCCCTTGGTCTAGAGAATAAGACAAACAAGAAAATCGTCAAGAATTGTCCATTGAGTTACATTTGATGGTGCCTAAGATACAATAGGAGCATAAAAGAGTGATATTTAAATTATATTCGAATCAGCGTAAGTTTTCCAGGGGGACATGTTAGAGCTAATTTTGGAAGGGTGAGTAGAGTTAAACAAACAAAGAAGCAAAGCCAGCCTTGACTGTAAGATCGGACAGGAGCTGGAGAAGCAGAGAAGGAATAAAGAGGATGGATACATTTAAGAGATATTATTTCTGTAGACCTTATCAAAAAAATTTCTTTGATTTCTTGATTCTCATTATCTTGTGCATCTACCTGCTCATACAGTTGGCATTTACCAAGTATTTACTGACTAAAATGTTTGTCTTAAGTAAAAGATTTTTCTTGAAAAGGGGGAAATATTTGCCTCCTATTGGTCCTTAAAATGACTGAATGATAAGAATTCTGATTTTTTATCCACTATCCTAAAAGACAAGTAATACACATTCATAAACAAAAAAAATGATCTTACCCTAGAGTAAGAAAAACTACCACTTTTTCATCATTCTCAATTGTAAGACAAGCAATATAAATTGAATAGACATTGTGTAGACATCAGTTGTATAGACGTAAAACAACATAGTTTTTCAAATGAGGAACAGTTGCAATATACTGTACCTGGAAAATTCATAGGCAGTTCAAATGGCTGTGGAGACTTATGACCTTCAATGTGCTCACAAATTTCAGCAATGATCTTCTTAATTTTCAGACCGGTAATTTTAATCACTTCTCCTGTTGACAAACAGCATTCGTTTCCAGACATTTCATCAACAGAGCCTAAGAAAAAGAAGAGTAAAAGCAGCTTTTAAAAAAGAATTAAAAAAAGAACAAAGTAGGAGTCAAAAGTCTCACATAAACTATTTTTACTGTTCTTCTCTTAGCTACCTACTAAACAGGAATGTAAGCAAATGGGAAAATGGACATGGACAAGCACAGCATGTGCCCGGAAAAAATATTAGGGCTTTTGCTTTAGCCACTGGGCAAAGTACAAACAATCTTATTTTTTATTATTGTAAATTGAATTTACAGTACCTTCAGTTCTTCTTTTCAAGGTCAAACTATAAACATGCCCTTCTGCTGGGATTTATGATCTGTTTTTGCTGGGTCACAGAATTAGGCTCATGTGAGTCTAAGCAAGTACTGCAAACAAGGCTGCAATACAACCTAATATCCAAAGACATGAGGGTCTACACACAAGGACTTTGATTAAGAGTGTCATATCTATTTATCAGAACGGGTGCTCTTATCATGAATAGACTCCTGGTCCATTATTAACGTTGGGTTTTTTGTAAAGCTAGAAGCAGCTCTCAAAGTCTTTTATGTAAAGAGAGGAAAACACCAACCCAGACAAACTTAAAAGCTTCATTTTAACCCAGGATTTAGGTCTCTTCCCTGACAAACCTTTTATCACAGATGCTAAAGCTAAGCTTTCATCCATTTATTTTCCTTTTTTATTGCCTGGAAGGAGAGCCAGACATGAAATCACCGTAGGATGAGTAATGAGAAAAAAGAGAGGCAAAAGTTCTGGATGATCTACTCCTAGTCAAAAGGGAACGGCCAAACGGCTACATGCCTTGGAAATTAACTCTTTATAATCGAACAGAAGACTAAACACTGATGCAAATAAATATTGTGATTTCAAATATAACAATTTTTCTTAACTTTCTAACGTATTTTTCCCCTTTTTACTCATGAAAATGTAAAGTACAGGATCTTCATTTTGTTTTGTTTTCTGAATTGTTCTTGAATGAACCCCTACTTCAAAGAATCATACCTGTTATTTATAAGCAGGCATCCCAAACATTTATATGGTGTGAGTAGTTTTCATCATTAACCTGGCATCCAATCTGGTGCAAAACAGCTACCTGCAAGTTTATCAGAGCCCCAGCAAGGAGCAGATGGGTCCTCAAATTAGAATAATTTGATGATGTTTTAACAGGGAACTGATTTATATAGATACAGGCTTTGGAAAATTATTAAAGATAGTACAGTACTCCTAGCTAATAACAGAAGCTGTTATTACTCCTAAGCTCAAAAGATAATAACTGGAACCCAAAGAAGGGAACTGTGTGGAAAAGAGTGACTTGAGTTGAAGCGTCAAAGTCTAGGGACAGCAAAAGTTCTAGGCAACCCAAGAAAAGATGTATCCTAACCTAATACTTCTCCCTACATTTGATCTTCTGCCAGAGCACCCCAATGGTCAAATCCAGCAAGAAAAAAAAGAGAAGGGGGCTGCTGATGCCTCTTCACCCCCCAGATGTCAGCTTCCAGGGCAGAGAATGCAATGGAAATGCAATACATCAATCTTACTGTTGATTGCTAAATAAGAAACATTTTTGCAGGCATGCTACTGTATCTATCCCTCAGGCTTTAAGTGTATGCTTCTACAACATCTCCTTTTCCTTTGACCACATATGTATTCATATTGTTCGTTAACTCCCATACATAATGTCGTCAACATTCTCAAATCCTTCGTGGAAAAAAATGTTGTAATAAAACTATAATAAATCTATAATGAGACTCTCCTCCATATGAACTCAGTTATTTTCTACGATCCTCATTTGACAATTAATCACACACTAACATTTTACATCTTTAGTATTATCTCACCCTGTATTTAACTTTTTATGAGTTTCCTTTTTATTTCTCCCAATTCAATTTTAAGCTGCTTGAGAGAAAATATTTAATTATATTGTTGCATAACTGAAACACAGCAACCTCCCCTCTTCATTAATTCAAGAAACATTAATGAAACCCTACTGTGTGTAAGGCATTGTGAATGACAGTGGGTTTCAGAAATAAAATGCATAATCTCCACCTACCCCCCAGAAGTACCATCTTGAAGGAAACAAACAAGTAAGGAGGCAAATGCAACAGATTATGAGAAAGCTGTAACTGAGTAATTACAAGGCACTGTGGGAGCATGTAGGGCCCAGTTGGGGCTGTATTTAGTGAACAATTAGATGCGAAAGAGAGTGGGGACAACTTCCTGGAAGAAATAACAGTTAGCCTGGGATCATAGGACAGACAGAGGGGATAGCATTTGAAAGGACACTGAGATGTTAAAGAGCATGATAGAGTCTGGAAACTTCGAGTAGTTTGTGTCTAAAATGTAAAGTGAGAAAGGGAAAATGGCAAAAGATCAGACCTTCCAAATTGTGCAGCATTTTTAGAAAATCACCCAAAGGAAAAAAGTCATTCTAAGTCTGAAACAACCTCAAGGTCAGAGAACTGACATTTCTGGAGATCTGGATCCAGGAAGAAACACCAGTTTAGTGAGAGGCCACGTGTGCTGTCCGCGCCTGCTGTCTAACGTGGAAACCCTCCATCATCCTGGAGCCTTTAGACTCTCAGCTTGAGGCAGACCTGCTGACTCAGAATCTGCATTATTACGAGATGCCAGATGGCACGTAAGGACATGGAAGTTTGAGATGCACTGTTCTAGGTAACAAACATATGCCTGAAATAGTCCCTCACCCAAAATCATTGCAAAGCGAACCAGAGAAGGGAGGCCAGCCTGGGCAGGGAAAGCACTGGCTGCCCTGCCATTGAGGTGGAGGACATTGTAAGGAGAGACAAGAAAGTAGAAGGATTTATAGTAGGGAAGTGACATGGTAAGGCTTTTCTTTGTTACATGAATTAGGACTGGATTTAACCTAGCCCATTTCAACTGAAGTCTGTTGGGCTTAATTTCAATGCCATGAGTATCTAATTGCAAATTTAATGTACATCAAACCAACTGACTTGTATGTACTGCCTTCGTTCTTTCAAAGCTTCAACTGGAACTCAAAAATAAAAGATAAATTGATATGAGTCCACATATCAATTCACACGGAACAGAAGAGAAAATTCTGCATGTTTTAATCACCACCCGAAGTGCTTCTGGCTCTTCGGGGTCTCTTTCCATGAATCTCTTTCCTTTTGAGAAAAAAAAAATAGTTCTTCTAATTGTATAAGGAAAAAAACCTCAAGAAAATGCTAATCTTTAACCTTCCCCTTTAATACTTTGTGACTTCTAATTTTCTCTAATCAAGAAAGCATTTAAGTCACTTTTAATAAGGAGAGTGTTCAGCAGTGCCCATGACTGGGAAGTTAAGTCTATGATAGGTGGCAAGGAAATATAGCAACCTCGTATCTCTGAAACTGGGAGACTGCTTGTACTTTGTTTTCACCATATAACGTCTCCCAAAAAATATTTTTTCTAGTGATAATATACAATCTTTAATTTAAAAAATAACCTACTTACATAACCTTAGAATTAGCACATATAAATGCCTTTGAAAAATGTGCTGAGATGGGTGTCTGAAATGTATGTTTGCGTATCTAAATATGCATATTAAAATGGTCTTCCTTTCATTTTAACCACAAGGCATGTATTTTGAATATGTAAATTGAGAATCTATTAAATCTTACAGACCGATTCTTTCCAAGTCAGAGCATATGTATTCAGGATAATGCCAAACATCAGAGAACCCTGGAACAAAGCATCCTGTTTTCAGTGATCAAACATCGCCCCTGAAGGCTGTAATGAAAGAGCCATGTGCCTTTGAAATCACCTTTTCTGTAATGCTACTCTGTTCGATAAAAATGACACATTAATATCCTTTTATGAGCTCATCTCTTGTTTGACAATCCATATAAGAAGGCTGTGATCACATCAGAACAGCCAAAAACAACTGGTTCAATAGATTTCTTCTGCTTCCCCTGCAAAAGTAAAAACGTGTGGTAGTCGGGAAAGAGGAAGCCTGCAGTGAGTGAATGTTTTTCTCTTTACTCACGAAGCACCTCTGCCCTCCAGTTTTTGCACACCAGGCTACTCAGCACCTTCCCTCCTCATCAACCTGTCAAGTCCAACCAGTTCTAAAGATGCAGCTCATATTCCTAATGTCTTCAAAGCCTTCCTTGAAGCTCACATCTAAGTCAGAATGGATTCTCTAGTGTGATATGACAGTACTTTGCCTGTATCTCTATTCAAGCGTGTATCACAGTCACCCTGCGATATCATTCTATCATCCTGTGAGAGGGTTTCATTTTAATTGATATTATGTGTATTTTTTAGAAGATGGCATTGTCTTAACTATATTTATACCCTGCACACCCACACAGCTAGTAACAGTTTGTCACTTACATCCTTAATGAATGTTGAGGTAGAACATTCTCTGCTGTAAAATGACAATAAAGTCTGTATCTTCCATTGTGTGCTGGTTTGAAAGGATGTATGTAACCCTAGAAAAGCCATGTTTTAATCCTAATCCCATTTTGTAAAGGCAGTCTTTTCTTCTAATCTCTATTCAATATTGTATGTTTGAAACTGTAAATAGATTATCTCCCTGGAGATGTGATTTGATCAAGAGTAGCTGTTAAGCTAGATTAGGTTGAGGTGTGTCTCCACCCATTTGGGTGGGTCTTGATTAGCTTCTGGAGTCATATAAAAGAGGAAACATTTTGGAGAATGAAGGAGATTCTGAGAGAGCAATGACATAGCCATGAGAAGCAGAGAGTCTACCAGCTAGTGACGTTTGGAGATGAAGAAGGAAAATGCCTCCTGGGGAGCTTTATGAAACAGGAAGCCAGGAGAGAAAGCTAGCAGATGATGCCATGTTTGCCACGTGCCCTTCCAGCCAAGAGACAAGCCCTGACTGTGTACGCCATGTGCCTTCTCATTCGGAGAGAAACCCTGAACTTCATCGGCCTTCTTAAACCAAGGTATCTTTCCCTGGATGCCTTTATTTGGACATTTCAATAGACTTATTTTACCTGGGACATTTTCTTGGCCATAGAACTGTAAACTAGCAACTTATCAAATTCCCCTTTTAAAAAGCCATTCCATTTCTGGTATATTGCATTCTGGTAGCTAGCAAATTAGAACACATTGGTATGTTTAATATCAAATATAGAAACATATGTACTATTAGTGGGCCACTTTGTGAATTCCCAGGCTAAGAATCATTAAGGGTGGGTAATTCTATAACATGAATAGCTACTTGTTAAGTTTGCAACTTTACCATTATGCTTACGATTTTTATATTGCTGGACTTGAGGGGAGAGCTCATGTGATCATTTCAGATAGGTTGGAGGGGACTTGGAAAATTACATTTGCAAAGGATAGTTAATATTCTCTTTTGCGCAGTGTATATAGAACCATCATTTTGGTTTGCCAAATGCATCTTCACTCCTCTTAATAGGTGTAATTAGTTTTTGTTGTAATTATCTCAAAGGAGCATTTCTATAAAATAAACATATAAGAGTGAAAATATTTTGACAATCACATCCCTAGAGTTGGTGGTTGATAGGGCATTAAAAAGAACATTATAAGGACAATTTCCAAATGACTTTCAAGATAGCTCACCAGAAGAATGAAACGTTTAAGGGGCTTTGGTTGAAACAGACGTTTACATGCTCAGTTTTCCATAAAGAGAATATCTCCATCCCCTATAAGGCAGAGACAAATCATTCCCACTTTTCGAACAGTATGTCTAAAAATAGTTGAACATGATATTTGAAGGCTGTGTGTATGTGTGCAACATACAGATAAGTAGGCATGAAATAGCAAGCTTGCAACCTCAAACCTAAGTTTGAATCTTTCAAGGTCATGGAGATGCTCCTCCCCTCAAATATCAATATAGAGAAGGCAAAACTTTGGCATCAGTTAAAAGAAAAAATGATGGCAGCACTAAAATGAACCAAGCTGTAATCTCTCTTTCCTGTAGAGATAGGGGGTTCTGCTTGTGAACATCAGTTTAGTGTTATCCAGGAAGTAAAGCTTAAAGCCATAGTTGTGCCAGAGGCTGTAGTGACTGTTGGTGAGTCTCAAATGAACTAAAAATGGGCAGTAATGAAAGTCCCTATGGGTTGGAAATATCAAAGGCTGAGAACCAGTAAGACAAATCAAAATAGTTGTGGGGTAAATAAGTACATGGAATCTTGAATAGAGTATGAGAACTTCTTGGTTTGTCCAGGTTAGTGTGATAACCTGATATATCTGAGAGTCATTTGGGCAGTAAACAAAGAAGCATTTGCAAAGTCCCTTTGCAGGACTTGGGAGAAAGGAGAAAATATTCAGCTTCCCCATTTGGAGAGTTTCTGATATTCTTGAAAACAGTAAGGACTAGAAAGTATAGGCTAGGTCTACTTAAAATCAGGCCTAAGAGTCACCCCCAGAGAACCTCATTTGTTGCTCAGATGTGGCCCCTTTCTCTAAGCCAGCTCAGCAGGTGCCTCACTGCCCTCCCCACTATGAGGGCATGACTCCCAGGGGTGTAAATCTCCCTGGCAATGTGGGACAGAAATCCCAGGATGTGCTGGGTCCTGGCATCAGGGGATTGAGAAAACCTTCTTGACCAAGAGGGGGAAGAGAGAAATGAGACAAAATGAAGTGTCAGTGGCTGAGAGATTTCAAACAGAGTCGAGATATTATACTGGAGGTCATTCTCATGCATTATATAGATATCACCATTTTAGTTCATGGTGTATTGGAGTGGCTGGAGGAAAGCACCTGAAAACTGTTGAGCTGTGTTCCAGTGGTTCTGATTCTTGAAGACAACTGTATAAAGATATAACTTTTACAATATAACCGTGAGATTCTGAAAACTTTGTGCTCAGAATGCTCCTTTTATCCAGGGTACGTACAGATGAGCAAAGAACTATGGATAAAAAATAAATAAATAATAGCGGTATGGGGGTAAAATAAATTGGGTAGATTTTAATACTAGGGGTCAATGAGAGGAAGGGGTGTAAGGTTATGGGATGTATATGTTTTTCTTTCTATTTTTATTTCTTTTTTCCAGAGTGATGCAAACGTTCTAACATTGGTCATGTAATGAATACACAACCGGGGGATGACATTGTGAGCCACTGGTTGTACACCATGTATGGACTGTATATGTGTGAAGATTTGTCAATACAAATAGTTTTTAAATGGAATGGGGACCAGAATCCAGATGCAGCTCAACTTTTCACCCATAAGTGAAGTGCATGAGATTGTAATTGAGTTTTAGTGGTTGAGGAGAAAGAGTCACAGTTTTATATACCAACCAATGTTTGTTTGATGGCATAGTGATTAATAGGTTAAATAAAACTATACTAAAAAGGAGTCAAACTGTTATGATAAAAGCCATCATTGGGGCTCTTCATGTCCCCAATTATCAGAGCAAAGGGACTGAGGGTGTGTAAGCATGTCATGACCAGCCCTCCAGGTACCCACCAGCATTTCCCTGTGATGGTGGACGGGATCTCTGGTTCTGCATCCATCAATTCTATTGTTGACTACATAATTTCCACTTTTTTTTCCACAAATTTTAACCTTGAAAACCACTTCATAAATAATATCAGAAGTTTTTACATAAGCAATGTTACATTGACGTCGGCTTATTGTCTTAAGAAGAACTTGGTTGCAAGTATATTTTATCTATTTTTATGTATGCGTTTTATGTTCTAAATGTTAAATGAAACTACTACCGACCTCCGTAACCATTTACAATCATAAGCCTGTTCTCCACATCCCGTTAAACGAATATGAATGTACTGACTGCATTGACTCTACAGGGATTCCAATGCACTATAATGTGTTTGTGTGGCACTTAAAAAATAAGGCTTTACTTTATTAAAAATTTTCTCTCAGTATATTAGCTATAATCCTCATAAATACTACATTAACTATTCTGCTCGTGAATTATAGTTTAGGAATTGAATGTAAAAATTTACAATTTTTAATAGAATTTTAGAAGTTCCATACAGTCAATTATATAATAAAAACTAGGCTTGAAATTTGGATGTTTTACTTTTTAATTTCATTTTTGTAATCATTAATTTATATTGTATTTTATTACATGATGGTTCACAAAAGAAAATAAACCATACCTTCACTGCAGATAGTTTGAGAAACACTTCCCTAAAATATTAAGTATAAACATATGACCGCAGTCAATCTGAGAAACCAGTATATATTCTTGCAGAGTTTGAGAATTAGAGTAAAATGCAAACATAATGAAAAAAGAAAGCTATAACTTAATGTAAAAGTCTTAATCAAAGTTATTAACTCCTCTATCTCAACGTCTCCAGCAGTCTGAGTGCACTGCCTAAAGACATAAGAATTTAAATCAGCCTGACAGTAATAGTTCTGACTGCATATTATTAAATCGGAATTCCAACCTGTACATTGTACCCTTTTGAGTTCTTAGAAGCAGCACTTGAGCCTGATGGTGCCTCAACGGAGTTTCCACATCTATGCAGTTAAAGTACAAAACCACGGCAGGTGAATGTACTAGGAGACAGACTCTGCGACTTCTACCTAAAGAGCAGGCCAGGTATTCTCCAGGAGAGAGAAAGCAGATATCTGGAGTATATTCTGTTACTTTCCCCCCCATCACTAACTGTTCATGGCACATCTGCAGCTGAGTCCAGGTGTGACCTAACAATCCTCCTCAACGTGTATTTCCAGGTGGGCGTCCATCAACTGAACGTGGCATTCCAGGTGTAGAAGACCCTTAGTCCAGCCCTGAACTAAGATTTGACCTCGTTTTCTTTAACCCCTCTTAGCTGATATTTATTTTTAAAGGTGTTATTTCTCAGATTGGGTTAATTTTTTTCCCAAAGCCTTACTTAAAAGAAATCTGGCAAGGGAACACAGATCCCTCAATCTGCCTTCTCCCCCAAGGGCAGCTGTCTAAACTGGAGCATAAACATCTAGTTAAACTTGATAATAATTACAAACAGATAACAGCCCGATGGCAGCTGTAGGATGAGTTTGAATTGTGCTTGCATCTCTCATAGAAGTGCCAGCAATTCTAATGATCTCTCAAATCACTCTCACTGTCATACACAAGCTTCAGACCATCTTATCCTATTAATATATTTCAATGACTGAGTTCCCTGTACAAAATCTCTACAAAACAGTTATCCAAACAGCATTTGAACACTTTCACTGATGGAATTCCACTTCTCTTAAGGTTATATACTCTACTTTGGGGCAATTCTAACTCTTACAAAGCTCTTCATTTTATTAAGTGTAATCAGTGCTTCTATAAGATATACACATTAGAACTATTTCTAGTCCTTAGAATTATACAGAAAACAATTATTTAAAATTTCTACATATTAGCCTTAAAATGTTTGATGATTCTAGCTACCTCTTGTATCTTCTAACAAATAAAGCTGTTGGAAATTGGATTATGTTCAGGGACACAACTTATAGTACAAGATGTGTATTATAAAACTACTTGAAGCCTGATTCATGTGGATATGAATAACTGTTTCAGTTTGCTAAAGCTACTGGAATGCAATATACCAGAAACGGGTTGGCTTTTACAGTGGGGATATATTAGCTTACAAATTTAGAATTGTAAGGCCATGAAAATGTCCAGACGAAGGCATCAATGAGAAGATACCTCCTCTGAAGAAAGACCACCAGCATCTGGGGCACCTCTGTCACAAGGAAAGACATGTGGCGGCCATCAGCCGAGCCTCCCTTCTGGGTTCTGCTGCTTTCAGCTTCTAGCTTCAGTGGCTTTCTATGTGAGCTTCCCTATATGGGTCCCTTCTTAGCTTCTCTGTGGGTTTTCTCTCTCAGCTCTCTCCAAACTTCTCTGGGTATTGCTTTCTGAGCTCTTTGGGCTTTTATGTGTCCATTATCCTCTCATAAAGGACTCCAGTAAAAGGATTAAGACCCACTTTGAATGGGGTGGGTCACATCTCAGATTGAAATAACCTAACCAAAAGGTCCCACCCGCAGTAAGTCCAAACACACAGGAGTGGTTTAAGAGACTATGGCAAAATCTTTGACAAAGCTTCTTTAGGTAATAAGTAAATTCAGCAAAAATCAGTCATGTTTCTATATACAAACAGTGACCTAACTGAAAAAATAATTAAGGAAAAAGTTCCATTCAAAATAGCAACTAAAAGAAACAAGTATTTAGAAATAAACTTAACCAGGGATGTAAAGGACTTGTACATAGAAAACTAGGTAGCACTGCTAAAAGAAACTAAATAGGTGGAAAGACATTCCATGATCGTGGAAAGACATTCCATGATCATGGAAAGGTAGGTTAAATATAGTTAAGATATCAGTTCTACACAAATTGATCTACAGATTCAATGCAAAACCAATCAAAATTCCAACAACATATTTTGAAACTTGTAAAAGCTAGTTATCAAATTCATTTAGGAGGAAAGAGACCTCAAATAGCTAAAACTGTCATGAAAAAGAAGATCAAGTGGGAAGATTAACAGTTCTTAATTTTAAAGCTTATTTTAAAGCTTAATTTTAAAGCCACAGTGGTCAAAACAGCATGGGACTAGCACAAAGAAGAACTTACCAATGGACTTGAACTGAGAGTGCAGAAATAGACCACCAAATCTATGGTCAACTGACTTTCCATAAAGCTCCCAAATCCACTGAACTGGGACAAAACAGTCTTTTCAATAAATGGCACGGGGCTACTTAAAATTAGGCCTAAGAGTCACCCCCAAGAGAATCTCTTTTGTTGCTCAGATGTGGCCTCTCTCTCTCAGCCAACACGACAAACAAACTTACTGTCCTCCCCCTGTCTATGTGGGACATGACTCCCAGGAGTGTGGACCCTTCTGGCAACATGGGACAGAAATTCTAGCATGAGCTGTGACTCAGCATCAAGGGATTGAGAAAATCATCTCGATCAAAAGGGGGAAGAGCGAAATGAGACAAAATAATGTGTCAATGGCTGGGAGATTCCAAACAGAGTGGAGAAGTTATCCTGGAGGTTATTCTTATGCATTATATAGATATCACCTTTTTAGTTAAGGTGTAATAGAGAGACTGGAGGGAACTGCCTGAAAATGTAGAGCTGTGCTCCAATGGCCATGTTTCTTGAAGATGATTGTATCATGATATAGCTTTCACAATGTGACTGTGTGATTGTGAAAACCTTGTGTCTGATGCTCCTTTTATTTACCTTATTGACAGATGAGTAAAACATATGGATTAAAAATAAATAAATAATAGGGGGAACAAATGTTAAAATAAATTTAGTAGATTGAAATGCTAGGGATCAATGAAAGGGAGGGGTAAGGAGTATGGTATATATGAATTTTTTTCTGTTTTCTTTTTATTTCTTTTTCTGAATTGATGCAAATATTCTAAGAAATTATCATGGTGATGAATATACAACTACGTGATGATATTGTAAGTTATTGATTATATATTAACAATGGAATGATCATATGGTAAGAATGTTTGTGTTTGTGTGCTGTTATGTTGAATAAATAAATAAATGGCCTTGGGAGAACTGAATATCCATAGCCAAAAGAAGGAAAGAGAACCCATGCCCTATAAAAAAATAAGCTCAAAGCGGATCATAGGCCTAAATATAACAGTCAGTATCATAAAACTCCTAGAAGAAAATATAGGCAAACATCTTCAAGACCTAGTAATAGGAAGTAGCTTCTTAAACTTTTTACCCAAAGCACAAGCAATGAAAGAAAAAAGTTAATAAATGGGAACTCCTCAAGATTAGATGCTTCTGTACCTCAAAAGACTGTCAAAAATGTGAAGAGGCAGCCAACTCGATGGGAGAAAATATTTAGAAATAATGAATCAGATAAAAGTTTGATATCCTGTATACATAAAGAAATCATACAACTCAACAAGAAAAGAACAAACAACCCAATTATAAAATGAACAAAGGATATGAATAAACATTGTTCCAAAAAGCAAATACACATGGCTAAAAATCACATGAAGAGTTGCTTATCTTCATTAGCTATAAGGGAAATGCAAATCAAGACTGCAATGAGATGTCATCTCACACCTGTAAAATGGCTGATATTAAACAAACAGGAAATTACAAATGTTGGAGAGGATATGGAAAAATTGGAACACTTGTTCACGGTTGGTGGGAATGTATAATGGTACAGCTGCTATGGAAGGCAGTTTGGCAGTTTCTCAGAAAACTAAATAGCATATTCCCCTACAACATGGCAAGACCAAAACTCAGTATATACCCAGAAAATCTGAAAGCAGTGACACAATGTGCTGGTTTGAATCTATTATGCATCCCAGAAAAGCCATGTTTTAATCCTGACCTAATTTTGTTGGGACAGCTAAAAGAATCAGGATCTTTTAATCCTGATTCAGTACCGTAGGGTGGACTATCCAGGGAGATGTGAGACACCCATTTGTGGGCATTAACTTTTGAGTAGATGGAGATGTGACTCCACCCATTCCATGTGGATCACCATAGGTTTACTGGAATTCTTTAAAAGAGAAAACATTTTAAAGAGAGTCAGAAACAATGAAGCCTAGAGAAAGAAGAGAAGCCTCAGAACCAACAGAAACTTCAGAGCAGACCTGGTACAGATGTGGACACGTGGAGAACAGAGACCCAATGTTTGGAGATGCTTGGAGCCCAGCACACATCGCCATGAGATGCTAAGAAAGCCAGAACCTGGACGGCCAAGGGAAGCCAAGAGATGAAAGCCAGTCCTGCAGAAGCAAAGTGAGGAACCCCCACAGGAACAGAGGCTGAAAGCAATGGAGCCCAAGAGCAAGGGACCAGCAGATGCCAGCCACGTGACTGCCCAGCTGACAGAGGTGTCCCTGACCCATCGGCCTTTCTTGAATTAACGTATCTTTACCTGGATGCCTTAGTTTGGATAATTCCATAGGCTTAAAACTGTAAACTTGCAATTTATTAAATTCACTGTTTAAAAGCCTCCCAATTCTGGTATATTGCATCCCAGCAGCTTGCAAACTAAAATAGCTTGGTACCGGAGAACTGGGGTGCTGCTGCAGTTTGCCAATACCAGACATGTTGGAATTCTTTTTTTTTTTTTGGATGGATAAGGGGAATATTTTGGAGAAACTTGTGAGGAGCTTAATGGTGAAGGCCTGGAGTGCTTTGAAGAGACTGTTGGTGTAAACAGAAGCACTGCCAGTCTGGACAAAGGGGGACAGAAAAGGGACAAATTGGAGTTTGCAGAATGAGAACCTTGGGAGCTCAGGTCTGAAGCCAAGAAACCTCGGACCAGTGGAGAGGACCCACCCATACAGGTAGAGGGGGCGAATTTGTCCCAGCAGTGCAGGGCGGGCCTTTCGCTTCATTGCTCAGGAAGAGTTATGCCACCCCAGGCATTGGAGAGGGTGGACTGCGTAAACCAGGGATTGGGGAGGGCCTGGCTGCCACCCCATTGTTCTGGACGGGTTGAGCGTATGCCCCAGAGATGTCAGAGACCCTGGGTGCTTCCCTGAAGTTTGGAGAGGGTGAAGCCAAGAAAAAGGTGGTCTCCCCAATATCCCCCAATATTGCAACCACCCCAGTATTTGGAAATAGCAAAGCCACTGCGTAGGCCCTTCAAAAGGGTGGGATTGCCACTTTCTAAAGCCCCAGGATAAATGACTCTCAGATTTTGAAATCCAATAGAGTTTGCCCTGCAGGTTTTCAGAACTGTTTGGGTCTGGTGACCACTGTGTTCTTTCCAGTTTCTCCCTATGGAAATGAAAACATGTATCCTATGACTGTCCCTCCTTTGCATATTGGCAGCAGATAACTTGTTTTGAGCTTCATAGGTTCAGAGCCAGAGCAGAAGTTTTGCCTTTTGAGTATAGTTTAAGGTGATGTGTATAGTTGCCAAGTTGACAAGGGGCGGGCATGTGGTAGTTAGGTTCAGGTGTCAACTTGGCCAGGTGATGGTGCCTAGTTTTGTTGCTGTGGACTTGAATCATTAGCTTGTGAAACTCATCTACGACTGGTTACATCTGCAATAGGCTAAGGGAAGTGCCTCCTATAATGAGCGATGTTTAAAAGAGAGAGCTCAATGCAGCACAGCCCAAGCAGCTCAGCATACCTCATCTCAGCACTCATAGCTCAGCCCAGACATATGGAGATGCAGAAATGAATTGCCCAAGGAAAGCTATTGAAACCCAGAAACCTGGAGAGAAGGCCAGCAGACATGGCCCTGTGCCTTCCTGTGTAAGAGAGAACCTTAGATGAAAGTTAGCTGCTTTTCCTCTGAAGAACTATACATTTTTAACTAAACAAATTTCCTTTTATTAAAAACCAATCCATCTCTGGTGTGTTGCATTCTGGCAGCTTTGGCAGACTAAAACTGATGGAAACAATCCAGGTGCTCATCAACAGACGAGTGGATAAACTAAATGTGGTATATAATGCAATGCAATATTATGCAGCAGTAAGACAAAATGAGGTCCTGAAGCACAAGACAAGTGGATGAATCTTGAGGACATAACGCTGAGTGAAATAAGCCAGATGCAAAAGGATAGATACTGTATGATTTCAGTTTTTGACCTTAGCAAAGGTAAATTCAGAGGCTTACAATATAGAATATAGGGACACAGAGATACACAGAAGCTAGGTGTGGGTGAATGGTTAGCTAATGTAAGGCAATAGATAGACGTGAAGGCAGCTCATAGTGGGTCTATAAGTAATATCACCATATTGAAGATGAACATGATTGAAAGGGTTGTACAGAGCCATGTATCCCACCAATTAACACTACAAATATAAATAAGTTATTGCATGAACTACTTCAAAGGTTTGAATCTTCTACAAAGTGTCAATAAGAGAGGGATATGGGGGAAAACTACTATTGCATGCCATCATCTATGTTTAACAGGAAGCCATCAACAGTACCACAGCAATACTAGGAGTAAATAATTGAGGGGGAAAGACAAGAGTTTAGGGAGGTTTGGATTTTCATTAAGTGAGGGTGTGTTTATCAATTATTTTTCTCTTGGAAGTAATGAAAATTCTCTAAAAATGAGAGTGTTGATAATTGCACAACTAGGTAAGGATAGTGTGGGACATGGATTGTTGACTTTGGGCATTATACATGATGCCCGATGGACAGAGGTGGCTGAAGGATGCCCTGGCTGAGAAGTAGAATGGCAAACTGTGATATCTACATATGATCAAATACTGTACAGTTACAGAAAGGAATGAAGTCATGAGGCATGCCATTATGTGACACAAAGTAAGCCAGAAACAAAAGGGCAAATACTTTATGGTCTCATGTAGAAAATGTTTATAAGAAAACTGGGGCATAGATTGCAAGCTCTTATAGAAGTGACATTAGTCCAGAGGTGTGACTGTTATTTCTAGATTCTGAGAGGCTGTGCTATAGGTATAACCCGGTATTTCCTTAGAACTCTGGGTACCTGTGCGGCACCTAAGACTCTGAATAGGAACTCCGCAGGTCTGAAAGCCAGCATTGCTGCATACAATGACTGTGAAGGAAATTGAAAAAAGAGATCAGACGTCAATTAGAGACAAAAACAGAGTCAATCAGGTCAGGACTAAGGTAATTCAGAATACAGGGGTGAGAGGGACATTGTCTGTGTTTTAAAACTTCGCCTACTCTATGAGATCAAAGGAAGAGAGGTTTACTTAGTCCAAAACATAAACTTTCTGTACCATGTAATCTAACTCAACCTGTCTGGATAGATCATTTAAACAACCCAAACACACGAAGCCCAGAATGGGAATGAGGGCTTGTAATTTTGTATAGCTTAATGTAAAGCATGGATACATCCCAGAGTATGTTGAGCAGATAATTAAAAAGTATTGGCAAAGTCCCTTGAGGGACAGGAGGGAAAATATGGAACTATAAAATTTTACCACTGGGAAAACCCCTGATACTATCTCAAATATTAAGGGGTCCAAGTCAATAGATAAAGTTCTTGATCTTGAGTCTTACTCTTGTGGAGGTTATTTATGCAATGTTGAAGCTAAGCCTACCTATAGCTATGCCTACAGGTTACTTCCAGAGGACCATTTTTGTTCCTCAGATGTGGCCTCTCTATCTCTCTAAGCCCAATTTTGCAAGTAAAATCATTACCCTCCCCTCTATGTGGGACATGACATCCAGGGATGAAAGTCTCCCTGGCAACATGGGATATGAATCCCAGGAATGAGCCTAACTCTGGCACTGTCGGATCGACAATGCCTACCTGACCAAATGGGGGAAAAGAATTGTAATAAAATAAGGTATCATTGGCTAAAAGAGCTCAAATAGAATCAAGAGGCTGTTCTGGAAGCTATTCTTATGCAGGTCTCAGCTAGATATTGCTATTTCCCAATGAAAAGCATTCCTGCCAATCCTAAAGAACTCCTAGGGCTTTATCTTAGATTCTACAAAGGTTCCATGCACTATGATGACTTTCCAGAAACCTACAACCTCCAGATGGATTCCTAGGCCAGACCAGTCCTGAAACCTAGAGAGGCCAGCCTCTCCAGGCATCAACTAGTTCCATCCCCCTACCCCATATTATCAACAGCCCCATCCAACATAAAAAAAAAAATAGAATAGGCATAGCCCAAATACCCCTAAAAATTGGGATGAAGATCAGAGGAGAAGGAGGTGCTATAAGATAGGGTAGGATTTAATAAATGAGTATCAATACTGAATCATCATATCAATGTTTCTTTTCGTCTCCAGTGTCTTGGAGCAGATAGAAGGAAAAATCTGAAATTGTGGAACTGCAACCCTTACCAAACTCTGAAATCTGTTCTACAAACTACTTGTTACAATGGACTTTGAAATGGATCACTTTTTTAAATAAATATTTCACAATAAAAAAAAAAGCATGGCTTTTTCTGGGGTACATAACATCTTCAAACCAGCCCAAAGACACAACTTGGAGTTGTGCAGCATGATACCTTGCCTCTCAAAAATGTGTGTACCTAAGTATTCTATAAGTGGCTGCATGGTATCTGTCAGGGATGTTCAATGGGATTCCCTGTAATGAAACTAAAACTCTGAATGAGGACTAGGCAGCCATTTCATACTTGCAGCATTTGGATTAACCTAGTAATGAGTCAAAGCAATCCCTATAGCAAAAGACAGCACTAATGTCCTTAAGCTGAATAGTAAATTTAGGGAAATAATAATATCTCATCAATAGCTGGAGTCTTCCCCTACATCCTTTCTACCATTAAAGCCAAGTCATGAAGATTATTGCCTCAGAGGAAGAGAGAGAAGTTCTAATCATTGTTTAGCATAGAGATTCAAAGATGCTTTTGAAACTTGGGGACATAATCTTGAAAAGGTAGACTTTATTGGAAGGAAAAAGATTTTTCAAAAATACCAAAGCCCTCTTATATGCTATAAGAATTAAATCATAGGAGGATATCGTATAGGAGATTGTAGACCAAGGACTCAAGGTATGACATATAAGAAAAATTTCCCATTCTGAAGAGAAAATTATAATCATTATTTTTTAAATTGCAAGAGAAAAAGTCAATATTCTCATGTTTACTTCCAAAATTTATTCTTTGTGAAACATTGGGGAAAAAATCAAAAGCTTTGATTTACAAGAACTGATTCTTATTGAGAATAAAGCTATGCTCTGAGGAAGATGGTCAGAGAATTTATGCCTTGAAGTTCATTTGGAAAGAAAATTGTGGAATTCCTTTCTCTGGGAAATAGGTGGAAAGAATACAGAGTTATCTTGGAGGTCAGTCGGTCCTTAATTGGAGAGACTGTGGATAGAAGTACAGAGACGGCCATAAATGGCCTACTCAGAATCCTACATGATCAGTGTGATGGTTAATTTCATGTGTTAACTTGGCTAGTTATGGTGTCCAATTGTTTGGTCAAGGAAGCTCTGGCTTTACTGTTACTTTGAGGTGATTTTGTAGCCAGATTGCTATCTATAGTCAATTGACTGCATCAACAAAGGAGATTTCCTCAGCAATGAGGGGAGTATCCTCATTCTATCAGTCAGAGGTCTTAAAGCAGAACTGAGTGGTGGTCAGAAATAACAATCTCTGTCTCTTCTTCAGCCAGCCACCTTTTTTGGGGAAATACATCTTTACCTTCAACAGAGGTCTCAGCCTGTTGCCTCCCCTGCAGAATTTGTACTTGCCAGATATCAGAATCACCTTTTTTGAAGTTTCCAGCTTGCAGCCTGCCCTATGGAATTCAGGTTTGCCAATCGCCAGAGATGTTGCATAAGCCAATTCCTATAATACATAAACTGATATATCCTGTCAGTTCTACTTCTATAGAAAACCTTGAGTAATACTGTTAGCTTCAGGATACTGTGACTACAAACCATCACAATTCACCACTCCAATAAGCACCAAAATTCACCAGAAGAACCAAATTTGTACACTCTTCTCAGCTCTTTCTGTTGACAGCCTTTATAAACAGTTGCCAGAAAGTCCAGCAAAACTACTGTGCTTATTTCAACAATTACCCTCAGATTCAATGATTCATTAGAACAATTCATAGAACTCAGAAAAGTTGTTATAGTTATGGTTTATTACAGAGAGAGGATACAGAGTAAAATCAGCAAAGGCCAAGGTGCATCAGGAGAAATCCAAGAGAAACAAGGTGAGAGCTTACAGTTTCCCTATCTCAATGGATTCAGATGGACCACACCTAATTTCCCCAATAACTAATGTATGACAAAGTATATGAAATATTGACAACCAGGGAAACTCAACTGAGCCTTAGCAACCAGGGTTTTTCTTGTGGGTCAGTCACATAGGCATGGCATACATGCAAGACTGACCCTAACTACTCGGTCTCCAGCCCCACCCCCAATCTCCACCCCTACCAACAGACATCAAATTTATACAGCATGGCTCAGAGCCCTAGGAGAACAAAAGCAGATATTAACCATAAATCACATTGCTAGTCCAAGCTACCTGGCATGCAGTAAGATCCCAGCTATTCAAAAATATCTTTCAAGGTAGGATATTCCAAAGACTTATAAGTTATCTTTCACAGGCCAGTCAAGGAACACTCTCTTTTTTTGGGGATATACATGGTGAGAACATCCCAAACATGTTGACCTAATCTTTAAATACACAGGCCAGCACGACCCCTTAGCCCCACCTGGCCCTTGACCTAGACACTTGTACAGCAAATTGCTATTTGTCTAAACATCTCCATTGTCTGTCTAGCGTTTATAGAACTGACATAGCAATAGTGTCAATATGAATATGCCTACCATATGGAGGACCTATTTTGGGTAAAGAAAAATTTAAAAACAACTAATCTACCCCATAGGGCTGTTATGTATATTTTCATAAATTACCCAATGGTTAGCGGAATCTAGTTCTTCCTCAGGCCAGTCATTTGTCATCAGTATTACATCGCAAGGAACCTTTAACTCCATTGTTAATACATTTGATCATCAATATATCATATATTTTAAGATTTATTCACATGTAAGGCAGCTGAATCTTATCATCAATGCCAGTGTTACACACTGTCACAATACGGTCATTACGGTAGACTGAGTCATATTACCCACAAAGACATGGTGGAGTCCCAACCCTTGGTGGGAGGGTGTGGAGTCATTTGTAAATAGGATCTTAGAAGATCCTATCTGGATGAGGCCAAATTGAAGCAGAATTTAACCAGACCTGAAGTAGCCATTAATCTAATATGGCTGAAGTCTTTATAAACAGAAAGAAATTTGGAGGCAGTTAGCTAGAAGAAGCCAGCGAAGGTGAGAGAAATTGCCATGTAATGGAGGATTGCTGGAAAGTCATCATCACAACATTGCAGACTCTTAAGAAAGCTTGGCCTTGTTGACACCTTGATTTTGGACTTTTATCTCTCTAAATTGTGAAACAATAAATTCCAGTTTTTAAGAACAAACGAATTTGTGGTTTGTCATAGTAGCCCTGCAAAACTAAGATGATTATAGTATAATTCACTCTCATTACAGAACAAATCAGTAAGAATTACAACAGCAATTAGTGTGCCTTTCCAAAAGAATTGGCTGTTGCCCATATACAAGATATTATTATGAGCAGATGTCATTGCAACCAGCCATAATTCAGTTATTTCTGGGTGCCAAATTAACTGCGGACAAAGCCAGTCTCCATGTCTCAGTTCACAGGATTATACTGAAACTGAGATCTATTATATACTGTTGTGCACAGAGCCCACCTCTCTACTAAGGGGAGAAAATGTGTGTTACTCAGAATCATTCCTATCCCTACAGGATGTCCTACATAGGGTGTGTCTTATATGGATTTATTCTTGGAAAGCAGATCTAATGCACTGATGTACATTACAAGTAGGATTCCATAGACCCAGAGACCACTGAAGGAGCTACATTTAGATGGGCAACATATGGGGAAGCATAATATAAAGGTGAAAGTTTGGATGAAAATTGGAATCCAATTGAAATTTTGAATGGGTTTAATGTGAGATCTTTGCATTTCTTTTACCTGAATATATTACAGAATGTATTATAGAAGTGGATATTATGTCCCTTAGCTAATATGGTAAAACAAAGCATGTAAGTAAGTTCACCCGTTGGCCAGTATTAGTTGGATGTGCTAAACAGGAACCAGAGAATTGCCCAAGTCCAGGATTTATCAATTTGGAACAGTGTAGAATACCTGGTAGACAGAAAGAGATTACCGTTTTAATTAATGACATGCTAGAAGCTAGAATGCTTGTACCAATGAATTCTCTATCTGGTATCCCTGTGTGGCCCATGAAATAGGTGAATGACTCATGCAAACTAACAATGGATCCTTAAGGCTTAAATAAAGTAGAGTTGCCTATAACATCAGCAATCCCTAATATGGCTTCAACAGTGCAAAAAAATACCTCAGGCTAAAGGAGACTGGTACTCAGTGATTGATCTTACAAATATGAAATGCTTTTATACTCTCTCAATCTCAGGAAAGAATTAACTGTACTTTGCCTCCATAAGAAGTATTCCAATTTAATTTACCATATTGCTACAGGTCATTTTAATTAACTAGCTGTCATAATTTTATTAGAAGGGATTTGGACATGATATAGGTTCCAACTGTAATATTATCTTATATTGATGATATCCTGATAATATCAGAAACCAAAGAACAAATTGGGACTGACTTAACTTTAATGGTGAAACAAAGGACCAACAGAAGCAGGTTAATAAATCCAGAAAAGATCCAAGGGCCCACACAAATGGTAAATTTTGTAGGAATAATCTGGGCAGGACACACTAATGACATTTCAACAGAAACTAAAAATAAATGGCTATTGTTGCCTACCCCTGGAACTAAGCAAGAAACATCACTTGGCCAATTTATTTGGGTATTAGAGCCCACATATCTCACATTTGGGAATATTGCTAGCTCCAATCCATAAAACTACCTGAAAGAAGGCCATATTTGAATTGGTGACTGAGCAAAGTCAGATTGTATTTGAATTGAAAAACATAAAAGCAGCGTTCTCAATGTCTTCAGGCTTTTATGACCCACACTCAGATATGGTTTTGAAAGTGTTTGCCACACATACTTATGAAGACTATATGTGCAAAAGCTAGGCCCAACTATGAACTTAGAGGGCACAAAATTCAGACAATACCACCCTCACTTGAGACTCTTATTGCATATTTGGGTAGATTCCAAAAATTGCTATCAGCCAAGGGAAATTGCATAGGGCAGAGTCTGGGAAAGTGCAAGACAGAGCTTCTATAGTCTTTTCTCCATGGCATCAGGATCTATTAAGTTTCTGGACTGATGTGTGAAAATTCACACAGAATATTGCCAACCAGAAACTCCCTGGAACATTGGTATCCAGTGTTTTTTGAGCCCCATCTCTACTTACACATGACTGATTGTTATGTGGTTGATCTCTGTCTTCAGTTCTATTGATACTGTATACCATAAAACCCCCTTCTCCATAACACTGTTGGTCTTTCTGGCATGTTCAGCCTGCACACTAAATACTATCCTTCAAACCAACACATCCCCTGGTACCTGATGTGCAGCTATTGATTTGGCAAATGCTTTTTTCTCAATAGTTGCCAGTAAGGCTCACCAGAAACAGTTTACATTTAACTGGCAAGGTCAGCAGTGTACCTTCACTATCCTGCTTCAGGGGTATATCCACTTTCCAGCCCTATGTCACAATCTTGTCAGCAGGGACCTGGATCATTTTTCTCTTTCACAAGACAACACACTGGCCCATTATAATGATGATATGTTGATTGGACCTAATGAGCAAGAAATAGCAGCTACTATTGGTAAGACATATGTATGTCAGAAGATGGGGGACAAATCCAACAAAAATATTGGGGCCTTCCACCGCAGTGAAATTACTAAGTTTCTAGTGGTGTGAGGCATGTTGAGATACCCTTTCTCACATTAAGGATAAGCTGTTGCATCTGGCCCCTCCTATAATAAAAACAGAGGCACAATGTCCAATTAGCTTCTTTGGATTTTGGAGACAACATATTTCTCATTTGGATGTGCTACTCCAGCCCATTTACCAAGTGACCAGAAATGCTGCTAATTTTTAGTAGGGACCAGAACAAGAGACGACTCTGTGACAGGTCCAGGCTGCTGTACAAGCTGCTCAGCCACTTGGGCCTTAAGATCCAGCAGATCCAATGGTGCTAGAAGTGTCAGTGGCAGGCATAGAAGCTGTCTGGAGCCTTTTGGCAGGCCCCTGTAGGAGAATCACAACACAGACCCTTAGGATTTTGAAGTAAAGCCTTATCATCCTCTGGAGATAAATACTCTCCTTTTGAGAAACAACTCTTGGCCTGCTACTGGGCCTTATTAGTGACTAAATGGTTAACGAGGGGCCACAAAGTTACCATGAGACCTGAGTTGCTTATCATGAGCTGAGTGCTGTCTGACCTACCAAGCCATAAAGTTGGGGATGCACAGTAGCACTCTATCATAAAATGGAAATGGTATATATGAGATAGGGCCAGAGTAGGTCCTGAAGGCACAAGCAAGTTGCATGAGGAAGTGGCCAAAATGCCCATGGCCCTGATTCCTGCTACATTACCTTCTCTTTCCCAGACCAGATCTATGGCCTCTTGGTGAGTTCCTTACAGTCAGTTGACTGAAGAATAGAAAACTCAGGCCAGATTTACAGATGATTCTGCATAATGTGCAGGTACCACCCAAAGGTGGATGGCTGCAGCACTACAGCCCCTTTCTGAGATGTCCTTGAGGGACAGTGGTGAGAGGTAATACTCCCAATGGGCAGAATTTTGAGGAGTGTACCTTATTGTTTATATTGCTTGGATAGAGAACTGTCCAGAGGTGTGTTTGTATACTGATTTATAGGTTGTTGCTAATGGTTTGGCTGGATTGTCAGTGATTTGGAAGGAACATGATTGGAAAATTGGTGACAAAGTGGTTTGGGGAAGAGGTATATGGATAGACCTTTCTGAGCGGACAAAAATGTGAATATATTTGTGTCCCATTTGAATACTCACCAGAGAGTGACTTCAGCAGAGAAAGGTTTTAATAATCAAGTGGATAAGATGACCCATTCTTTGGATACAAATCATTCTCTTTCCCCAGCCACTCCTGCCATTGTTCAATGGGCTCATGGACAAAGTGGTCATGCTGACAGGGATAGAGATTATGCATGGGATCAGCAATACGGACTTTCATTCACCAAGGTCAACCTTGCTAGGCCAACCGCTGAGTACCCAATCTGCCAGAAGCAGAGACCCACACTCAGTTCCCTATATGGCACCACTCCCCAAAGTGATCAGCCTGCTACCTGGTAGCAGGTTGATTGCACTGGACCACTTCCATCATGGAAAGGGCAGTGATTTGTTCTAACTGGAATAGACACATTCTCCAGATATGGGTTTGCCTGTGCTGACCACAATGCTTCTTCCTCCAAAGCTACCATCTGCGGACTTACAGAATGCCTTATCTACCATCACAGCATTTCACACACTATTGCTCTGATCAAGGAACCCATTCGCAGTAAATGAAGTGTGGGAATGGGCACATGCTCATGGAATTCTCTGGTCTTACCATGTTCCCTATCATCCAGGGGCAGCTGGGTTCATAGACCAGTGGAATGGCCTTTTGAGGACCCAATTATAGCAATAATTAGGTGCCAATACCTTGTACGGCTGGGACAATGTTCTCAAGGAGACTATATATGCTCTAAATCAGCATCCACTCTATATTGCTGTTTCTCCCATGGCCAGGATTCACGGGTCCAGGAATTATGGGGTGCAAACGGGAGTGGCAGCACTCACTGTCATCGATAGTGATTCACTACGAAAATTTTTGCTTCCTGTCCCTTAAACCTTATGCTCTGCTGGTCTACAGGTCTTAGTTCCAAAAGGAGGAGGGCTCCCACCAGGAGACAGAATGATTCCACTGAACTGGAAGTTAAGACTGCCATCTGGTGACATTGGGCTTCTCATGCCTCTGAATAAGCAGGCAAGGAAGGGGATTACCGTTCTGTCTGGGGATTTGATCCTCATTATCAAAGGGAAATAGGACTGCAGCTACACAATGGACGCACAGAAGAGTTTTCCCGGAATACAAGAGATCCTGTAGGGCATTTCTTAGTACTTACTACCATGTCCTCTGATTAAAGTTAATGGAAAACTGCAACTACCCAATCCAGGCAGGACTGCCAATGGCCCCAAAACTTCAGGAATGAAGTTTTCAATCACCCTACCAGGCAAAGACTATGGCCAGCTGAGGTACTTGCTGATGGTAAAGGGAACATGGAATGCATGGTGGGAGAAGGTGGTGATAAATATGAGCTATGACCATGGGGCCAGTTACAGAAATGAGCACTATATTTATATGACTATTTCCTCCTTGTTTTGTTATGAGTACGTTTGTATTTGTACATAAAGCAAATATCTTGTGTTCTTCTTGTCACATAAGTTATGTTGTTAGTATAACTTAAGTTATATTGTTCATGTTGTGGTATTTAAGTTATAGGGTATCAAGTTTAAGATTGAATGTCACCTAAGGTCTTGTACCCTAGTCTGGAGAGATTTACTACATTTCTTATACACAAGACAGTTGAGAATTGTTGGATAAAATATATGTTAGTTATTGTGGTCTATTTAGAGATTAAGTATGGTTTATTGTAATATGTATAGTTGTCAAGTTGACAATGTGTGGACTGTGATGGTTGGGTTCAAGTGTCAACTTGGCCAGGTGATGGTGACCACTTGTCTGGTCAGGCAAACACTGGCTTAACCATTACTACGAAGATATTTTGTGGTTGGCTGATAAACCAGAAGGCTTGTTATTAAACCATCAGTCAGTTACTATCATTTGTGAGTGATTATATACATGATCAACTAAGGGTGCTTTTTCCACAAAGAAGAATCCAATCAGTTGGATTTGATTCAATCAGTTGAAGACTTTTAAGGGAGACAAGAGAATTTTCACTGCTTCTTCAGCCAGTGAGCCTCAATAGTGGAGTTCTTCAAGACCCTTAAATCTGAGTTGTCAGCTTCACAGCCTGCCCTATGGGTTTTGTACTCTTGCACTCCCCCAAGGTTACATGAGACACCTTTATAAATCTCATATTTGCAGATATCCCTTGTTGGTTCTGTTTCTCTAAAGATCCCTGACAAATGCTTCATGCCTAGAATGGCCATCATAAAAAAGAAAAAAAAAACAGAAAATTAAAAGTGCTAGAGAGGATGTAGAGAAAAAAGCACAGTTATTCCCTGTTGGTAGGAATGTAGAATGGAGCAACCACTTTGGAAGTCAGTTTGGCAGTTCCCTAGGAAGCAAAATATAAAATTGCCATATGATCCAGTAATTCCACTACTATGCATATATTTGGAGGGGCTGAAGGCAGGGACATGAACAGACATTTGCACACTGCAGTTTATAGCAGCATGATTCACAATTGCCAACAGATGGAAATAGACCAAATGTTCATCAACAGATGTGAATAAACAATTTGTGGTATATACACACAATGAAATAATATACAGCGGTAAGACATAAAAAAGTCATGAAGCATACAACGACATGGATGAAACTTGAGGACATTATGTTGAGTAAAATTAGCCAGAAGCAAAAGGACAAATAATATATGGTCTCACTAATATGAGCCAGCATTAATGGGCAAACTTTGAGAGTTAAAGTTGAGAACACAGGTTATCAGGAGATTGAATGAGGGTAGAGATTGGGCATTTGGTGCTGAGGGACTACAGAATGTTCAACAGGATTGATTGTAAAGATCCAGAAATGGATAACACAACACTATTGGGTGGTAGCACAATATTGTAAGCAAACAGAACAAAGCTGAATGTGAGTATTGTTGAAAGAGGAAAGCTAGGGGCATATATGACACCAGAGGGAAAGATAGAAAATAAAGAGTGGAACTGCATAACTTAGCAAAACCTAGAGTGGTCAATGTTGGTGATTAAATGTAATAAACATAAGAATTTTTCTACACGAGGGAGAATAAATGAATATCAACATTGCAAGATGCTGAAATGGTATGGTATATAGAAAAAATATAATCAATGCAAACTAGGGTCTATAGTTAACAGTAGCATTGTAATATGCTTCTATTAAATGTAACAAAAGCAATAAACCAAAGCTAAATGTGAATAAGAGGGGGATATATGAGATGGATATGGGATATTTGGTGTTGTTGTTGTCTCTCCTGTTCATTTATATTTTTATTTATTTATTTTTATTTTTTTCTCTTCCTCTTTCATTGCTGAAGAAATGGAAATGTCCTCATATAAAATGCATAATTATGTCATTATACCAGTAACCATTGATTACTTACTTAGGGTCAATTGTATGTTGTGTGAATAAAAAGGTTTAAAAAATGAATAGAGAGATGCAAGTACTAGAGAACATGTGGAGAGAAAGAGATGTACCTCATCACTGTTTTTAGGGCAGTAGAGTGGTGCAGCCCCTTTGGAGGGCAGTGTGGTGGTTCCACAAGAGGCTAAGTGTAGGATTGCTTTATATCCTGCAAACCATTCTTAGGTATATACTTGGAAGAACTGAAAGCAAAATTATGGTAGCAGTATTCATGATCTGCAATGGATGGAGGTGGCCTAAGAGTACACGGACTGGTGAACAGAAGGGTGAGCTGTGGTGTATACATATAATGGAGTATCGAGCGGCTGTGAGGAATGAAGGCCTGAAGCATGCAGCTAGATGAATGGAAATTGAGGACAGTATGCTAAGTGATATAAGCCAGAATTAAAAAGACAAATACTATAACACCTCATCAATATGGACTAAGTATAATGTGCACACTCTGAGAATCGAATCTGAGAGCATAGGTTATCAAGGGAAGGCTTAGAGTAAAGGTTCCGAGACTGTGAGCTCTTACACAGTCACATCTATTCTCAAGCTTTAACAGTTATTTCTAAATTCTGAGATGCTAAGTTTTGTGGGGTTTTTTTGCATGGGCAGGCACCGGGAATCGAACCCGGATCTCTGGCATGGCAGGCTAGAACTCTGTCACTGAGCCACCGTGGCCTGCCTGATGCTGAGCTTTTTTGTATAATCTGGTCATTCCCTGGAAATGTGGGTATCAGTATGACACCTGAGACTCAGAGCTAGGTTTATGCAGCTATGACAATCAGCATGACCTCATACAGCAATTGTTAGAAAAGCTGAAAAGGAGTTCCGACTTCAATTAGAAATATGAATGAAGACGAACAGATTAAGACTAAGGTAAATCAGTCTAAAGGATCAAGGATGATATAGACTGTGTTTTAAAACTTCAACTTCTGAGTGAGACCAAAGGAAGAGATGGTTATTTGATGCAAAAAATATATTTTCTGTAGCACATTATCTAATTTAGCTTGTATTTTCAGTTTATTTGAACACCATAATTATGGGAAACTTTGAATAAGGAATAGATCTTGTGGGTTTGTCCAGGTTAGTATGATGCCTAATATATCCCAGAGTAATTTGGGCAAAGAATAAAAAGGTATTTTCAAAACCCTTTGACTACTGGGGGAAAACGTGGAAATATTAAATCTCCCCAACTGGGGAATTCTTGAAATTCTCACAAATATTAAGGACTACCTATTTAATAGGTCAAGTCCTCCATCTTGGAGCTTGCCCTTATGAAACTTATTCCTGCAAAGGAGAAGCTAAGACTATTTATAATTACACCTAAGAGTCACCCCCAGAGATCCACTTTTGTTGCTCAGATATGGCCTCTCTCTCTAAGCCAACTCTGCAGGTGAGCTCACTGTACCCCCTGTCCCCAACTTGGGACATACTCCCAGGAGCATAAATCTCCCTGGCAACATGGGACATGACTTCTGGAAATGAGTTTGGACCCAGCATCATAGGGTTGAGAAAGCCTTCTTGACAAAAAGGGGGATGAGAAATGAAACACAATAAAGTTTCAATGTTTGAGAGATTCTTTTTTATTTTTATATTTATTCTTATGTTCATTTTTTGGAGTGATGGAAATGTTAAAAAAATTGATTTTGGTGATGAATGCACAACTGTATGATGACACTTCAAAGCATAATTGTACACTTTGAATGATTATATGGTATGTGAATATATCATAATAAGTTGCATTAAAACAGAATAACACTGGAAGTTTAATCAGTGTAATAAACATGTAAAAGGAAATAAAAGGCAATCACCTCAACAAGAAAAAATAAAATGTCTTTATTTTCAGATGATGTGATTGACTATGTAGAAAATTCCAAGAACTCTTAACAAAAAACATATATCTACAAATACAATTAATAAGCAAAGTCACAGTGTTCAAGACTAACATAAAAAATCAGTTATATTTCTATTTACTAGCAATTAACATGTAGATACCAAAATTGAAAATACAATGCCATCTGTAGTCACTAAAAAAAAAAAGAAGAAAGAAAGACTTATGCGTATATTTAACAAAACATGTATAAAACTTGTATTCCGGAAACTAAAAAATATGGATGATAGAACATCTTAAAAATAGAGAGACATATCGTGTTTATGTCTTAGAAGATTCAACTTAGTAAAGAAACCAATTATCCCCAAATGATGCACAAAAATGCAATTCCTATCCAAATCTCCACAAGAATTTTTTAGGTGTAAACAAGATTATTCTCAAATGTATATGGAAAAGCATATAAACTAGAAAAGCTAAAACAATTTTAAATAATAATAATGAAGTGGGAGGAATTGCCTTATATCAGTTTGATTCATTATATAACAGCAATATCAAGACTATTGATGATGGTGGAGGGATAGATGTATATGTCAATAGAACAGAACAAAGTACTAAAAATAGGCCACAGAAACAGGCTTAATTGATTTTTTGACAAAGGTGCAAAAGCAGTTCAATGGAGGAAAGACAGCCTTTACAACAGATGGTGCTGGAGCAATTAGACATTCATAGGCAAAAACCACACACACACACTAAACCTCATACCATATTCAATAAATGACTGAAAATGGATGATGAATTTAAATGTAAAACTATAAAACTTTTAGGAAAAAAACACAAGAGAAAATCTTCAGAACTTTGGTCCAAGCAAAGACTCCTTAGATGATACCAAAATCATGATCCATAAAAAGAAAATCTGGTAAATTGGACTCCATTAAGATAAAAAAATCTTTTCCTCTGTGAAAGTCCATATGAAGAAAATGTACAGATAAGCTACAGACTGGGAGAAAATATTTACAAGCCATACTTCTGACAAAGTATTTGCTTCTAGAATATATAAAGAACTCTCCAAACTTAAAAACAATTCAATTAGGAAATGGAAAAAAGACAGGAACAAACATTTCACCAAAGAAGATGCACATATGGAAAATGAGCACCTTAAAAGATGTTTAACATCATTAGCAATAAAGGAGATGCAAAATAAAACCACAACAAGATATCATTACATATCTATCAAAATGACTAAATAAGAAATAATGACAACACCAAATGCTGATGATGATGCAGAGAAACGGAATCATTCATACAATGCCGGTGGGGATATAAAATGGTAGAGCCACTTTGGAAGACAGTTTGGCAATTAAAAAATTAACATGCAACTAACAACCCAGGAGTTGCAGTCTTCAGTATTTTTCCATGAGAAATGAAAGCTTATGTTCACCGAAAAATCTGTATATAAATTTGTATAGAAGATTTATTCATAAAAGTAAAAGACTTGCAACAGACCAAATGACCTTCAATAGGGGAGTGGATGAATAAACTGTGGTACATCATATTAGGGATACCATTCAGCAAAAAGAAGGAACAAACTGTTGATACCAGCAAAAATGGATGAATTTCAAGGTGGATTTCACTGAGCGAAAAAAGTCAATCCCAAAAGGTTGCATACTGTCTGAGTCCATTCATATAACATTTTTGAAATGACACATTTTTTTAAAAATAGAGAACAGTTTATTGGTTATCAGGGGTTAAGGAGGGGGTGGGGGGGTGAAAGGGAAGTAGGTGTGGCTATAAAAGGGCAACATGAGGTATGCCATGATAGAAATGTTCTGTATCTTGGCTCTATCAATGTTAATATCCTGGCTGAGATATTGTAACAAAGTTTTGAAAAGATGTTGCCATTGCAGGAAACTAGGTAAAAAATGCTGGAAATCTCTATGTTATTATTTCTTACAACTGCATGTAAGTCTGCAATCAACTCAAAATAAAGTTTAATTTAAATAAATAAATGAATACGGAAGGCTTCAGCTGTGCCAAGGTACAACTTTTCACAGTGGCAGCAGGCTGAGAAAGCCTGGGTCAACATACAAATGCATGAGGGAAAGGTGGCAGTCATCAGAGAAGCCTGAGGACAACTCACAGCCCCCAACTGCAGCCCACCATTAGGAATTCTGATGGCAGAGAAGACCTGAGGCTTTTCCCACCGTGGGACACTCGGAGGGAAGCCAGAGCAGCTCTGCACTAATGGGAATGTTTTCATCTGAGTTGCTCAATACTTTCATGAGCATTCACAATGTAGCTAATATAATGAAAGAACTCTATTTTTAACTTTCTTTACTTTTATTTTTAATTTAAATAGTCACATACAGATAGTGGCTACTTTATTGAACAACACAGTTCCAGAAAAAGGTGAAACGGAATCTTACATAGGAGCTGAGGTCTTGCTGTTGGGAGATAGTGCTTCAGAGTTTGGGAAACTGGGCATCTATCTGTCACCTTCATTGTCCTCTCTGGCTAATGAAGTCAGCCACAACGAGTTAAAATGTAACCTCCTACACATGTAGAAGTTGATGTGCGCCTGCAGAGGAACAGGAGACAGATGCTTTACAGGGTGACACAGTGGTCTAGATATGCAGTGATGAGAGCCTGGTTAGGGTGGCAGCTGTAAACCCTGAAATGGCTTGCCAAGGAACTGGCAAAAGAAAAGTAGAGAAATGAGAACAAAATCACCTCCAGATTGAGTTGCTTGGGTACTGCAAGCATGATGATGCCACACACTGATGTGGAAACTTTGGGAGGAAATAATGAGCTCAATTCTTGATGCAACTTTGCTGATGTCAAACGCTCTTCCATGAGCAGAGATGTCCTGTCTATTCCCTCGTAAACAATAGTCTGTAGGCAGATTGCCACAGAATCAATGGGAAACATTTAAAAATAAGGATTCTTGGTTATACTCCAGACTTTCTAAATCTGATTCTCTGGAGTGGTGCCCAGGAATTCAAAATTTTTTAAAGTTTTAAATTCCTTTAAAATACCAAAATTTAGTTAGGTTTGGGAAATACCATTATAAATCACTAAATAGGTAAAGGGGAGACAGGGAAACAAATGCCAGCATGTAAGGGTATACAGACTGAGGAATTAGTTAAAGCTATACAGAAGAAAACAAAGCAGAACTAGAAACCATCTCTATGGCTAGGTCTGCTCCGCCAAGAGTGAGAAGCCAGTAAGAGGAATATGGTTGTGGATTATGTGTATAAGGCGCGTGCAATTCATTTAAAATACTTAAACATAGACAACGAGATAAATATGTATGTGCTGAAGCATTTTAATCCCTAACCCTGGAGAAGGGATGAGAAAAATGTTAGCTAACATTCAAAGTCCACTAATTGAAATATAAACAGTATAGCTAATTAATATTCAGAAGATTAATCAGAAGTCCACACTCGTCAAACAACTACAAGTGTCTGCTAATTTTATCTCCTATTACACAGAGGTTTTGTTAATTAGAATATTGCAAGTTAGTAGGACTGATTCATTGGTGAAATGAGAGGTGTTCAAAGTGGATTGCTTAGCTGCAAATACATCAGAGGCATTCCTGTCCTTGATATGGGTCTAGGTGAGCCCCAAATTGGCTCCAGGCTATGGCGTCTCAACCAGTGCTAGTTCAGTGGCTAATTCAAAAGCAGCTTTGTTCAGCTGACTAACTGAAAGGCTATCTGAATCTTGCTACTAAAATATTGTTACAGAAGCCTCCAATTAATTTTTCATGTAGGGGCTATGAGAGCACCTAAAAAGGCAGATTGCTGAAACTCCACCAGCATGACACACAGGTCATGAAGCTGTTTTTATGCCCTTGAAATTAAATGTTTCCACAATGGCAAAACTTTGTCTAAGGCTTTCTTTCATCATACTAGACCCATAGGGTTCTGGGGGAAGAGTCCAACAGCTGCCATCTACTTCCAAGGATTGAAGACCATCAATATCTACCCAAATGAAACTAAGAATGGTAAATTACTGTGCTGGTTTGAAAGTGTTGTGCACTCCAGAAAAGCCATGTCCTTTAATTCTGATTCAATATTGTAAGGTGGAAACATTTGATTAGATTGTTTCCATGGAAATCGACTCATTCATTTGTGGGCATGACCTTCTGATTAGGTTACTTCCATGGAGATGTGACACACCCAATTGTGGGTGTGGCCTTTTGATTAGATGAAGATATGACTCCACACATTCAAGGTGGATCTTTATTCATTTACTGGAGTGCTTTAAAAGGGAAGACGTTTTAGAGAAAACACAGTAGTTTCAGAGCCAAGAGAGATGCAGAAGATTGGAGATACTTGGAGTGCTGACAGAGAGAATAGATACCTGCACATGAACACTGGGAGGCGCAGAGCCCAGGAGATGCACCATGTGCCTTCCCATGAGATGCTAAACAAGAACCCAGGGTTGTGTCCTGGAGGAGCTAAGTGAAGGCCCACAGATCCTTAGAGGAAACCATTGGAATCAGAAGCTGGGAGCCAAGGAACTGGGAACAAGGACCAACAGATGTCAACTGCGTGCTTTTCCTGGGCCTTTCTTGAGTCAAGGTACCTTTCTCTGAATACCTTAATTTGGACATTTTTTTGGCCTTAGAACTGTAAACTTGTAACTTAGTAAATTCACTTCTTAAAAGCTGTTCCATTTCTCGTATATTTCATTCCGGTAGCATTAGCAAACTAAAATAATGACCAAATCAATTCTTTTCAGTTTGCCACAAAAAATCATTTTCTCCAGGAAGTTTGGCACGTTTTTCCTAATCTATCTTAATAAATAGGATGTATTTAATATTTCTTCATAGCTTACCTTAATAATTGGGAGCTGCTGAATGTTTTTCAACAGTGAGCATGTTTTCTTAAACCAGAATGCATCCTTGAATAATCGTGGTGTGTTTTTTAAAAGGATCTGAATTAGGAAAACAACCAGCATGAACCCAATGGTAAAAATACAATGCTACATGTCACTTGTCAAATGAATGTAATCTATCAGTAATTAATTTGCATTGTCAATTTTTTAATGAAAACTTACAACTGAAAGGCTTATTGTCCCTAATAAGAAAGGAAAGTTCTTAATAGCAGAAATTAAAATCCCATTCTTACTTCTGCCTTTAGTGGCTTAAACACTCATTTAAGCTATAATGCACATGTTACAATAAAAAGTACTTTACTGTCAACTTTAAAAGTCTTCAAAAATAATTTTATGTCTATACTGCAAAAACCAGCCCCTTAAGTATTGATATGGACTGAATCGTGTAACCCAGTTTGGGCATGTTTTGGTCTTGGCTGGCACCAGGTTGGTGCGGATCCTTTGCAAGTACATCTCTTCAAGGTGTTACTTTGGTTCCTGTGTGTCCCACCTAAATCTATCAGGGCTTTAATCTGGATTGCTGGAGCCCTTTACAAGCAGAGTCAAAGACAGAACGAGAAGACACGGGAGGTAGCCAGAAGCTGGCAGAAAAAGGACAGACACTGGCATAGGCATTGCCATGTGCCAGACAGCCAAGGAACCCCAAAACTACCAGCCAGCCGAAGATATGGGCCCTGGGGGGACGGCAGCCTGCCAACCTCTGAAACCACGAGCAATGCATTCCTGTCACTAAGCCAACCCATTACATGACATCTGTTTTCACAGCCAAGACCCTAAAACCGGCACACCCTATGACCCAGCCATGACCAGTCCAACATGGAGCCCCATGAGCACACATCAGCGCGCAGCACATCTTCTCCTTGTCTTACGGGGAGGCCCCACCCCCTTGACAGCCTGGACTAGGTAATCTGTGGATGTTTTTTGCTCCAACCTCATCCACATGCCGGGGCAAGGCAGCCACTCAAAGAGCCTTAGGTGATGCACAGATATTCTTGGACATATCCAAGAATATGTTTATTGCTTTGATTACTGTTTATTTTTGCAAACATATTTATGTATCTTTAGAATGACAATATTGATATTAATAATTGGTGAGCGGCATAATTGCATAAAAAGTGTGCTGTGTAGCAGGTCTACCCCAAATGAAGGAAGCTAGTTTACACGATCTGGGGTGCTCTGTTTCATTCTGCAAAGAATAGAATTATTAGAAATATAGAAAGTTTTTTTTTAATGAGCAAATTATGCAGGGGACAAGCGCAGGAGTAAGGAAAAAAATGGACATGGGTCTTTGAGGCTTTTAGGGCAGGAGGCTGGATTAGCTGTTCTGCTGTCCCCGCCCTGACCCTTGAACCGTCTTGCCATGGACACCCGGCCTGGACTGGCTTGCAGGGGCTGGGATTGCCCCTCCTGTGCCCACGCGTATCCCTTCCGGGATTTGCAGCCCGCCTGCCAGGCCACTCCCGCTGTCCCTTAGGTCCTGAGTCAGCCCGGGGATGCGCCCCGCGCGCGACCCTCCTCGGAAGGCTCTGTCCGGCACGCACGGTCGCTGCCCCTCGCCCTCCTGGATTCCTAAAGCCTGCGGTGCCTGCACTGTCTGTCCGGAATTTTTTAGGTGCCACCGTTATTACTATTTTCTTAATAATTTGTCCTCTCTTTTAATGAACTTGATGATCATGGGTTTTATTTTATACGATCCCCCCCGCCCCCAACCACCCAGTATCATGTTTTACCGCCGCACCAAGTAGATGCATCAGTGTCAGCCCATGTCAGCTTAGTCAAGGAGGCTCCGTATATATTTCCATCTCATTTATGTCCAAATCACAAAGGAGGAAGAATAGGAAAGGAAGGGATAGAGGACAAGACAGACTGCTCTAAGACTAGTTCACATTTCCATCACTGTCAATGCTCTATAATCCGTTTATTATTTACTGAGCTTTAAAAATTGCTTGAATAAATACATTTGCTCTATTTAAATAGTAAGGTTATGACAACTATATCACTACTGTTAAAATCAGAATGGTTTCTGCTGATCAACAGTTAATTCAAAACATGCATGATTTGATTTCAGAAGTTCCAGAAAATTGGCTGAAATATCTTGTAAACTTTTCCTGTCGTCAGTAGAGAAGACAATATGTGCATATATATTATGTTCTGTGGTTAGAATTCACACATATGGAGCAGATATTCTTCCCTTAATTAACACAAATGCTGAATCACTAAAAGCAATCCTTTAACGTATAATAAAATTCTCCTTAGTCCTAAGTAGTCTTTGTCAAAGTCAGAAAGTTGGATATCTAATGTAACATAACACACCTTAGGTGATAATTTGGCCCATTTCCTAATAATTTATCTATCTTTAAAACAACAAGAAAAAAAAGACTTGCCAAATAATTACTACACATTTCCATTTAGAAGTATTATTTCACATGAGATAAAGTATAAATTTCATTTAAATACATTTTATGTAATGGGTATTGCTAAAATCTTGGTTTTAAAAAGGAGCAATGATTCCAAATCTTTATTAGGTGAAGACAAATTAGATGTCCCAATTAAAACAAAAGGTTTTCACATTAAAAGCTAGCTTTAATATTGCATGAAAGATAAACATTACTAAAAATAACTTTTATGATCTTTTTTACTCTCTAATTTTCAACACTGTTCACTAGTCATTTAGCAGTTGATTAATAAATTTACCAGTATTCTAATATGAAAAACATGAGCTAGTAATATTAAAACAAAAGTTTCACTTTATTTTCTTCAATAGATTTTCTTCAGTGTTAAATATTTGACACTTTGTACTTACTTAAATAAATTTAGGTAATTAAATCCCTAACCAAAATATCCATTTCACAACATTTGAAAATCTAACAGCCTTAAAAATATACTTATATATTTTAAGTAAAATATACTTAATTGCTTTCTCAGTCATTTCTTTATATTTATAAAATGAAGTATATAATAGTCTATTTTATATGATTATATGAGAAAATACTTGCAGGCACTACATGTTGTACTGCATAGTCAAGGTTAGAACTTAACTACAAGTAAGTTAGAGATTCTTAAGTATGAACATCGTACTGTAGTTAATAAAAAACAAATTCCATTGTACAAAAATGTGCATATTTTGGTATGTCTCTGTGCTGGTTTGAAAGGATGTATGTACCCTAGAAAAGCCATGTTTTAATCCTAATCCCATTTTGTAAAGGCAGCCGTTTCTTCTAATCCCTATCCATACTGTATGCTCGAAATTGTAATTAGATCATCTCCAGGGAGATGTGATCTAATCAAGAGTGGTTGCTAAGATGGATTAGGTGGAGGTGTGTCTCCACCTATTTGGGTGGGTCTTGATTAGTTTCTGAAGTCTTATAAAGAAGGACACATTTTGGAGAAGAGAGTTCCGGAGAGAGCAGAGAATGCTGCAGCACCATGAAGCAGAGTCTGCCAGTCAGCAACCTTTGGAGATGAAGAAGGAAAATTCCTCCTGGGGAGCTTCATGAAACAGGAAGCCAGGAGAGAAAGCTAGCAGATGACTCCATGTTGGACATGTGCCCTTCCAGCCGCGAGAGAAACCATGTGTTCACCATGTGCCTTCTCACTTGAGAGAGAGAGACCTAGAACTTCATCAGTCTTCTTGAGTCAAGGTATCTTTCCCTGCCTAGACTGGACATTTCTATAGATTTACTTTAATTGGGACATTTTCTCAGCCTTAGAACTGTAAACTAGCAATTCATTAAATTCCCCTTTTGAAAAGCCATTCTGTTCCTGGAATATTGCATTCCAGCAGCTAGCAAACTAGAACAGTCTCCAATTCAGTAAACAACATGCAAAAAAATGTTCTGGCAGTTATTTTCCTCTACACTTTTTGAAAATAATACAACTGAAATTACTTTTATCTAAGCTTCTTTTGCTTTGTCTTTATGCACCTGTTTTAGGGCACTTTCCTAAAATCAGTTCTCCTTAAGTTGAATTTTAGGCAGAGAAGTGTTCCACCCAAACACATGAGCAACAATGTACTACATTTTAAAAATTCATTTACATTCTTAAGCATCAAATGTTTTGATTTTTATGTTCAAAATTTTAGTGTCTTTACACTGAAAAGATAGCGTTTTATTGACTTGCCTTGTATGGTCTACAAGCAACGTGGCTGCCAAATTATGCAGTAGCTGAAATGTCAAGACTTAGATAAGAAAAAAATGGCTCCAACATCTTTTTAGGGAAAAAAAATCAAACAGTATTTCAGACAAGATTGTACCTTAAAGAATGTAGCCAAAAATACAATTTTTGCATTTTATTAAATCAATATAATTCCAATACTTTTTTGAAGTGAAATTGAACATTTAAGATTTTCAAATTCCATTCTGACAGTCATTTTTCCATCCAACCATATGCCATTGACACAGCGAGAATTTGTATTTGTTTAATAATATCAATTTAAAATATCAGATATAATGCTTTACTTCATCAAAAATCTTAAATATTAAAAGAAGTTTCAACTTTGAACATCTGTGAATTTAGGTTGTCCTGAATCTCAAAAGCAGCTTCCCACCTGTGAAGCTCAACAGAAACATGTTTCCTGCTAAAGAACAAAAAAAAATTCTTCTTGAGAAATTTGATGCTTCTCTGTAATAATTCTTTACAAATATAAACTCATGAAAAAATATTACTGCTCTGTTTTCATTCAGCTGAAATTCTTTAAAGAAATGTAAAGGGCTTTATTTCATTAGATTTTTATATAATTTCATTCCACTTGACTTACCTTCAGTTTGTATGAAACAGCATCAAGGCTATGAATACATATTAAAAAGTGAAAATTAAGGTTTTTTGTCTGAATATTTATAGCCTATGAAATATGCATAAATGCAAGTAGAATACAGTGCTATAATTTTCATATTTGCCATGATTTTATCACCATATCAGTGATTGATTGTCAAGAAATTTAAATTCAATTAGCCATAAAATAATTATGTTAGCAATAAAATAGACAAAACTTTCGCCATGTGAACTCTTGTACATGCATCAAATCTATAAAAGTTATGTTCACATGATGCGTAATTCACTAAGTACCCTTATTCAACCAGAGTTTTGGAGCTAATTCTTCACTGTCAAATTTATCAGATTGATCACCCCTTAAGAGTAATCAGTTATTAAAAGACGAGACAAATGTGCAGATAATACTTGTGGTTTCTTTCACATGTTTACTTCAACAACTAAATTCATATAAATTTATATATCAAGCCACCATCAGTAAATTGTTATAAAATTTCTTAAAGACACTGCTCATCCTTCACTGATACCTGCCCCTGTAGGAATGCTCATTTAGATACTGCATGAAGGTAGAGCCAAGAACCAACTTTACCATAAGCGTTATCCCCAGGGCAGAGGTAAGTGTTACGACAAATAGATAACTCTAAGAAAATGGGAATAATAAAAATACTAATCTTGCAAGATGCCCCAGAAGACTAAATGTCTATATGAATGCCATTTATTAACTAATATAAATAAGATTAAATAATTAACATATAGAGTATATGTGTATATATACATATGAACACTGTATTTGTGTGTAGATAAATATACATATAATATATATATATGTAATAACGTTGTGTTATATGTTCACATGTTTGTGTGAGGATATACCCATATAGCATATATATGTGTGTATGTGTGTGTGTATATACGTATGTGTGTGTATGCATACGCATGTGCCCAAATCTATATACAAAATACCTGGTAAGATCCATGGCCCATAATGAGTTTTCAACATATAGGGCTGTAATGACAATTTGTAGTCTACCATAAACCACCTGCTAAATACAGGCATTTATCTCTGACACTCTCTCAGTTTGGTACTCTATGTCATTTCTTATTTTCATCAACTAAATCTGCCCCACTCTCCTGTGCTTCTCAAATGCAGAGATGTGGTTTTTTTGCCCCTTCCCTACCTGCATCTCCTGAGCTGGTGCTCTCTCTTCTGACATGGCCCAGAAGCCATGGGGAAAACCCTGACATAACAAGTCTTCTTTCATCCACTTAAAATCTGCAGCGTCACCCCTGAGTCCTCTTCCCACTTCTTCTACTTGAGATGCCCATTTCTGGCTGTCTAATGTTCCTTTGCATCTGAATGTCCTGGAGACGTCTCCAACTCCCCAGAATCTAACTGAGTTATGCCCCCATCTCCAAAACTGCTGCTTCTCTTGTACTTTCTTGTCTAATTAACATTTTGGTCATCCTCTCTGTTACCTAATCCAGAAATTGCAGAGCCGTCTTTGATTCCCTCTTGTCACTTCTCCTCAGCTGTCAAGTTCAGAAGACGACACCCCAAAACATCCTTGGACTCTGTCTCTTCCTTTCTATCTACAGCTGCGGTAGCTCTTTGCTATTTAGCTCTGCCTCAAGTCTATCCAAAGCATCTACTGCAACAGATATCTGTCAAGAGTTATGTGAGATTGTTTTCTCATTTTAAATAAACATCTCAGGAATTCTTTAGATTTTTCTGTAAATTTCAAATTATTTACAATGAACATGTTTTCTTTTAAAATTAGGAAAGCACTAAAATAATATCCTTTTATAGGTTCCTGTTGATTACAGTTGGAATTCAATACCTTTTTATAGTACGGACGTCATTTAAAATATGATTACAAATGACATGATTTTCTACTGTTTTCAGAGATGTTCTTGGACCATATTTTGAATTTTCAAATTTTCATTATTCTCTAGAAACTTCTTTCTCATTCTGAAAATTTCTGGTTTACCCTGTAATTTTCTATAAATGCTGCAAGTCCTCTCCCCACCCCACCCCCAAATATCATCATCTGCTCTGAAGCTTTCTCTGTCTTTCTCCAAACAGTTTATGTCTATTACAGCACCTTTCACTTTGTATCATAAAGACTGGTAAGAAAAATCTGTCTCCTTTCACTCATCTCTGGAGTATGTGTGCTCCAAGGTCATATGTTATTCATTTTATAGAAAGAAACAAAGAGGGAAAAAAGGAAGGAAGGAAAGAAAAAAGAAAGAAAGGGAAATGGAGGTACAATTTAATGAAAAGTTCATGATTGCAACATATATTCATAGACAAGGACTATAATATTTAATATAGTCAAAATATGACACTTAAAAATCTTAATTCTCAAGAGGGAGGAAACATCTCAGCACTTAAATATTTTATAGGAAATACTTTTGAGCAACATCTTTATGAAGAAAACTATGTTTTGATTTCTGTATGTGCATCTGTGGCTTCATCGGTGTTTTCCTTCTTGCTAAATAGTGAAAAGCCATGGCTCATGCTCTGTACATGCACAGTGAAGAATTGTAGCATTGTTTTTTTAACCACCTTTTGCTAATCAGGCTCACCCCCTTTCTAAGAGGTTCAAATGGACCCTCTACAACTCTCGACCAATTCCTCTCTCACACTATTTCTGGTTATTCTTCCTTTCCCTCCATTCTCATTGACTTTCTCATTTTCCCCCAATATACCAACATGTTCTTGCCCGAACACTTTGCTCATATAGGTAGTTTCACTTAGATAGTTTTTTTGTTAATTCTTGCAGCTCTCTCAGATTGAAATAGTTCCTTCACTGATCTCCTGATTCTAGTCTTTCACTCCTAAAGTCTAATTCCTATGTAGCATTCAAAGTCATGGTTTTAAAATGTATGTCACATTATGTCACTTCTTCTGTTAAAAACCTTCCAATGGCTAATTTTTACTCAAAACACAACTTTGGATGATAAAGCTTCATATTGTCTCTCTGCCCCCATTATTAATCTGGGCAGGAAATTATGATGGTTTAGACCAAGCAGGTAGCTGGCTATTTGGGGAAGAGGTAGTAAGATTCTGGATGAAGCATCATGAGGGACTTTTGGTATCAGCTGTTCTTTTTTAAAAGTTAATTCATACTTTCATAGAAATTAGAAGATGACACATTAAAATGTTAACAATATTTCTCTGAATTTCATGGAGTTATGAGTAACTTTGTGGTTTTATATTTTCCAAATTGCCAACCCTTTGCATATATGTTTATAAAGTAAAGAATGTTATTTTTAAATAACCAGTTCATCAAAAATGAATATAATGCCAAGTGTTGGTCTTTTTTTTTTTAACCATATTTTAACCAATACCAAAATGATTCCATGTATGAAGAAAAAAGTGATAATGGGCAATATTCCCAATATGGACTACAAAGATGCAACAGGTAATGTTTCCTGAATCACAGAGTGATGAACTCACTTTCTGTAATTATTAAGTTCATTTTCAACTTGACCAGGTTATGATGTCCAGTTGTATGGGAAAGTAAGCACTGGTCTGATTGTTACAGAAGCTGTTTCGTGGAGTTAGATTATCAGTCACTTGATTATATCTACGATTAACAGAGGAGATCTTCAACAACGAGAGGTAACTTATCCAACCAGTGGAAGGCCTTATAAAAGAATCAATGATTTCAGCAATCAGAAAGAGGAATTACTATCTCTACATCAGCCAGCCAGCTTCTCCTGGGAATTCAGTGAAACCTTCCTCGGAGTTGTCAGCTTGCAGTCTGCCCTGTGGAATTCAGACTTGTCAATTCCCACAGTCACATGAGCCATTTCACATAATCTCATAATATTTATATTATAGATAATGTGTCCTGTCAGGTCCGTTTCCCTGGGAAAACCCTGACTAATACATAGTTAGTACCAAGAGTGGGGTTTCATCACAGAGTAGTGAACTCACTTTCTCATGAATTTCCTGTAATGTTAATAGCCAAGTTGTTTTTTGTGTGTTTAATTGCACTCTCCAGGATATGTCTGATGTGTAAATTTTTAATTGATCATAAATTCAGTTATACCCATAATAAGCATAATCTATATAATCAGTCAGGAAAATTTAATTTATGCTGAGGTAACAAACAGCACCATCATCTCAGAGGTTTAAACAATAAAGGTATATTTCTTATTCCATTAGATGTTCAATACAGGTTGGTAATGGCAGGATTTCTGCTAATCATAGTCACTCAAGGACCTTAGGAGAGTGAAGGCTTCTTTTTGGAATATTCTCAGGGAAGGATCTGTCAAATTTAAAAAATTATTCTTAAAGCATCTGCCCCAAATGATACACATTATCCTGCTCTTGTTATATGGACCAATAAAAATCATATGGACATATATAACTTCAAAAGGGCCAGGAAAGTGCAATCCTACCATGAACCCCAAAGAGAGAGGAAAATGGAGTATTTGAACACCACTTTTTAATCTTTCAAATTTGTTCCTTGGTTATTACCTATTGTTTCAAAGAATTAAAGATGATATGATGGCATAGATCAATTAATCTACATCTTAAATGTTCTTGAGCTAACTTTCCCAGTGCCTTACTTTAGAAGGGATTTATGATGGGGCAATTAAACTCAATTGCCTAGCAGAGTTCTCCAAAATCAACTGCATATTCCATAACATATTACTAAATGAAGAAATTAATAGGTCTTCAATTCATATTATTTTCTATATAAAACCAGTAAGAAAATGAAACTATACTGATGTTTCACATGGAAGTTTACTAATAATACTCAATTCTAAATTGTATTAATATTTCCTATAGAAACACCCTAATTTATTCCTATGTCAGATAGTTGCATGACATGCAAGGTATATAAAATACTATCTGTGCTGTTTGAGGCTGTGGTGTACCCCAGAAAAGCCATGTTACTTTTCCCCAGTTCAATACTGTGGGGGCAGACAAATGGTTTGGGTGGGATTTTTTTTATTAAATTGTGTCCATGAAGATGCGACCCACCCAATTGTGGGTGAGCCCTTTTGATGAGGTGGTTTCCATGAAGAGCTGTCTTCACCCATTCAAGGTGAATCTTAATCTTCTTACTGGGGCCCTTTGAGAGGGAATAATTTGGAAAAAAGCTCAGAGCTGACAGAGACATTTGGAGATGCAAAAAGAAAACATCCCTGGGAAAACTGTTAGAAACCAGAATTAAAAAAGCCAAAGGACCAGGAGACACCAGCCACATGCCTTCCCAGCTGACAGTGGTGGTTCAGATGCCATTGGCTTTTCTTAAGCCAAGGTCTCTTTCTCCAGATGCCTTAGTTTGGACATTTTTATGGCCTTGGAACTGTAAACCTGTAACGTATTAAATCTCCTTTATAAAAGCCAACCCATTTCTGGTATATTGTATTCTTTCTAGTACATATAGCTTTCGCAAACTAAAACACCATACAAGAGAGGTGGGGAATTCCAAGATATGAAAAGGTTAAAAGAATTGTCCTAATCCATTTATTTACTTTTGGTAAACTTCCACATAATGGAGTTTATATGTGTCAAGTAGATTTAAGAATTATTATAATCTAATATTAATTATACCAGTTATCACAAAATAAACAATAACTTTGCAAGATATCCATAGGCACACATGAAAATTGAAGATTGCAGAACCAATCGAGAAAATATCAGTGACACTTCTATTCCTGGTACAAGTTCGTCATCAACTGTAATCAACTGCTACCTAATGAAAATGCCAAAGTCAGATTTATGAAGATCATTTCACATATAGGTAGACATCCAAAGAATATTAGTGATAAACCAGCTCTAAGCATTAATTATATACGGTATATATTAGACCTTAATGAGGTATCTGTAATAGGTGTGACAGTCATTCAAAACAAATACTGAAATAAATTAAATTAGGACCAGTCCTTTGAATTACTGAAAGGTCTGCACTAGATGTTCATTTTCAAAAACACTGAAGTATTGAATATTGAAAATATTTAATATTTTCAGTAACATTGCTTTCACTAATAGTACATCAATTATTAATATATAACAAAATTGACAATTTTTGTGAGAGAAAGAATGGGTTTTATACTAACAATGGACAAAATTTAAATTGTTTTAAATATTAATTTTAAATGTTATTCTTTTACAATTTTTATAGTTTTGTATGTTTAAAATGTGCCTAAATATGAGTAGATAAATGCAGTTATTAAGGATTCATCCTTTTTTCTTTAAACCAATGCAGTTTGTTGTAAGAGTCCTGATCAGCAGTCCCTGGGTGGGACATTGTAGGTATGAGAAGCTTCTGTGACCATAACTGGCATTTCCATTGTCTCCTTGACATTTACACTTAGAAAAATCATAGATATTTATATTTAACATGCCCAAAAGAGAACTTCTATTTCCCCACCCGCTGTCTTCCTCCCCCGGTCTTCGCATCTGTCAGTGGCACAAATATCTTTCCAAATATTTCAAGTCAAAATCCTTGGCTTCGTCCCTTGGTTTTCTCATTTCCACACACCCATGTCTAATACTTTGGCATGCCCTGATATTTCTACCTCCAAAGCAGACCCTGAACTATTCATCATTTTTCTCCAGATTAAAGCAAGCCACTTCCATCTGTCTCCTGTATGACTGCAGAATTCCTAATACACCTCTGCATCTGCACTGTTGCCTTCCCCAGGGCAGCCACTGATCCTCTAACACGGCAATCAGGTCCTGCCAATTTCCTGCCTAGAACTGGGTACTGGCATTTATAAATCCAAACTCTTAAAAATGATCTCTCTTCTTCTCATAGAGCTCTCCTGCTTGTTTTCTATATGCTCAAGATACCAGGTGTGCCAGTTTGCTAGCTGCTGAATGCCATATACCAGAAACAGAATGGCTTTTAAAAAGGGGAATTTAATAAGTTGCTAGTTTACAGTTCTAAGGCTGAGAAAATGTCCCAATTAAAACAAGTCTACAGAAATGTCCAATCAAAGGCATCCAGAGAAAGATACCTTGGTTTAAGAAGGCCGATGAAGTTCAGGGTTTCTCTCTCAAGTAAGAAGGCATATGGTGAACATAGTCAGGGCTTCTCTCTCAGCTGGAAGGGCACATGGTGAACACAGCATCATCTGCTAGCTTCCTCTCCTGGCTTACTGTTTCATGAAGCTCCCTGGGAGGCATTTTCCTTTTTCATCTCCAAAGGTCGCTGGCTCGTGGACTCTCTGCTTCATGGGGCTGCAGCATTCTCTGCTCTCTCTGAATCTCTTTCTTCTCCAAAATGTTTCCTCTTTTATAGAACTCCAGAAAAGTATCAAGACCCACCCAAATGGGTGGAGACATGTTGTCACCTAATCCAGATTAACAACCACTCTTGATTAAATCATATCTCCAGGGAGATGATCTGATTACAGTATCAAACATACAGCATTGAATAGAGATTATTCTCCCTTTATGAAATGGGATTTTGATTAAAACATGGCTTCTCTAGGGGACATACATCCTTTCAAACCAGCACACCAGGATATTTCTTCCTCTTCCTCAAATAACCAAGTTCCTTTTGGTGTTCAGATTCATGCACCAGCTGTGGACTTTGCTTAAAAGACTCATCTCCCAGAGTGTTGCTTGGCTGGTGTCTTCTTAACCTGCCACTCCATCTCAAGACCCCCCACCCACTCTTCACTCTGCGCGTGTGATATATTGCTATGGGAACAGCTCCAGCCTCATCTCCCACTGCTCATCCACTTTCCAGCTCTGTCTCAGCCCCAATGGTCTCCTCTCCGTTTCTTCATGAGATGAGGCAAGTGGTTCACAATAGTCATGGTGGAATTCAGAACAAGTACTGAAATAAGTTAAATTAGAACAATGACTTTGAATCACTGTTTCCCAGATGTGCTTGTGCACATCTGATATTGGAATTTCCATAGCACAGAAACGTTAAATCAACATTTTCAAAAATATTGAAGCATTGAGTATTGAAACTATTTAGTATTTTTACATTCTTTTTACTAAAAAATCGACAGCAATATTTAACAATAAAATTAACAGTTTAGTAGAGAAAAATAGGTTTTGCATTATTAATATATAAAATTGAGGTTGCTTTAAAGCATTGTTTTAGTTTCCTAGTCTGCTCAAAGCAAATAAGGGGAATTTATTCACTCATAGTTTTTTGGGGGTTTTTGGTTCTTGTTCACTCACAGTTTTGAGATCAGGAAAATGTCCAAATCAAGGCCTCATCAAGGTGATGCCGTCTTCCTGAAGACAGGCTGCTGGCAGTCATTGGCTCCTCTGCCACACGGCAAGGCACGTGATTGTGTCTGCTGTCTCTCCCTCTTCTTCTGGGCTCATTGCTGCTGCTTCTTGCTTTCATGGCTCTCTCCTCTCAGTCTGCATTTCATTCTCTTATAAATGACTTCAGTAAAAGGATGAAGACCCCTCCTGACTGAGGTGGACCACACCTTAATGATGTAACCTCATCAAAAGGTCCTTCTTAGGGTGGGTCCACCCTCAGGAATGGATTAAATGTAAGAACATGATTTTCCTGGGTCCATGCAACTTCAAACCACCACACGTGCTGTGAAGTGTTTATTTCCTTATCTTCTCAAGGGCTGGCTCTGCTCTCTGCAGGAATGCGCTTCCTCCAGACGTGTGCATGACTTCTCCCCTCGGTTTAGTCACACCCTGCTCAAGTGTCCTCTCACCAGAAATCTCTGCCCTGATCATCCCGACATTTCTTTCAATTTAGAGATAGAGAGATGCTTATACTTACTGCTGCTTTGTGGTTTGTCTCTGCCACTACAATATAAGCTCCCTGAGAACAGGACCTTTGCTTTTTTCCCTGATCTGTGTTTCGAGGCCCTGGAACAATGCCTGATAATGTATTACTATTATTTAAAAACTGTTCCACACAGATGCTCCCTGAAATGTTGTCCATTCTGTTCTAACCCTTGCTGACCTAAGTGTTCTAGTCCTCATTATTTTGATCTTATGTGATTATAATTTAAAGTGAATTTTAGAAATCAGAAATTTATCCACATTCTTCCTGTTGGTATTGTATCCATTGCTACCTGGGAAGTTTGTACAGTTTACGTACCCACTATCTGTGTCACCTCATTTCTGCACATATATGCCTACATTGCATTTTGAGAATCTTTTCAATATTTGTGACCTAAAATGTAAATAATGAGTATCGTTTGCATTTTGTTAGTAGATTTGAGAATCTTTTCATATGACTATAGCATATGACATTGTTCATTCAAAGTTTATACTCATTTTTTGGTTAACATTATAATTATCTATACGTTTAGGTTTTTCACAATCTGTCTGCCACATGTTGTGAATATTTTCCCAGTTTTCAGTTTGTCTTTTATCCATATTGGATTTGGATTATTTTTGCAAAAAGGAAGATCCTTATTTTAGTTTTCTGTTCTTAAAGTACCTAGTTTAATATCCTTTTGTGTATTCTTTGAATGGTTATATTATATTAATGGTTTAATAGTTTCTCCATATTTAAGTTATGCTAGTGTACAAGCAGAGGTGGAATCCAAATTTGCTTTGTTTTACTTTTTAGAAGTTGTTGGCCAGTTTTCCTCAAAATATATTGACAGTAAAGGTATTCATAATTACAGTTAAGATTTACTGCATCCTTTCTATTGGAAAGTCATTTTGCTAAATACTTTCATACATTGGTTCTATCAACCCTCAGAACAACCCTGAGGGTTATAATGAAGCTTATTTTTCTTAGCAGAAAAAAGCCAATGTTGAATGATTTCAGTTGACCATAGAATAATCTCATATGTGACTTAGCAGGGGCAGAGTGTTGACTATATGTAATACATAACTCAGTCTATGCTTCACACCAGTAGGGCAACTTCCCTTCCTAAAAGAGCAAGTACTTGAGCAATGTGTTACTAGAATGACATGCTACCCGTACTCACTGGCCATAAATGGGGATAATTCAATCCAGTACCCCAGAGCCTCGCTTTGTTCCAGCCTCTTCAAGGCCTCCCTCACCCAAACACTTCCTGCCGTGGAGTCATTGTTCCAGCACCCGCCAGGGCCTGGTTTCATGCCTGGGTCTGATATGAGAAGCAGAAGATAATGAAGAGGCTTCCTTGTACTTAACCTAAAAAGACACCTAAGTATTGGAAATTAGAAAAAGATACACTGAAGGAAAGCTGAATTTATAATATTATTATCTAACAAAACAGAACAAGGCCAAAAAAAAAAGCCTAAAAGAAAAAGAGGGATGCTATATTCTGCAAATGGAATAATAGAGCAAAAGGGTAGAAATCTGAATGTCAGCACATGGGAAAACCCAGCCTTAAAAAGTGCATGTAACCAAAGGAAAATGTGAAGAATAAACTAGATAAATGAATAGTTGTTAAACGATTTTGAAATACAACCCTCCCAGAAAATTATAGATAATGCAGATGAAAAATAATCAGTGAGAGTAGAGATTTGAACAATAGTTAAAAATGCAGGCGATTTGAGATATACAGAGAGAATGCCCTAAACCAAACAACAGAAAATATACTTTATTGAACAGACATGAAATATTTCCAAAGTGGGCCATGTTTCAAACCATAAAGTAATAGGGAGCTTCAGTCGATTCCAAAGGAACAATGTAATACAGGCTATAGTTTTTCTCCAACTACATACAATAAAATTATTGATTATTTTATTGTAGAAATATTAAATGAATTTTTGCGTGAATAGGAACAAGATGAGGATTCTCACTGCTGCTTTACATAGTACCTGATGCCACAGCCTATGCCACAGAGGTGAGGGGAAAGGTATAAAAATTGGTAGGGTGGGCCGCGGTGGCTCAGCGGGCAAAGTGCTTGCCTGCTATGCCGGAGGACCTCGGTTCAATTCCCGGCCCCAGCCCATGTAAAAAACAAACAAACAAACAAAATACAATAAAACAAGAAAATGTTTAAAGATGTTTCCCTTTCTTCCTCCCTTCCTTCCTTCCATCCTTCTCTCTGTCTTTCCTTCCCTTCCTCCCTAAAAAAAAAAAAAAAAATTGGTAGGGAAGAGGTGTAACTCTTGATGTTTGCCGAAGATATGAATATCTTTTTAGGAAAACCAACAAAATAAAAAAAGTCTATTAGAATTCATAAGAGAGTCTGTTAATACTACCAATAATTAATTCCATTTCTCCCACTTCAGCAATGATCAGTGGGACAACATATATTTTATATATATGTATCTATAATATATATACATACACATATATACACATACACACACATGCACACTTATGGAACTAACCTGTGCAGATGGAAACATTTTTCAAACTCAGCTAACCCAGAAGGTGATTTTTTTAAATGAGGGGTAAACTATGCTCATGAGTGGGAAGAACTCACTATTTAAAAAGTTGAAGCCATAATTTAAAATATTTCTACATGATGAATCCCAGTCAGGAATGACATCACTTGTGAATTCTACAAATATTCAAATAAAGAAATAACACCAATTTACACAAAATCTTTAGAATAAGAAAAGATGTTTTAGCAGTTCAACATAACTTGATGTAAAAACATGCTTGGGACATTATAAGAGAAAAATAAAAACAAAAATTACAAAATGACCTGGAAGGAAATTTGAATGCATTTAGCCATAGAGAAAAATCTACAGCAATGTGAGAATTAATGTTACCAAAAAAAAAAACTCTAAATATTATAGACTATTGAAAAACTCTCTTTTTCTTTCCTTGCCTTGTTGTGTTACCTTAGTCATAAACATTGTCCATATATATATCTCGACCTCTTTCTACAGCTTCTGTTTTGTGTCATTCATCTGTTTGTTATCTTATACTAGTTTATACTATCTTAACTATTTGCATCAATATATAATATATAATAAATATATATTAATATAGAATGCTTTCATGAATTTGAAGTAAGGGAAAGTTTCTTGGACACATAAAAAGACAAAACAAAGAAAAGAATGACAAATTAACAGCGCTAAAATTTAAAATTTCCATCCATCAAAAGACACCCTTGGGCAGTGCAGTGGTGGCTTGGTGGCACACGTATATGCCAAACAGAAAATTGTACATACTGTAATGCTTTATTTATATAAAGTTCAAAAATCGACAAAAGTCAAGAGAGTATTTACTTTGGAGGACAGGGGAGAATGATTGAGAAAGGGCATAAAATAAGACTCCTAGAATACTTGTCATTTTCTCTTTCCACAGTAGTAAACTAATAAAGGATGAAGAAAAAGGCCTTAATACATGGAGAGACATACTATGACCTTTCATAGGACAATATAAAATTCTCAAGTTAACCTTAAAAAAATCGGTACAGTCCAACACAAATTCCAGTTAGATTTCTTAAGGAATCAATTGCTTTTTAAAAAAGCTTATTTGAAAAATCTATGAGTAGCTAAGTCAACTTAGAAAAAAGAAAAGTAAAAATAAGGGATTTGGGAAGTGCAATGTGGCTCAGCGGCAGAATTCTCGCCTGCCATGCCAGAGACCTGGGTTCAATCCCAGTGCCTGCCCATGTGAAAAAAGAAAACAAGGGATTTGTCTGTGTATTGAAAATAGATAAATGTTTATTCCAGAGTCACAGTTATAAAAACAATATAATTTTGGCACAATTATCGAGGGAAAGAAAAGGACTAAATGTATAGAAGAGACATTTCAGAGGTGGCCAGTGTAGATGTGAGCAAGCAATAGGCTTTAAAAGCAGCCATTACCTATCAATGGAGTAAGGATGGCGAGTTTAGTACATGGTACTGGGAAATCAGACTTCTTTTAATGGAAAAAAAGCAAAAATTGAACCCCTTTACTCTTCATAGCAAAGTGCCTTCAAATAGATTAAAAATTAAATGTGATATAAAAACTGTGAATTTGTAGAAAATAATGTAGAGAATATTTCAGTTAACCTAGACATGAAGAAGGAGTTCTTACTCAAAAAATGATTTGGGTCTGGTTTAGGAACTTAGAGACATTTCATAATGTTGGGTATTTGGAAAGCCTGGTCTGATTTCCAACAGTCAGTTTCCATGAATTAAAGTCTTTTCCTTAGCTGTGGCAGCCAGCGCTGATTCCTCACCTCCAGGTGTGCGTGCGTGAACTGGTCCTGATATTGGGCAATCTTTCTTTTATTTCATAATGAAATATATAATACTCTTATCTATAAATAGGATAGGCTTGACTACCAACAGTTCCTTAAGTGATTGTTTGTCTGAACCTGAGTCTAATACTGCTTCAATTCTACCACTCTCATGACCAGAAACATATATTTACATAGAAAATGAATCTTTGGCTTATATGTTTCCAAATGAACTGCTTAAAGATTCTAGGGTATACACTGGAGGCTGTAATGTTCCTTTATTTGAATTAATACACTAAATGACACCAAAATTCACTAATTTATTATTTAATAATTTAAACTGAACTCTGACATTTCAGCATGAATTTTTAAATTGTCAGGTAATTAACAGACATCGATTTCTATACCTTCAAATCGAAATTGTCAGTGTTTAAAATAATTAGAAGTTAGGACACCAAGGAAGGAGTGAGGGAAGTGTCAAGATAAGCAACATTTAGGGATGGTAAAACATTTATAGAAATTTTCTATGCAAACATTGTTCTTTGGGTAAAAAAACTAATTTTATTTTTTATATTCTAGAGACATAATAGAGACATAAATTTAGATAACTTAAAACCATTCACTCTTGACGGAAGCCTATTTCAAAGAAAAGGCAGAAATAATTCACCACTTTCGCACTGTTTAAGGCCTCGCCAAATCCCAAGGTATGTCCACATTTCCTCTCCACCCAAGTGCTCGCCAGCTTCTCCCTATTCGGACACTGTGAGGTCTGGACCAGCCACCAGTTAAATGGTCACCTTTCCTCTCACAGAGCTCACATCTCTGCACTGACGTTCTCCCCCGCTCTCCGGGAGAGCGCACACCAGTGAGCGACCGGACTCTTACCTTCGGAATAGATGCCAGACTGGATCTCCAGGACCCTGGGGAGAGTCCTGAGGTCAAGGGAGTGGACATATTCCTCCAGGGACAGTGCCATTGCTCTGGCTCGGATGGGGCTCAGCCCGGATGCCCACAGAGGCTTATGGCTTCTGCGTGTCACTTGTCACGACTGTCATCCCCACTCAAAGTCCTCCCACAGGCGGGCAGGGACGTTGCACTAGAGCAGAAGAGGTGGGGTAGCTCTGACGGGGAGCAGACTGAGCAGAGAGGGAGGAGGCTCATTTTTTTCTCATTGTGGCTTCATTTCCTTCTGACACTGAAGTAGAGCAGGATGGAGGAGGGGTGGGCCTGTCTCAACAGACCCTGCCAGGAAAGAGAACTGCTGCGTGCCTTGCTCTGTCTGTCGTTTGGCCAGCTGTGCATTTACAGCAGGGGCATGGCATGTTTGGGATCAGAGCTGCTTGTGGCTGGGCCACAAGAAAAGAACAGGGGCGCAGAAATGAACCCTAATCTTAAAAGCGGCCCCATAGTAATTCATTATCACTTTAATTCTAAAGCTTGGCTTTATACCTTATTTGCATATTCTCAGTGATCTCTTATTAAATTTGGTTATAAAAGTGCTTTGTGTCAGCTCCTTTTAGAAATCTGTAAATCTGGGGAGAGGATTAAAACCACATTTCATTTATTTTGCTGAATTTTTAAATAATATGAGAGGGTGCAATATTCTAATTAATACAGTAAGTTAATTTGAATGTCCTAATCGTAAAGTATAGTGAAAAGTATCTAGATCAGTTGATTGACAAGGTGATTTCAACTTTGTCTTCTCTGTGCGTCAATGGTCTCATTTATAAAATAGAGAAAAGCAGAGCAAGTCAAATAAATTGTGCAATTTCTTCCCAGGCCAAAATTCTATAATTCTGGTTATATGGTCCAAATTTAGAAAAAGAATGTCTGAAGTAAAAGAAAGCAAGAAAAGTCTCATTAACCCAATCCCTTTAAAAATCCTCACATTCTCTATTCCTTGTAGATAACTGAAACAATATTTTAGGACTAGGATGCGTGATTCAATGTAATATTTTCTAAGTGTCTTTCGGGTGAATGAATAATAATAGAAAGCTGGTTGATGCAGATGACAGACTTAAGAAGCTTCGCATTCTCCTTATAAATTGGAATTCTCAGTTCAACCACATCCTCCATCTAAATGACCTAGGAGTAAAAATACCACCTTATTTTGATACAGAGTTTAACAACAGTCTTTCAGTTCTTAGTAATCATATTTGACACTTGCATTAATTTTGCCTGGCTTCACTCTTTTCCCTCAAACTAGGATTCATTGCTCATCATATCAACATTGGTATTTTTTGCCAATGGCTTCTACTTCCTCTCTTGCAACTCTCTTGCCCACAAACCTCCCAAACTTACTCAATCTGCTTTCTGCACCCTTGCCTCCAAGCTCAGTTTCCTTAACTGATGGCAAACAATGTTAAGAGCCTAACTCAGCATCTCACACATTATCAAATACATGAAAAAGGCTGTTGTGGACTGACCCTTAAAAATCAGACCTCCATTAGCGTTGATCCCACAACAAATTTATTTCATATCTCATACAAGCTGGGCTGCACTTCAGTTGTTTTGTTTTGTTCTTTTAGTGTCTCATTTTAACTTCCTATCTCACTAGCCAAAGTGGTCATTCCAAAATAATAATTGTAATCTTTTACAATTCCCTAAGCTACCTCACTTCTGTTCTTGGAAGAGATGACCCTCACACTCTGTTACAATTTCCTTCCCTTTTACTCACCAAATTAGTTAATGACATTACCATCCATAAGATGGTAGATTCAAGAACTGCCTTTACAGTAATAACTTTGAATGTTAATGGACTAAACTCACCAACTAAAAGATACAGGCTGGCAAATGGAACAAAAATATGATCTATCTATATGCTGCTTGTGCTGGTCTAAATCTGTAGTAGACCCCAGAAAAGCCATGCCCTTTAATCCTCATTCCATATTGCTGGGTGGGACCATTTTGATTGTTTCCATGGAGATGCGACCCACCCAATCATAGGTGGTAACTTTTGATTAGATGATTTCCATGGAGGTGTGTCTCCACCCACCGAAGATGGAGTTGCTTACTGGAATCCTTTAGAAGAGGAAACCTTTTGGAGAGAGTCCCCTTTGGTAGAAAAAGAAGTACTACCTAACTCACTTTATGAAGCTAACATCACTCTAATACCAAAACTGGATAAAGATGCTTACAAGAAAGAAAAACTACATCCCAATCTCCCAAATGAACATAGATGCAAAAATTCTTGACAACATACTAGCAAACTGAATCCAGTGACACATAAAAAGATTTGTGCACCAAGTGGGGTTTATAACAGGAATTCAGGAGTGGTTCAACACAAGGAAATCAATATAATATAGCACATTAACAAACCAAAAAGGAAAAATCACATGATCATCTCAATTGATGGTGAAAACAAAAATCAGCATCCTTTTCTGATAAAAACACTTTAAAAAGCGGGAATCAAAGGTAACTTCTTCAATATGATAAAGGGCATATATGAAAAACCCATAGCCAGCATCATAATTAATGGTGAGTCCCCGTAAAATTGGGAACAAGACAAGGATGCCATTGTCACCACGCTTATTGAACATTATACTAGAAGTTCTAGCTAGAGCAATCAGGCAGGAAAAAAAATAAAACGCATCCAAATTGAAAAGGAAGAAGTAAAACTTTCATGTTCGCAGACGGCATGATCCTATAATTGGAAAATCCTGAGAAATCTATGAAAAAGCTTATTGAGCTAATAAAAAAATCAGCTAAATATAGGGAAACAAGATTACAAAAATCAGTAATGTTTCTATACATAAGCAATGACCTAACTGAGGAGATAATAAGGAAAAAATTCCATTCAAATTGGGCACTAAAAGAATCATGTATCTAGGAATAAACGTAACTTAAAGGACCTGTACACAGAAAACTACAAAACATCGCTAAAAGAAATCAAAGAAAAACTATGTAGGTGGAAAGACATTCCATGATCATGGCAAGGATGGTTAAATGTGGTTAAGATGTCAATTCTACCCAAACTGATTTACAGATTTAATACAATGCCAATCAAAATTCTAACAGCCCACTTTGAAGACTTGGAAAAGCTAGTTATCAAATTTATTTAGAAGGGAAAGAGACCTCAAATAGCTAAAAATATCATGAAAAGGAAGAGCAAAGTAGGAAGACTAACACCTCCTGACTTTAAAGCTTATTATAAAGCCACAGTGGTCAAAACAGCATGGTACTGGCACAAAGATAGAAGGATTGATCAATGGAATTGAATCAAGAGTGTGGAGGTAGAGCACCAAATCTATGGTCAATTGATCATTGACAAGGTCCCCAAGTCCAGTGATCTGGGACAGAATCGTCTTTTCAATAAATGGACATGGGGGATGTGAGGGCGATCTGGCTGCAACATTTGTCACACCATTGATTGCCAGGGTTGATTCGGCCGACCTGGCTGGCTAGGCAGGTGTCTTCTTCCTCCCCCACTGCTCCATGAATGTCCATTCCAAAGCTGTGCACTCGGTCGAAGAGAAAAACCTTCCCCACCAGAAGAGCGCCATTCTTCGGGCAAGGGTGTAGCTTTGCTCCCGTGATAGAACTTCCAAACAAGCCCTCAATACATGGGCATGGGAGAACTGGATATCAGTAGCCAAAAGAATGAAAGAGGACCCTTACCTTAGACCCTATTCAAAAATTTACTCAAAGTGGATCAAAAACCTGAATATAAGAACCAGTACCATAAAACTTCTAGAAAATAATATAAGGAAACATCTCCAAGACCTAGTTATAGGAGGTAACTTCTTAAACTTTATACCCAAAGAACAAGCAATGAAAGAAAAAACAGATAATTGGGAACTCCTCAGAATCAAAGTGCCCCAAAGGACGTTGTCAAAATGGTGAAGAGGTAGCCAACTCAATGGGAGAAAACATTTGGAAACCACATATCAGATAAGGTTTCATATCCTGTATACATAAAAAAATGATACAACTCAACAAGAAAAGGACAAACAACCCAATTATAAAGTGGGCAAAAGATATGAAATGGCATTTTTCTGAAGAGCAAACATAAATGGTTAAAAAGCACATGAAGAGATGCTTATCTTCATTAGCTATAAGGGAAATGCAAATCAAGACTGCAGTGAGATATCACCTCACACATAAAAGAGTGGTTGCTATTAAACAAACAGTAAATTATAAATTTTGGAGAGAATGTAGAGAAATTGGAACACTTATTCACTTCTGGTAGGAATATATAATGGTGCAGCTGCTTTGGAAGACAGTTTGGCAGTTCCTCAAAAAACTAAATATCGAATTGCCCTACAGCCTAGTAATACCACTACTCAGTATATACCCAGAAAAGACTAAAGCAGTGACAGATATTTACACACCAATGTTCAAAGTAGCATAATTCACAATTTCCAAAAGATGGAAACCACCTGTTCTAGAATCTGTCAGAATGCAATATACCAGAAACAGAATGATTTTGAAAAGGGGGAATTTAATGTTTCTAGTTTACAGTTCTAAGGCTGAGAAAATGTCCCAATTAAGACAAATCTGTAGAAATGTCCAATCATTGGCATCCAGGGAAAGATACCTTGGTTCAAGAAGGCTGATGAAGTTCAGGGTTTCTCTCTCAAGTGAGAAAGTACTTGGTGAACACAGCCACGGTTTCTCTCTTGGCTGGAAGGGCACATGGCAAGAACAGTCATTTGCTAGCTTTCTCTCCTGGCTTCCTGTATCATGAAGCTCCCTGGGAGGCATTTTCCTTCTTCATCTCCAAAGCGATGGCCAGCAGATTCTTTGCTTTGTGGTGCTGCAGCATTCTCTGCTCTCTCTGAATCTCTTTCATTCTCCAAAATGTTTCCTTTTATAGGACTCCAGAAACTAATCAAGACCCACCCAAATGGGTGGAGACATGCCTCCACCTCATCCAGTTTAACAACCACTCTTGATTAAATCACATCTTCAGGGAGATGAGCTAATTACAGTTTCAAATATATAGTACTGAATAGGGATTAGAAGAAACAGCTGCCTTTACAAATGGGATTAGGATTTAAAAAAATGGCTTTTCTAGGGTACACACATCCTTTCAAACCAGCACACCATCCAAAGTGCCCAGCAACAGACAAGTGAATAAACAAAATGTGGTATATACATATGATGAAATATTATACGGCAATAAGACAAAATGAGGTCCTGAAACATATGACAAGATGGATGAGACTTGAGGACATAATGCTGAGTAAAATAATCCAGACACAACAGGATAGATGCTGTATGATTTTGCTATTTTGGCCCTGGTAAAGGTAAACTCAGAGGCTTCTAATGTGGAATATATGGAACCCAGAAATACACAGTAGCTAAAGATGGGTGAACAGTCAGTGAGGTTGAACTTAAATGTAAGCAATGGATAGAAGTGATGGTAGTTCATTAGTGGGGTTATAAGTACTATTGCCATAATGAAGATGAATATAATTGAAAGGAGCTGTATAAAGCCATGAGTACCACTGATTAACACTACAAATATAAATAAACTCTTGCATGAACGATTTAAAGATATGAATCTCGTACAAAGAGTTAATTATAAAGGGATCCAGGAGGAAAATACTGTTGCATATTATGGCCTACATTTGACAAGAAGACATCAACAGTACCAAAGCAACACTAGGAGTAAATAATTGGGGGGGGGCAAGAGTTAAGGGGAGGTTTAGATTTTCTATTTGGTGAGGGTGTGTCATTATCTGTTATTTTTCTCTTTGGAGCAGTGAAAATTGTCTAAAATTGAGTGTTCAGGATTGTACAACTAAGTGAGGATATTGTGAGACATGGACGTTTTATTTTGGGGCTTATCCATGATGCCCAATGGATGGAGGTGGCCAAAGTGTACACTGAGTGAGAAGCCGAAAGCCGAACTGGGGTGTATGTATACATGAGGGAATATTGTGCAGCTACAGAAAGGGACAAAGTTGTGAGGCACGCAGTGAGGTGAATGAACCTTGGGGACATTATGTTGTACAAAATAAGCCAGAAACAAAAGAACAAATATTGTATGCTCTCTTTTAGAAAATACTTATAAGAAAATTGGGGCTTAGATTGTAAGGTCTTATAGCAATTACACTTAGTCCGGAGTTGTGTTATTTCTAGATTCTGAGATGTTGTGCTATATGTGTATAACGTGTTATTCCCTGGAATTTTGGGTACCTATATGACACTTAATACCTGAGTATTAGGTTAGAGTTCTGCAGCTCTGAAAGTAAGCATTGCTACCTACAACAACCATCAAAGAAACTGAAAAAGAGATGAGCCTTCAATTAGAGATGAGAAGAAAGCAGTCTGGTTGGGACTAAGGTGAGTCAGAATATAGAGCAAAAGATGGTATTGTTTGTACTTCAGAGCTGCACTTACTGTATGAGAACAAAGGGAGACCTAGATTTTCTGTAACACACAATCTAACTCAACCTGCCTTGATAGCTCATTTTAAGAACCCAAAGACATTGTGCCCAGAATTGTATTCTAATTAGTTTAGTGTCATACCTGATGTACCGATTTGAAAGGATGTATGTACCCTAGAAAAGCCATTTTTTAATCCTAATCCCATTTGGTAAAAGCAGCCGTTTTTTCTAATCCCTATTCAGTACTGTATGTTGGAAACTTTAGATTATCTCCATGGAGATGTGACTCAATCAAGAGTGGTTGTTAAACTGGATTAGGTGGAGACATGTCTCTACCCATTCCAGGAGGGTCTTGATTGGTTTTACCGGAATCCTTTAAAAGAAGAAGCACTTTGGAAAAAGCTAGAAAACAACAAGAGAGATAGTCAGGACGTTCAGAGAGAACAGAGAAGAGTGCCAGGGCTACGAAGAAGCCACAACAGAAAACGAAGCAGAACCACAAAGCAGAGAGTCCACCAGCCAGCGACCTTTGGAGATGAAGAAGGAAAATGCCTCCCGGGGAGCTTCATGAAACCGGAAGCCAGGAGAAGAAGCTAGCAGATGACGCCGTGTTCACCATGTGCCCTTCCAGCTGAGAGAGGAACCCTAACATGTTCACTACGTGCTTTTCCACTTGAGAGAGAAACCCTGAATTTCATTGGCCTCCTTGCATCAAGGTATCTTTCCCTGGATGCCTTAGTGCGGGGATAGCTTCAGCTGGTTGCGCAGCTGGGCGGTTTCGGCTCCAGACTTCGGGTGGTTCGGGGGGCGAGCTCGCTGGGATATAACCTGTGGTAAGCCGGGCCTGCTCGCCTAGTGCGGCGAGGGGTCTAAAGGACTTGAGCCAGAGGCCAATTAATCAGTACAAAGCGTCTTTATTGTTACATGGGACAAGCTTAGGTACCGAAGCGGCTCAAGTGCGCTAAAGACCCCGAGGCTCCGGGGAGCTCAGGTTATATACAGTTACACAGGGGGAGGAGTAGGGGAGAGGGTAGGGGGTTCGGAGAGCCAATTGCACAAGTTAAAAGGTAGTTGCTAGGCAAGGGCGGCAGAAGATAGCTAGAGGCAAGGACAGAATAACAAGGAGGCTTGTAGTTTTGAGATAAGCTACTGAGACGGGAGGTTTCTGACGAGGGGGGGAAGGGAGAACAGTGAGTTAGGCTACAGACATGAGAGACAGGGAGAGAAGGTAGAAATGATTGACAATTTTTAAGTATGACTAGGCTCCAATCCCTGAGAAATATGCCACACCTTAGGTTGGACATTTCTATAGATTTGTTTTAATTGGGACATTTTCTCAGACTTAGAACTGTAAACTAGAAACTTATTAAATTCCACTTTTTAAAAACCATTCTATTTCTGGTATATTACATTCTGGCAGGTAGCAAACTAGAACACTTGGATGTACCCCAGAGTATATTGGGTAGATAATTTTAAAATATTGGCAAAGTCCCTTGAGGACTGGAGGAAAAATATAGAACTACTAAATTTTTCTACCTGGGAACCTTCTGATATTCTTTTAAATGTTAGGGACTCCCAAGTTAATAGGCCAAGCCTTCGATCTTGAGGTTTGCTCTTATGAAACTTATTTCTATAGCAGAAATACCTATAATTATGCCTAAGAGTTACTTCCAGAAAACCTCTTTTGTTGCTCAGATAGGGCCTCTCTCTCTCTCTCTAAGTCCAACTCTACAAGTGAAATCATTACCCTCCCTGCTATGTAGGACATGACATTGAGGGGTGAAGGTCTCCCTGGCAATGTGGGGCATGACTCCCA